>NW_006408578.1:6344329-6369954 GCF_000296735.1 Chrysochloris asiatica | reverse complement strand
AGGTTTTCTGCTCCCATAAAGATTTACAACCTCAGAAACCCTGTACAGGGTCACTATGAGTCGGAACCGACTCCACAGCACATAACAACAACAATATATATATATATATATATTCTGCAAACAGAGTTTTACTTCTTCTTGCCTGTTTTGGGGCCTTTAATTTCTCTTTCTTGCCTTTAATTTCTCTGTCTTGTCTCCGACTTAAACTTATGACACATGTTCAATATGAATGGTGATCGATAAAGGACATCCTTGTCTGATTCCTGTTTACAAGAGGAATGAGTTCAGTTTCTCATGATTGAGAGTGATGTTGGCTCTTGGTTTTGTATTGTTGTTGTTGTTGTTGTAAAGTGTCGTGGAGTCCTGTATAGGGTTTCCAAGGAGCAGCTGGTGGGTTTGAACCACCAACTTTATGGTTCACAGTCCAGTGCTGATCCTACAGCGCCACATCAAGAGTCTGTTGGTTTTGTATATATGCCCTTAATAATGTTGAGAAATTTCTATTCATTTTATTGTTTTTAATCAGGAATTTGGATTTTATCAAATGCCTTTTCTGCATCATTTGATATGATCATGTGGTTTTCCCCTTTGTTTTGTTTATGTTTAGATTATGTTGATGGTTTTTCTAACATTGAATCATCCCACTGTTGTGGCCACTATGTCAATCCATCTTGTTCTTTTCTAGGAACTGGTCCCTCCAAAGTACATGAGACAAAGTTTCTCCATCCTTGCTTCTAAGGGGCATTCTGGGTACACTTTTACCAAAACAGATTTTTTTGTTGTTGTTCCTTTGGCAGTCCTTGTTGCTTTCAATATTCTTCTCCAATGCCATTTGAAAACCATTTGAATTGTTTAACATAGCAGAATATGTGCAACTACTGAAAGCATTGTTAATGCCTGAATACCTCCAGCACCAAAAGTTGGGACAAAAAGAAAAGCAAAACAATGGATGCTGAAGAATACTGGGGCACACACTTCATCATGCAAGAACAGAAAGATTTGAAAAGCTAATTTATGTGTCTTTTCTCTTCTCCATCTGATGGTGCAGGTTATATGCCACTCAGTCGGTTCCAACTCATAGTGACCCTGTATAGGGTTTCTGAGGTTATAAATCTTTATGGGAGCAGAAAGTCTCAGCTTTCTCCTATGGAGCAGCTGGTAAACTTGAATGGCTCACCAGCTCATGATCAACTACACTACCCCCAACTGATGTTGTTAAGTGCCATCAAGTCAGTTCCGACTCATAGCAATCCAGTATAGGGTTTCCAAGGAACAGTTGTGGGCTTGAACTGTCAGCCTTGTGGTTCACAGTGCAATGCTGATCCTGTAGCACCAAACCAGGAGTCCCCCAACTGATGTTGTTGTTATTGTCAAGAGCCGTCGAGTCGATTCCGACCCATAGCGACCCTGTATAGGGTTTCCAAGGAGCAGCTGGTGAGCTTGAACCACCGATTTAGCAGTTCAAATGGCTTTGCAGTCTGGCACATTAACACACAGCACCACATCAGGACTCCAACTTCCAACTGATTGTTGTTGTTGTTAAGTACCGTGGAGTCAGTTCCGACTCATAGTCGGAAACCCTGCACAGGGTTTCCGAGGCTGTAAATCTTTACGGGAGCAGAACGCCTCATCTTTCTCCTGCAGAACCGCTGGTAGTTTTGAACTGCTGACCTTGAGGTTGGCAGCCCGACTCGTAACCACTATGCTACCAGAGCTCCTTACTGCAGAGCCCAAATGATAGCACCACTTAAATGCTTGACACTGTGGGATAATGCATTGGACCACAAGGTTGGTTTGAAGAACAAGGTCCGCAGCTCACACTCACCAGCTGCTCCTTGGAAACCCTATACAGGGTCACTATGAGTTGGAACCAACTCAACAGCTCTTAACAACAACAACACTTTGCATCAGTGTTAATTTCTGCTGACAGTAGGAGCACAACCCTGAAATTTACAGCATTCAAATGTAGTCATCTATTGGATCGAGTTCCGAGAAATAGATTGTTGAGAAGCATTTCTTGGGGCGTGCATACTGCTAGTTATGCAAATGGGTTCGGTTAGGGTTAGTGCTGTTTCAGATCTGACATTCAATCTGAGCACTGAGCTAAGAAGGTGCTGGTTAGTCTGATGAAAAGGTAGACGTGTCTGTACTGAGGAGCAACGTCACTACAGCCATGCCTGGTCTAACTGGAGCACAAAGCACTTTTGGCTTTGCTGTCTTACCCTGGACTTCTTACAGCTTCAAGATGCCTGATGGCCTTGGACTGGTACACTGCATATAAGAAGCCTGCTCAACTTGGCTGCAGCTCTGATCTGTAACACACTTGCTCTCCTGGCCTAAGGTACGTTTCCTGCTTCCAGTCTACCAGGAGACGCTTGCTACGTCAGTCATAAAATTAGGGAACATTGTAAAATGTTTATTGTTAGCTGTTGTCAAGTCGACTCTGACTCAAGCTGTCTTCCTGTTCCACAGAAAGAAACATTACCCAGTCCTACATCATCCTCACAATCACCAGCATATATGAGCCCACCATTTCAGCTGCTGTCTCAGTCCATCTCACCATTGGTCATCCTGCCCTCACTGGCCCTCTGTTTCACCAAACATGATGTCCACCTTTAGTGACTTATCCCTCCCCAGGATGTGTCCAAAGCAAGCTGTGCCCCATAGGACTTTCATTGGCTAACTTTTAGAAGAAGATCATCAGGTCTTTTTACCTATTATCTATTGGTCTGGAAGCTCCATTGAAACCTACTGGTATTTAAAATACAGAAAGCGTAGCTTACAAGATCACAGAAACATACAAGCCACCACAGTACAAGAAAAATAGAAAATGCTTAATGTTATCCATATGATTCCTGGACGGCATCTAACCATACTTCCACATTCCTACTCTTTTGACTGAGCAAGATCCACAGCCTCTTCCAAACTGCTGAATCAAAGCAACACTTTTGTTTTGCTTTAGTATTTCTACTGACTTTCTTACTCATTATAGCTCAGACAACCTGTCCCTCCTTGTTTTCTAAATTTATCAGAGTATATACTTACATCGGACTAATCATGTGACAATAAGAACAATAGTAATGGCGCTAACATTTCTCAGATGCTTACTGAGTGCCGGGCACTGTTCCAAATACTTTAAATGTATGTACGAATTTGTTCTCCCATCAAGCCTATGAGAACGGTGCAATTTTCACAAAGGAGAAACGGAGTCACACAGAAGTTAAGTAAGTTGCCAAAGTAAATTTATAAGGGTCTAGTCCAAATTCTTCACCAGTTCACCTAATTATACTACAGGAGATAAAGCAATGGGGTTTGTTGGTACCACAGACACGCTTGGTTTACTTGACAGAAAAAACAGGCTTTCCTGCAAAATGGTTGAACCTGATATACATACAGTAAAAACATGCGTATGTTCACTCATCACCTTTCCTTCTGGAAGATGGTACCATCATGAACACCACTGACACCAGACCTGCCTTGTTAATACTTGTTCACAAGGGTCTGCATGTGCTCATGTAACAAGTTGTTGTTGTTGTTGTTGTTGTTGTTGTTGTTGTTGTAAGGTACCACAGAGTTGATACCAACTCACAGTGACTTTAGGCACAACAAAATGAAACATTGCCCAGTCCTGCACCAATCTCACAACCGTTGCTACACTTAAGCCCATCGCTGCTGCCACTGTGCCAGTCCACTTCATTGGGGTGTCTCCCTCTTTATCGCCAACCCGCCACTTTACCAAGCATGATGCCCTTCTCCGGGGACTGGTCCCTCCTGATAACATGTCTGAAGTGTGACAAGTGGATGAAGGGAAATGAGAAGGATTTCGTGAAACCCACCCCTGGGTTTCAACAACCTTCGAAGAACCTCCTGCCCTCAGGGGTATGTTTGTAGTGCTCACGTGTGTTGTCGCACACAGGGCAAGAAACAGTTAAATCATTTCCCCCACCACCACGGTCACCCTGAATGTCAGCGAGAGCTGGGCCTGGAGCCCAAGCCTCTGGCTCCTCTGTGAGCTTCAGGAAGCAAACCGCACTCTGACATTTAGTCCGGTGAGACACTGTGTTTATGTTAAAGCATTTCCCCACAATACCTGCAACTCAAACACTCTAGCATGGAGTCAGTGCCTGAGAAAATGGGGGAAAATTTGACCCCAAACCAAAGTGCCAGTCCCAGATGCCTAAAGAATAAAGTTAAATCTAGCCAGGTACGGTAAATGATGTCATAAAGAGAAGTTATCTTTTAAGGCTTTCCCTCCCTAATCCCTAGCATTAACACAGGTCAAATAACATTACAATAAATGTCATCATCATAATAAGATTCCTGATTTTCAGCCAATGGCCCTCTTATTTCAAACAACATGCACTCAGAATTTGTTTTGCAATGGGCTTTAAACTGTACTCTGATGAGGTACCATCACATATCTTAAAGTACAGAAGAACTACTGTTAATATCAGTATCCTGCTAATGGGAGGGAAAAAGGCACAACTTAGAAGTCTGAGAGCTGAGCCAAATGCAAAATAAAAGACTTGTCATAAGGAACTGGCAAATTAGGTCTGGGACTGACTCTGGTTCAGCTTCTCTATGGCGCTGCAAGGCTTTCCCTCGTACCTGTCCTAGATGGAAAAACAGACTAAGATGTTGACAAACCCATAAAAGCAGTTTAATTTCCACTTGTGTCTACAAGTTCTGCCCTTGTTTCACCTTGGAAGATAACCCTAATGGCCCAAGTTTCAGAAACATTTCTTTCTATTGCTCTTCCTCCTCGGACTGGCTGAGTGCAGAGATTCAGATTCACATCTCCAGGAGAATGTGATGGGTTTCTCACTTGGGTTGTCTACTGACAATTTGTTGCTCCCCACACAATCTGTCATTCAGGATATGTTTCAAATTAGCCATTGTGACTCTCATCTCATTCTAACAAAATAGTCAAATTATTCATTCTGTGAGTCTCTTCCAGTGCCTGCCTGTCTTTCTCTCTTCCTTCCTTCCTCCCTTCAGTCTGCCCTTCCTTTCTTCCTTTTTTCTTTCCTGTTCTTCCCTTGCTCAAATTGAATTACAACTACAGGCTATTACAATACTGGGCAATGACTGTTAGGATAGGATCAAGTAGATGGCCTTATTGAAACATGACATAATACTTGTTAAAATAAAATTTAAAATGTTAATTTTGTAACGAAATGAGGTGTGATTACTGAAATTATCATAAATAATTTATTGTGCGAATTAATTTATATTTCATGCTATATACATCTACTAATTACATTCAGAAGCTGATTGAATTAAGAGTTGTTTTATCACATACCAACAAATTGCTGCATAACAGCTAAAAATAATTATACACTCTACACATCTCTATATATGTATCTGTTTATGCAGGCATGCCCACACATCTACATACGTAAATGGTGTTTATACTATTATTTAGAGAAGAATCAAACTATCTTAACAAGCACATATAAAATCTTTTGCTGTCGAATCAATACCATCTCATAGCAATCCTAATGCAGGACATCAAGTCAATTTCAACTTGTATTGTTAGGTTCTATCAAGTCAGTTCTGACTCATAGGGACCCTATAAACTGCAGAACAAAACACTAACTGGTCATGCTCTATATTCACAATTATTGTATTTGAGCCCATTGTTGCTACTACTGTATCAGTCCATCTTGCTGGGGCCTTCCTCTTTTCCCTGACCCTCCACTTTGCAAAGCATGACGTCCTTCTCCAGGAACGGGTCCCTTCGGATAACATGCCCAAGTACAAGAGACAAGTCTCACCATCTTTGTTTATGTGTAGCATTCTGACTGCACTTCTTCCAAGACAGATTAGTTTGTTCTTCTGACAGTCCTTTTACTTCCAATATTCTTTTCCAACACCATATATCAAATGTGTCAATTCTTCTCTGGTCTTCTTTACTCACTGTTCAACTGTTACATGTAGATGATGAAGTGGTTGAAGATACCATGGTTTGCATCAGGTGCACTTTAGTCCTCAAACAGATATCTTTGCTCTTTAACACTTTAAAGAGGTCTTATGCAGCAGACTTGCCTAATACAATACGTCTCTTGATTTCTTGATTGTGGCTTTCATGAACGTTGATAGTTGTTAGGTGCCATCCAGTCAGTTCCTACCCATAGCAACTCTAAACAGCGTTGATAGTAGATTCAAGCAAATTAATGTCTTCAGATGTTATTTGTTGGTCTAGTTGTGAGGATTGTTGTTTTCTTTATACGGTGATGGATACAACCCTGGCACACACTTTTCCTGATTTTAAACCATTCAATATCCCCTTGTTCTGTTTGAACGACTGCCTTGTGGTCTATGTACAGGTTCCTCATAAGCACAATTAAGTGTTCTGGAATACCCATTCTTCATAATGCCATCTATAGTTTGTTACGATCCATATAGTCTAATGTCTTTACATAGTCATTAAAGCGCAAGTAAACATCTTTAATATATTCTCTGCTTTCAGTCAAGATTCATCTAATGTCAACAATGATATACCTAGTTCTGCTTCCTCTTCTGTATCCAGTTTGACTATCTGGCGGTTCCCTGTTTATGTACTACTTAAATTGTGTTTTAATTATCTTCAGCAGAAATTTACTTGCATGTGATATTGATATTGTTTGATGATTTCCACATTCCATTGGGTCATCTTTCTTTGGAATGGGCATAAATATGTTATCTCTTTCCACTGACCAGGTAGCTGTCGTCCATATGTGAGTGCCTCCAGTGCTCCATCAGTTTGTTGAAAGATTTTTGTTTATATTCTGTCATTTCCTGGAGTCTTGTTTTTCATATATAGCTTCAGCACAGTTTGGACTTATTTCTTCAGTACCATTGATTCTTAATCATATCCTACCTTTGAAATTATTGAACATCGTCCAATTCCTTATGGTACAGTGACATTCCTTCCATCTTCTTTTGATACTTTCTACATCATTCAATATTTTGCCCATAAAATCCCTCAATATTATAATCTGAGGCTTGAATTTTTTTTCCTTCAGTTCTTCCAGTTTGAGAAATGCTGAGTGTGTTCTACCCTTTTGGTTTTCTAACTCCAGGTCTTTGCATATTTCATTATTATATTTGACTTTGTCTTCTTGAATTGCCCTTTGAAATTTTCTGTTCAGCTGTTTTACTTCCTCATTTCTTCCATTTGCTTCAGCTTCTGTACTTGCTCAAGAGCAAGTTTCAGAGTCTCTTCTGACATCCATTTTGGACTTTTCTTTCTTTCCTTTCATTTTGCTTTCTTCATGCATGATATTCTTGATGCCACCCACAACTCTTCTAACCGTTGTTCATTACTGTCTAATGCATCAAATGTTCTTAAGATGATCTATAAATTCAGTTGGGATACACTCAAGGTCATATTTTGTCTCCCATGAACTTGTTTTAACTTTCTTCAGTTTCAGTCTGAACTTCCATATGAACAGTTGATGGTCTGTTCAACAGTTGGCCCTGGTCTTCTTTTGTCTAAAGATATTGAGCTTCTCCAGCATCTCTTTTCACAGATATGTTGTTGTTAAGTGCCAATGAGTCAGTTCTAACTCATAGCAACCCTGTATAGGGTTTCCAGGAGTCCTGGGTTAGTGCTGTAGGTTAATGCGCTGGACTGCAAACTTGGTTTAAACTACAGGGTCAGTGGTTCAAGCTCACCAGTCACTCCCTGGAAGCCCTATACAGGGCCATTATGGGTCAGAACCAACTCAGCAGCACTTAACAACAACAATATAGGGCTTCCAAGGAGCAGATGATGTATTTGGACCATCGACCTTTAGACTAGTAGTCTAGTGCTTATTCTATAGCACCACACCAAGACTCCCACAAATACTGACAATTTGATTCTTATGTATTGCAGTTGATGAACCCCATGTGTATAATCACCATTTATGTTGTTGAAGAATGATATTTGCTTTGAATAAGTCACTGGTCTTAAAAAATTCTATCATGTAATCACCAAGGTCATATTTTCCAATTACTGATCCTTCTGTTTCCAATTCCACATTCAAATCACCACTAATTATCAATGCATTTGATTGCACATTTGATAAATTTCAGACTGAAAAAAAACAACAGATTTCTTAAATTTCATCATCACTGGCTCTAGTAGTTCATGAGTAAATGTGAATATTAGTGGTATTAACTGGTCTTTCTTGTAGGAATATGGGTATTAGCGTATTATAGACAGCATCATACTTCAAGATAGAACTTAAAATGTTCTTTTGATTGTGATGATGAATGTGACACCAATGTTGTACTGTGGTGGCTTATGTGTTGCTGTGATGTTGGTTAGTCACGGGGCACAGGTTTCAGTGGAGCTCCCAGACTAAGACTAGGAAGAAATACCTGGAAACCTACTTTCAAAAATTACTTAATGAAAGCTCTATGAATCACAACAGAATATTGTCCAATATAGGACCAAACAACATTTCATCTGTTGTACATAGGGTTGCTACACATGAATCAAAGTTGACTTGACTGATGACAGTTAGCCACATAGTGTGCAAGTTTGTGTGTAATACCTTTTGTTTTGTTGTTGGTGGTTTTTTGTTTTTTGTTTTTTTTTAATATACTAATAAGACTTAGAGGTTTATACAGAATAAACCATTGACTGGACTAAATGAAGTAACTTCCAGCTAAAAGATCTTCTTTTGGACTCCTGCTTGCTTTCCTTTAATGTACTTTCCTTTACTTGGATTTCTTGGATGTTAAGTTATATTTCTGCTAAGATAAACAAACTGAAATTTTTTCCATAAATAAGTTATTTTTAAAACCTCAATATGCAACCATATTGAAAATATCTAAGCATTCTCTAGGAACTGTACTTAAAACTATTTTAACAGGGTTTTTTTTTTTTTTTTTTTTTTTTTTTTTTGCTTGTTTGTTTTTTACTAACTTAGTGATTTGAATACTTCATAATATCTAATTTTGGGTTTCCTAAAACAAATAGTAAGGAGCTCTGGTAGCATAGTGATTACGAATCGGGCTGCAAACTGCAAGGTCAGCAGTTCAAAACTACCAGCTGTTCCACAGGAGAAAGATGAGGCTTTCTGCTCCCGTAAAGATTTATAGCCTCGGAAAACCTGTACAGGGTTGCAATGAGTCGGAACCAACTCCATGGCACTTAACAACAAAACAAATAGTAATAATTATCTACAAGTAGCCTTCAAATAAAAAAGTTGAAAAGAATTTGGACAGAAGTACAGTATTTCCTGAAAAAGCTGATTAAAAGGTATGTTTAATTTTTAAATCAATTTAATATTCCAGGAGCTTAAAAAAATTCATGGAAAAATTCCATTATCTTTTAATACCACTTTTCCATTAACTTTCTGAAACATCCTCATATACACAATTAAATTGTGATGTCACCACTGGACCAATAAACAACATTGTATCAAAGGAGAAAAGATTAAAATTTTCAAGGACTTCATTCTTCTTGGATCAACTATCAAAACTCATGGAAACAGCAGTCAAGAAATTAAACAACGTGTTGCATTAGGAAAATTTGCTGCATAAGACCTTTTTAAAGTGTTGAAGAGCAAAGATATCAGCTTGAAGACTAAGGTGCACCTGACCCAAGCCATGGTATTTTCAATAACCTCATATGCATGCGAAAGCTGGACAGTGAATAAGGAAGACCATAGAAGAATTGATGCTTTTGAGTTATGGTGTTGAAGGAGAATACTGAAAGTGCCATGGGCTGCCAAAAGAACAAACAGATCTGTGTTGGACGAAGTGCAGCCAGAGTGCTCCTTGGAGGCCAGGATGGCCAAATTTCGTCTCTCATACTTTGGACATATTGTCAGGAGGGACCAGTCACTGGAGAAGGATATTGTGTTTGTTAAGGTGGAGGGTCAAAAGGAAAAGAGGAAGAGCCCCAGTGAGATGGATTGGCATAGTGGCAGCATCAATGGGCTCAAGCGTGGCAACAATAGTGAGGCTGGCCCAGCATCAGGCAGTGTTTCGTTCTGCTGTGCATAAGGTCGCTATGAGTTGGTACCAACTCGATGGCACCTAACAACAATAACAAATGTTTCCTAATGAAAAACATCAGTCCCCAAGCCCTCTTTGGAGTGGAGAAAATACTTCCCTCTCTTTTCATCTTATCTTCTGGTATTTATATTCATATGTCTAAATAACTTACTTTCTCTGCTACTTCCCAATTAATCAAATTTAGAAATTATCTACTGACTATTATAAAAGGTCAAATTTACCTTTCTATATCACCATGTTCTCCTCTCATATTTTCAAAATATAAAAGTGTTTATTTAATCAATATTCAGCATTCATGTCATTTTTATTGTTATAAACATTGTTCACTTCTGAGTCAAGTTCATGTTGACTTTCTCAGACAGTTTGGATTTTTCCTAAAGGCAATAGTGATTGCCTCACTTTTTTATTGCTTTGTTTTGTCACTATCTAATTCCTTACTTTGTCATTTTGTTATAATGTGGTGGCTTACATGTTTCTGTGATGCTGAGAGTTATGCCAATGGTTTTCCAAATCCCAGCCAAGCCATCGGTGTATGGCCAGCTTCATTCAAGGAAGTTTCCAGGCTAAGACAGGTTAGGAAGAAGGACCTGGCAATCTACTTCTAAATAAACCAGCTAATAAAAACATTATAAATAGAAGCAGAGTGTTGCCTCAGATTGTGCCAGGAGATGAGTCTGTGAGACTGGAAAGACTCAAAAAAGAATTGCCTTTCAAAGCAGAGCTGACTTTAATGACCCACCTGGAGTACAGTGTTTGAAATCTTCATTTGCTGATGCAGCATGACTCAAAATGAGAAAAAGCAGCTGCAAACATCCATTAATAAATGAAGTATAAATCAAGGAAAATTGGAAGTTATCACCAATGAGATGAAATTTATAAAGACTGATACACTAGGTGTTAATGAACTGAAATGGACAGGCACTGGCCATTTTGAATCAGACAAATCATGCCAGGAATGACAGATTGAAGAGGAATGATATCATAGTCATCATCAATAAGAACATTTCAAGACTTATCCTGCAGTACAACCCTGTCAATGATAGGATAATATAGATACATCTACAAGGAAGACCAATTATTCAAATTTATGCCAACCACTAATGCCAAAGAGAGAAACTGAAGATTTTTCACCAAGTTTACAGTCTGAAATTGATTCAACATGCAGTCCAGATACACCTGTGTACTGGTATGGCATTTTGGGTTAATGCACTGGACTGCAAAATCACTTTATTCCTCAAGGTCAGTGGTTAAAGTTCAACAGCTGCTCCTCAGAAATCCTATGGTTTGGAACTGACTATGGGTCAGAACTGACTTGACCGAAGGCACTTAACAACAACAACAACAACAACATTGATAATTACTGCTGATTGTGATGCAAATTTTGGAAACGAAGAAGGTTCATTAGTATTAATATGGCCTTAGTGACAAAATGACTATGTAAATTGCATGATAGAATTTTGCAAAGCCAATGGCCTAATCATCACAAGTACATTTTTTCAACAACATAAATGGTTACTATACGCATTGTCTTCACCAAATGAAATACACAGGAATCAAATCAACTACATCTATGAAAAGAGATGATGGGGAGGTTTAATTTCTTAAATTAAATTAAGAATTTAAGTTGGACAAGGACCAACTGCGTAATAGATCATCAATGTTCATATGCAGTTCAAAGTGAAGCTGAAGAAAATTAAAATAAGTCCATGGAAAAACTGTATATACATTTGTAGAAAAATGAAGGACTCATATCTTACACCAATACAAAATGAACACAAGATATATCAATGATCTGCATATAAAATAAAAAACTACAGACCATCAAAGGAAAATAGCGACAAAAATATTAGGGGCCCTAATACAGTGACTAAAGAAGATCACAGAAAAACTGATTCATTTAAGCTATGATGTTGGAGGAGAATATTAAAAGTACCATGGACTGCCAAAAGAACAAACCAGTCTGGGTTGGAAGATGTACAGCCAGAGTGCTCCCTGGAAGGATGTCCAGTCTTCGTGTCTCATACTTCGGACATATTGTCAGAAGGTACCAGTCCCTGGAGAAAGAAAGCATGTTTCGTAAAATGCAGGGGCAAAGAAAAAGAAGACTTCCAGTTTCCGATTGTGAGGTTCACACAGGACCAGGTGGTGTTTTGTTCTGTTGTACATAGGGTCACTATGAGTCATTACTGACTCCATGGCACCAAACAGCAATAATAACAATACATTGTGGTGCTGTATGATAAGCACTGGAGTACTAACCACAAAGGTCAGCAGTTCAAACCTACAAGCTACTACTTGGAAACCTTACCTATGGTTACCATTAGTCAGGGTAGACTTGATGGCACTTAACAACAACAACAGTAGAGTATACAGGGGGCAAAGTTAGGAAAATTTCTTCACCATACCCAAATGCTTTGAAGGATTGAGTCACTATGCCTGGGACTCAGGACCATAGTTTCAAGATATCACAGTCAATTGCCACAATATAGTCCACAAAGAAAACGTTCTACATCCTACTTTGGTGAGTAGCAACTGGGTCTTAAAAGCCTGTGAGCAGCCATCTAAGATGCAAGTATTTGTCTCTCCCCAACTGATACAAAGAGGAGTGAAGAAAATCAACGACACTTGGAAACAGTTAATCCAATGGACTAGTGGACCATGTGAGCGTCAGCCTCACAATCCCAAAACCAGAAGAACTAGATGTTCTAGTTCCAAAAGGCATCAGATTAGAAGGTCTTGGATAGGGTGGGAGAAAAATGTGGAACAAAATTCAAACTCATGAAGAAAACCAGGATTATGGGTTGGATGCCCTGAGACTATGGTTCTGAATGACCTTTTAGGGCTGGGAATGAACTCAATCCCACCCCCATTATTACCACTCCCCACCCTCAACCCGCATCCCTACCACTAACCCTGTGGCTCAATTTTCAGCCAAACAATACACAAGTCTAGGGAGATACGAACTCCTTAGAACATCCAACCTTTCAAAATCAAAATGACAGAGTTCGCCCAAGGACAAAGCTCCAAAGGCAAGAGCGATTTAAAAAAAGAAAAAAAGGAGGAGGAATGGAAGCAAACCCAGGGAGGACATAGGGTAAGTAATGTCACATTGTAGAGACTGCAGTTAACGACATGAAACAAAATGTGTTATGAGTTATTGGATGGAAAACCTATTTTCTCTGTAAATCTTCACTCGACTCACAATATTTTTTTTTCTCTAAGTGTTAAGGAAGGGACTGAAATTTTAAATGTGGGGTAGGGAGAGTGATGGATTGGGTCAGCCTCATTGAGGTTCCATTTGAGCAGAGAATTATATAGTACAGGAAAAAGTGAACCAGGTATATGCAGGGAGAAAACCTTCAAAGTAGAGGGAACAACTGGTACACATTAAGGAAGGGGTGTGCTGGGGTATTCAATAATCTGCAAGGGGGCAATGTTTGCCAGTATGCAGTAAGCCAGGTAGAGTGTAACAGGGATCAGATTATAACCCATTTGTAGATCTCTTTAAAGACTTTGGTTTTGATGCTGAGCTGGGTTAAAAAGGTTTTTTTTTTTTTCACTTCAAATAAATGTGTTTCATTTGAAGGCAATGATTATCTTATTTTTTATCTAACAGAGTACAGCTATGTTAGCCACATAGGATCAAAACATCCAGTGGGTACAAATGATAATAATCAGCCTACATTACAAATGTTCAACAACCCGAAAGTTCTAGTTTATGCCACACATGAGGCAGGCAGCTCAGATAGGTGAGAATAGTTGAATCATTCGGCCATGCCTGTCCTGTCAGAACTAAGCAGTCTATCCCAATATCCTCTTCCCTAGGTACAGAGACTCCAATGTGCTGTTAGCTTCATATACCTCTTTTCTCTTTTCATGCAAGATAGTTTCAGATCTATACAGTTATTTTTCTATCAGCACAGACCCTGAACTTTAATTTTCTTAAAAAATACTTTTTTTTTTTTTATTGTGACTCAATAGATCATCAGTTTTACACTCAATGATTTAAATACTTCCATTCATTAAAATGACTGCAGTCCCCTCCATGCACCATCAGCTTTTACCGTCGGTATTTACCTCTGTTCACGTTAACTCTTTCCCCGTGTCTTCTGCTATTTTCATTTTTTTTGTGTCAACTTTCCTTTTGCTGTATATTGCCTTTCCCAATAACCAGGTTAACATGTGTCCGGCACTATAGGATAAGCACTGGACCGTAAGGTCCATTTGAACTACAAGGTCAGCAGTTGAAATTCACCAGCCATTCCTCGGAAACCCTATACAAGGTTGCTCTGGGTCAGAAATGACTCAATGGCACTTTACAACAGCACCCTCTTAAGGAAGCAGTTTATGTACCATCAGTCATATTTACTCCATAACATGCACAAAGGATAGATTCCATTTCAGGCTGTCCTTTAGAACAAAAGAAACACGGTTTCTCTTGGTTAGGCAAACCACTCTCCATTTTCATTGCTTCCATTGTTGCTGTTTTTAGCTGCCAGTGAGTCTGCCCCCTACCTCCTGATGTCTCCACGCATAATGGAACGGAACACTGCCTGGTCAAGTTGCAGATTGGAGCACTGTGATTCACAGGCTTGTCACTGACTCTTTCTCAGCATATCACCAAGCTTTTCTCTTATTCAGCCACCTCAGTCTGGAAGTTCTCCTGAAGCCTGCAAGTTTTCACTAACTCAAGTGTGGCTGCTATGCGTGAAACCCATTGGCTGGTTGTCAAGCCAAGGTCTCATATATGGAAGGCAAGAATTCAACCACCAACAACCACTATCCCCTTGTTTTAATTGGTGTTGTCATTGTTGTTAAGTGCCGTGGAATCAGTTCCGACTCATAGCAACCCTGTAAAGGGTTTCCAAATAACGGCTGGTGAGTTTGAATTGGTGACCTTGCAGTTCAAACCAACCTTTCAGTCCAGCACAGTAACCCACAGAGCCAAAAACACTAAGAACTGTTTGAATGGGACATAAGGTCAATAGTACAGAAAGAAAATGGTCCTAAAAGACTAAACACGAAGTCACAACTGCAGAGAATTCGCCTTCTAGGTCATCAATGTTTCTGCTAATTTAAAAGGGAATCTTTGCAGAATATTGCCAGGAAAATGTCAAGATTCCATAACATGTCATCTTTATTTACCTTCACCTATCACTCCAGTTGTTGTTGTTAAGTGCCACAGAGTGGTTCCAACTCACAGTGACCCTGTATAAGGTTTCCGAGGAGCAGCTGGTGAATTGAAATTGCCGACCTTGTGTTTCAATCCAATCCTATGACCCAGTGCTTATCCTACAGCACCTCATGAGGACTCCATTCAGTGAATCCCTATAATATCAGGACTGCTGCTCAGGCTTTGTAGATCATTTACTCCTGTTTTCAGATGGTCAGTAAAGGTTGGTTGGTTTTGGAAAAAGTAAGTACAAAGACAAGGTTGAGTTTGAGCCAGTAGCATCTCTGGGCCAAGCAGCAGCCATTCTGAAATCGAATACTCCAGCTGTCCTGTGCCCTGGTCTTTGCTCTGCTAAGAAACAGGGTACTTCTTTCTCCTAGAAAGTTGAAGATGGCTGACCACTTTCCCTCCAAGCGTTTCCCAAACTGGTCCAATTATTTGTCCTGGCTACTCTAACACTTTTAACCACACACTCTCGGGACAAACCCAAGAATTCAAAAAATCCAAACAGTTTGCTCCGACGTATTCCAGGGAGAGAGGTCATTTGGATGGTTATTCTCAGAATGGAAAGAAAATTTGAAAAAGAGAAAAATGATGATGATGATGATTTGATTGGATTATGTTGCCTCTAAAATACATGTGAAGTGGTTAAGAACCGGGTTGCTAACCTCAGGGTCAGCAGTTCAAAACTACCATCTGTTCCGTGGGAGAAAGATGAGACTTTCTGCTCCCGTAAAGATTTACAGCCTCGGAAACCCTATACAGTGTTGCTATGAGTTGGAACCGACTCCATGACACATAACAACAACAACAAAATACATGTGGGAGTTCTATTCCCATACCTGTGGATATGATCCTGTTTTGAAACAGGGTTTTCGATGTTATGTTAATAGAGCCAGACTGGGGTAAGGTGTGTCCTAAACCTAATCACTTCTGAGTTATAAAAAGAGCATTTTAGACACAGTGGTGGGGACATCCTTGGGGAGGAGAGATGCCATGTGAGAATGACCAATAACCAAAGGTTGCCTGGGACTACCGGTAATGAAAGAGTCGACATATCTGAGACCCTGATTTGGACTTTTGAGCCTCCAAAATAAATTCCTGTTTCTATAGCCATCCATTTGTGGTATTTGTGTTCTAGCCACTCTAGTCAACTAAGAAAATATTGGCAAGGTTCTCTCTAACACTTCTCTGCACAATATAAAAGTCAGCATACTAGAGGCTAGTCTTGGAAATCCTGGGACAGACCTTGTTCTAATAAATTTATCCTATGGTGGAGAGCCCACTATGGAGGGTGAACCCAAGGACCGTTTTGCAGAGGAAAGGAGTTCAGGAAGATTTGAAAATCCTAAAATGTCTCAAAAAGGAATGTGCCCAGCAAAATATTCTGCAGTCCTTGCATTTTAGAAATAATGTGATTCTCAAAGGCAGCCCATAATAGAAATCACTGAATAAGAGTTGTGCTGCTCCCCAGGGCTTAGCCTGATTGGGGAGAACCATTTAACTCAGGGATACCACTTTGCGAGTCAGCAGAAAAACACAGGCACGTGTCCTAATAAATAAGGGAAGGATGAGAGGAAATGCTCTGGTTCTCTTTTGTCTATTCTAAATGGCTCAGATACTTGGGGTTTTTAGCACACCCTAATGTCTGGTGTGGTGCTGCCAATTAATGCAGTAAACAGCAACATCCGTTTGGGCCGTTAAGGCCGGCAGTTCCAACTCACCAGCTGCTCCTTGGAAACCCTGTACGGGGTCGCTATGAGTCAGCTCCCGACTCGATGGTACTTAGCAACAACAATTTCATAATGCGCCAGACTGCAAAGCTGTTTGAACTGCAAGGTCGGCAGTTCAAGCTCACCAGCTGTTCCTCGGAAACCCTATACAGGGTCACTATGGGTCGGAATCGACTCTACAACACTTCACGACAACAACAATTTAATAAAGAGCAGTCTAGGAAAGTTTGCACAGCCTTTCGAGACTTCTGTTTACCTGCATGTCTCTTTCTGATTACAGTGTGCTTTGTATAACATGTTTGATTGGATTACTCATTTAAAAACTCTCCACCTCAGAATCACCCAGAGCTGTCATTTCCTGTCTTGATGTCCAAAGCACGTTAAAGCTCTTGAGGCTGGTTCGGAAAATTCTGAGCAAGTTTCTCTTTGTACACAGGTCGCCCAGAAGAGTAGTGCACCCGCAAATAGGTTAATGAGTCTTGGAATTGCTAGAGTTGTCAAGACCAACTGTTGAGAATTCCCATGGAGTTAAGTAGGAGACAGATCCGGCTCTGAGTAAATACCATTACCCATGCTCTTCTGCCTGCCTGCTCTTGGGTTTTTGCAGTGAGTTTGCTGGAATTTTTAATCCTACAGTTCAGTCATTTGGGAGCAATTGGGGTGGAAGTGGTTGGGAGTCTTTTTGAAATGGTTTTCTTGATGGGAAGCAGCCCTTACCTTTGTTCTGAAGCTGTCTTAGCTTGGTTTGGGGGTGGTGGGGGAGAGCAGGGAAATCCCATTTTATTCACATTTGTTTACCTGGAAAGGAAAAAATCTATTTTTGTTCTAAGAAAAAAGAACTGTGATTGGTCTCTTAGAAGATCATGTTTTGGTTGTCAGGAGATGTGCAGAAGAAGAAAGACAGCATTAATTGAAGGCTCTCTTATCTCCACACCATCAAATACAGACTAGTCTTCAGCCCTGTATAAAGGGCATCTTGAGTGTATTTTTAAAATAGTTTAGTATCTATAAGAGTCTCTGGGTGAAGCAAATGTTTGGCTGCTAACAGAAAGTTGGTGGTTAGAGTCCACACCCAGAGATACCGCTGATGAAAAGCCTGGTGATCTGTGTCTGAAAATTCACCTGATGGAGCAGCATTCTTCCCTGATACACATGGAATCGCCAATTTGATGGCAATTGATTTGTTTTGTAGTACATCTCCATATGACTGAAGTGCAGATATAATAACTGTACCACTCAGTACTTTTTCACAAGGGATTATGCCCATGTGATAAAGAAACAGAACCCTATTTGTACCCCAGAGGCTCTCTGGTGCCCTTTTCCAGGCACTAACCCTCCAGCATTAACCACTATCTTCCATTCCAACACTAGGACTCTTAGTGGGTTTGAACTAGTATACATGGATTCATACAGTGCGTCCTCTTGTGCACCAGGCTTTTTCTCAAGTAGGCAAGACTGCAAATATGTCCTTAATGCAAATGGTTTAAATCACAGTGGAAATGTCTGACCTTATAGATTGCAACAGTTTGCTCTCTTCAGAATGAATCAAGGGTTGACATTCATATTACAAACAGAGGCATAAATGGCTGTGCTACATGCTTCAGCCTGCCACTAAGCAGGATCTGTTCTTAACAGTGGAATTGGGACTCTATAAAGGAGGAAGCCATTGATGCCTTGTGAGAAGTTGAAGAGTGAAAAGTTGAAGAGCTGGTGGGAGGCTGAGAAAATTCAATACTCTGACTTGAAACCTAAAGCTAGTGACATGCACAAGAAAATGAGAGTTCTGGGTTGAATGTTGACATCCCCAGATGGGAAACAAGAACAGGATGTATAATTGCTGGAGGGCTAGTTCCTCCCATTTTTTATTAGTGTGTTCCCAATAAACAGGCACCTGCAGGGGACATCTAACTTCCTGCAGTTTCTAGTGAGTTTTACTGGACCCGTGATTTCCTTAGCCTCAGGTTAAGGAAAGGACAGGCATAATAATAATAATAAATAAATAATAACAATAAAATTGTCTTTCAAGCCCCATGTAAATTAGCTAATGCAGCACAACTGCATTACTGATGACAAAGCAAGGCAAACAATTTACAGTCATAATTGCAAGTTGCAAAATAATGAAACCTTGCTGCTGTGTGTAAAAATACTTAGGAGCCAACTTTACAATGGGTACATCATGGGGTTATTTCATCACATTCACAAGAACGACAGATTTATTTGACCGCACATCAACCCTAGCAGTTGGACTCCAAGTGAATCCCCCATTTGTTTGAAAAAATATATAATCAAACATGGATTATAGCAACAAAAGCCCAAGAATTTCTTTCTGAGTTGCCTGCCAGCAAAAGGCAGGGGAACGGGTTGCCTGCCACTCATTTATTTTTTTTAGCAAACTACATTCCTCTAATATGGCTGATCCCTCCCAGTCTAAACATTTTTCTTTGAAAATGTTAAACCCTGCAATTAAATCTTCTTCTCTGAAACCAGAAATATTTACTGCACTGGGAAACCTAGTACATCCCCCATAGAGAAAACAGTGATGGAAGGGCAGGGGTAGGGGTAGGGGAGTGGGTGTGGAGATGCTGTTTTCTGATGGAAAGTCTGTCTGATAAGAGGAGAGCTAAAGGATGTTGAAGTGGGGAGGAAAGGAAACTCTATGTGATCAACTGAGGGCCTTATATGTTCAAATACCCACTTGAAGGTGGTGTGTGCGTATGCGTCCCTGAGAAATGGAAAATACTTTTAATACTCGAAATATTTTTTTATGGCGGAGATCAAATTTAAATTAAGTAAGCTTTGCTACTGGTAGTATTCCTTTCAGTCATGTTTTGCTCTGTGACCGTAATAAGGAAGACTTGACTGAGGAAAGCAATGGCTTTCTTTATGAGATAATGAGGTGATTCACTGGATTGAATAATGGTGTCTCTCATGTCACAGAAACGATTTTCCTTCTTGAGAATCTTACTCCCTTAGCATTTGACCATGGCGATTTTTCACAAATGGTCACTATAAGAGAGGTCCAGAAGTCTTCTCCTAACAATTGTATTGCTAATAGGGAAGCCTTGGAAATAAGGTCTGCTAACCAGAAAGTCAAACTTCTTATAAAGATTATGCATGTGTATAAGTAAGGGGAGGCAGGGTGAGGGGAGGGCTTTTTATGTCACCTAACAAAAAATATTCCCATGATCATACCACCTGGTCCTAAACTCCCAAAATTAGAGTAATTTAAAGCAAAATTTCTCCATAATACCCCACAGTTTATATACATTCATTTTTCTACTAGTAGACAATTATGCAGCCTAAAATGTATTAGGAATGGTATAAGACATGCAGTAATTAAATAAGTCCTAGCCTCTTGCCTCTGTGAAGCCCTTTGATCAGGACAGTGAGATGATTTTAGAGTAATCATCCTTGTTGCAAATGAGAGGCAAGGTAAGAGTTATTAGAGATGAAACCTGGAGGCTATTTAGAAAGCTATTGATACTAGTTCAGGCATGTGAGGATGAAGGCCTGACCTTAGCAGTGACCACTGAGATGCAGACAAGGGTACATTCGGGAAATACTAAAGGATTGTTGTTGCTGTTAAGTGCCATTGAGTCGGTTCCAACTTATAGCGACCGAAACTGTATAGAGTTTCTGAGGAGCAGCTGGTGGGTTTCAACTGCCAATCGTGCAGTTCACAATCCAGTGCTGACCATACTAAAGCCTACCTGTCTATAATCAATATGGTAGCCACTAGTTCTGGTGTAAGGAGCCCTGATAGCATAGTGGATTATGAGTTGGGCTACTAACTGCAAGGTAGCAGTTTGAATCTACCAGCTGCTCCACAGAAGAAAGATGAGACTTTCTGCTCTCATACAGATCTACAGCCTTAGAAACCCTGTACAGGGTCACTCGGAGTCAGAACTGACTCCATGGCACACAACCACCACCACCACCACCACCCATCCTGGTGTGGCACTGTAGGATACACACTGGACTACTATCCACAGTCTTTTTTCAACAACACCCTTTTTCAGCAGCATACATGGTAACTATGGAGCTCTGGTAGTGTAGAGGTTAGGAGTCAGGCTACTAATCTCAAAGGTTGGCAGTTTAAACGCATCAGTCACTCCTTGGAAACCTTACACAAAGTCACAATGAGTCAGAAAAGACTTGATGACACTTAACAACAACAACAAAGGAATAGCCATATGCCTACAATGGTAGCGTAGTGGTTACGAATCAGGCTGTGAACCACAAGGTCAGCAGCTCGAAACTACCAGCTGTTCTGTGGGAGAAAGATGAGGCTTTCCATTCCCATAAAGATTTACAGTGTCGGAAACCCTGTACTGAGTCGCTATAAGTCGGAACCAACTTCACAGCACATAACAACAACAACATGAAGAAAGGATGATATCCGTACACCTACCAGGAAAGTGGCACCATATGATAAGCACTTTGAACCACAAGGTCCAAGGTTTGCACCTGCCAGTCATTCCTCAGCAGAAAACTGAGGCTTTCTCCTCCCATGAAGATATAAAGCCTCATAAACGTTGTGCAGGATCGCTATGAGTCAAGATTGACTCCATGGCACTTAACAACATCATCAAGGAAGACTAGTTAATACCACGAGTATTCAAATTTACCCACCAACCGCTAAAGCAAGTGATAATTATATTGAAGAATTCTATCAACTTCTTCAATCTGAAATTGATCAAGCATGCAGTCAAGATGCATTGATAATTACTAGTTATTGGAATTTGAAACTTGGAAACAAAGAAGAAGGATCTGTAGTTTGAAAATGTGGCCTAAGTGATAGATACAATGTTGGCGATCACAAGATAGAATTTCTCAAGGTCAATGACTTATTAATTGCAAATACCTAACAACATACATGGTAACTATGGAGCTCTGGTAGCATAGAGGTTATAAGTAAGGTTGCTAACCTCAAGGTCGGCAGTTTGAAACTACCAACCAGCCATTCCGTGGGAGAAAGATGAGTCTTTTTGCTCCAGTAAAGATTTACAGCCCCAGAACCCCTATGCAGGGTCACTATGAGTCAGAACCGACTCTATGGCACATAACCACCAACCATTACCATACACATAGAACTCCTAAGATGTAATACACAGGAATCAAATTAACTCTATCAGTGGCAAGAGTCAATGGAGAGGTTCGATATCATCAGCCAAAAACATGATCGGAAGTTAACTGTGGAACAGAAGACCATCAATTGCTCATATGTAAGTTCAGACTGAAGCTGAAGAAAATTAAGTCAATGAAAGCCAACTTATGACCTTGAGTACAGACCAGCTGAATTTAGAGACTATCTCAAGAACAGATTTGATATATTAGGCCAGAAAAGTTTTGGGATGACCTCAAGAACATGAAGAAAGCAAAAGGTAATTTAAAAGCCAGGAAAGAAAGAAAAGATAAAATTGGATGTCAGAAGAGACTCTGAAACTTGCTCTCAAGCATAGAGAAGCTAAAGCAAATGGAAGAAATGAGGAAGTAAAAAACTGAACAGAAATTGTTAAAGGGCAGCTCAAAAAGACAAAATCAAGTATTATAATGAAATTTGCCAAAACCTGGAGTTAGAAAACTGATAGGGAAAGACTTGCTCAGCATTTCTCAAGCTGAAAGAACAGAAGAAAAATTTAAACCTCGACTTGAGAAGGATTCTATGGGGAAAATATTGAATGACTCAGGAAGCACCAAAAGGAGATTGAAGTGATACACAGAGTCAGTCTACCAAAAAGTGTTCAATCATTTCAAGAGGTAGCATGTGATCAAGAACTGATGGTAGTGAAGGAAAAAGTCCAAGTTGCACTGAAGGCATTGGCGAAACACAAGGTTCCAGGAACTGATGAAGTGCAAATTGAAATCCTACAATAAACTGATGCAGTGCTGGAAGCACTCACTACTTCAAGCCAAGAAATTTGGAAGACAGCTACTGGCCAACTGATTGGAAGAGAGCCAAACTTGTACCCATGCCAAAGAAAGGCAAACAAGTAGAATGTGGAAATCATCGAACAATATCATTAAAATCACATGCAAGTAAAATTTGCTGATGATAATTCAAAAAACTGTTGTAGCAGTACATCGAGAGGGAGCTGCCAGAAATTCAAGCCCAATTCAGAAGAGGGCACAGAACTAGAGATAGCATTGCTGACATCAGACAGATCTTGGCTAATAGCAGAGAATAGCAGAGAGATGTGTACGTTTGCTTTATTGAATGTGCAAAATGATTTAACTGTGTGGGTCATGACAAACTGTGGACAACATTGTGAAGAATGCCTAATTAATTGTGCCCATTTTACAAAGACCAAAAGGCAGTTGTTTGAAACTTGCCTTAATAGATTAATATCACTTAATAGATTAATATCAAGAAAGGTGTGTGCTAGGTTGTACACTTTTGCCATCGATTGCATCTCAATGTAAAGAAAACAAAAATCCTCACCACTGGACTAATAAACAACATTCTTAGAACAGAGAAAAGATTGAAGTTGTCAAGGACTTCATTCTCCTTGGATCAACTATCAACACTCATGGAAGCAGCAGTCAAGAAATCAAACGACGTATTGCGTTAGGAAAATCTGCTGCACAAGACCTTTTTAAAGTGTTGAAGAGCAAAGATGTCAGCTTGAAGAGTAAGATACATATGACCCAAGCCATGGTATTTTCAATAACCTCATATACGTGCAAAAGCTGGACAGTGAATAAGGAAGACCATAGAAGAACTGATGCTTTGAGTTATGGTGTGAAGGAAAATATTGAACGTGCCATGGGCTGCCAAAAGAACAAACAGATCTGTGTTGGAAGAAGTGCGCCAGAGTGCTCCTTGGAGGCCAGGATGGCCAAACTTCGTCTCATACTTCAGACATATTGTCAGGAAGGACCAGTTGCAGGAGAAGGATATCATGTTTGGTAAGGTGGAGAGTCAGAGAAAAAGAGGAAGACCCCCAGGGAGATGGATTGGCAAAGTGGCAGCATCAATGGGCTCAAGTGTGGCAACAATTGTGAGGTTGGTCCAGGACCTGGCAGTGTTTCGTTCTGTTGTGCATGAGTTGGTATCAATTCGATGGCACCTAATAGCAGCAACAACATTCCATCTGTATGCTGAGCAAATAATCCAAGAAGAATTTAGCATCAGGACTGGTGAGAGACTCATTAACAATAGGCAATATGCAAATGAAACAACCTTGCTTTCGGGAAGCAAAGAGGACTTAAAATATTTGCTGATGAAGCTCAAAGTCTACAGGTTACAGTATGGATTGTACCTCAATGTAAAGAAAATGAAAATTCTCACAAATGGGTCAGTACATAACATAATCATAAATGAGAGAAAAGATTGAAGTTTTCAAAGACTTTATGTTGCTTGAATCCACAATTAATTCTTATGGAAGCAGCAGACAAGAAATCAAATGATATATCAAATTAGGTAAAGCAGCTGCAAAGGACCTCTTTGAAGTGTTAAAGAGCAAAGATGCCAGTTTGAGGGCTAAAGCATTTTGAACTAGTCCACAGTATTTTCTCATATGCGTGAGAAAGTTGGACAATGATTAAGGAAAACCATAGAAGAATCGATGTATTTAAACCATGGTGTTGGCAAAGAGTATCTCCTGATATGCAGCCATAGGATCAGCACTGGACTGAGAAACCAGAAGATCAGAAGTTCAAACACACCAGCTGCTCCTTGGAGACACTAAACAGGGTCAATTTGAGTTGGACAGACTTGATGGCACTTAACAACAGCAACAACTTGGACTTCCAGAAGAACAAGCAAATTTGTATCAGAAAAAGTACAGCCACAATGTTCCTGAGAAGCAAGGATGGTCAGACTCCCTCTGGACTCACACTTTGGACATGGTATCAGGAGGGACTAGTCCCTGAAAAAAGGGCATCATGCTTGGTAAAGGGAAGGGTCAGCAAAAAAAAAAAAAAGGATGATTCCCAAAGAGATGGCTTGACATACTGGCAGCAACAATGGACTCAAATGTAACAATTGTGAGGGTGGCACAAGACCAGGGCATGTTTCCTTCTGTTGTGCATAGGGTCATTGTGAGTTGGAACCAACTCCATGGCATTTGAGAACAGCAGCAATGGTTATATTTAGCTAGTGGATGCCTTATTGGTCAGTGCAGATAGAATGTGTCCACTTTTATAGAAAATTATGTTGGGCCTTTATTCTTTCAAAACTTTATCTGTAAAGATTAGTGACAATGAATTTACAATGTGGCAGGCATGATTTTAACCCATGTATGTAGAAGATGGCTTCTTGACTATTGGTAAGTTGGATTGCTCTCTTCCCTCCAGAATTGCATATCAATGATAGGAATATCAAATTGTCCAGCACAGCACATGTATTTGTGTTACTAGTGTTACATACTACGGTTGTTGTTGGTACTGTTGAGTCAGTTCCAACTCAGTGATCCTGCATAGGGTTTCTGAGAAGCAGCTGGTGGGTTTGAACAGCCAACCTTGTGGTTTACAGTCCAGTGCTGATCATACAGTGCCACACATATATCCACAAACTATACTGTTGTTAAGTGCCGTCGAGTCGGTTCCGACCCACAGCAACCTTGTATAGGGTTTCCAAGGAGCAGCTGGTGAGCTTGAACTGGTGACCTTATAGTTCAAATGGCTTTGCAGTCTGGTACATTATCCACAGTGCCACACCAGGACTCCATACATACTATATAGTATCATGCATTATATACCTGTTGTTGTTAAGTGCTGTC
>NW_006408578.1:6334109-6343746 GCF_000296735.1 Chrysochloris asiatica | reverse complement strand
GCTCCAGTAGAAGTCTCTTTATCTGAAGGTCCTTGTCTCTTCAGCTTTTAGTTTCTAGTTCCTTGGAGATCTCCATGTGACTTAGCGTCTATCTTCAGCCATCTCTACTTAATCTGATTCTTTCATATTTTATGAGGTTGACACGAAATATATCCTACACTAATGGTGCACACAGCCACAAGGTTGGTTTGAACTATAAGGTCAGTGATTCAAGTCTACCAACTGCTCCTTGGAAATGCTATACAGGATTGCTATGAGTCAGAAGCCACTTAATATCACTTAACAGCAACACAAAACACTCCTGTCTCATTAGCATAACAAAGACAATACATTCCCAAATGGGATTATAACCACAGGCATGCTGTTGTTAAGTGTTCTTGAGTCAGTTCCAACTCATAGGGACCCTGTATTGGATTTCCAAGGAGCAGCTGGTGAGTTTGAACTGTCAGCCTTTTGGTTAGCAGTCCAATACTTATCCCACAGCAGAGATTAGGAATTGCAACACGTTTTGAGGTCACACAATCCTATCCATAAGAATAAATAAAGTAGTTCATGATTGTGTTCGCTAAGGTCCTCCATGAAGTAGATCAGATGTGTTGAGGAAAGTGTGTGAAGACTGAGTGGGAAGATATCCAGAGAAAGCAGTCAGAGCCTTCAGACCACAATGCATGTAGATCTGACACTTATGAAGGAGAGGAGGAGAGAGGTAGATTGGGCAGGAAGAGTCTTAGAATGCAATGAAATCCCAACAAAGCTTCAGTCAGGGTGGTCAGGAGACTTTGAATCAAAGTTGCCAATCAAAAGAGTCCAGAGTATCCTGAGAATGAGCTTGAATGGATTCCCCATAGTGCGGAGCCATGGACCTGGAGCAGCCTGAGGGCAAGAAACATTGTCTTGGTGTGAATGTGGTGGAGGAGCCAGAGATGCGGCTGATGGGCCATCAGAAAGCCATTGTCTCCTGGCAGAAAGTCTGAGCAGCTCACTTTTGTGGATACTACAATGATATATTTTGTATTATCAGCATAACATACCAGTATATAAAGGGGGCCTAGTGGAAAAACAGTTAAGTGCTCAACTGCTAACAAGCAACTTTGTGAAACCAACTAGCAACTTTGTGAAAGAAAAGACCTGGAGATCTGCTCCCATAAAATTGTTGCTGTTGTTGTTAAGTGCTGTCAAGTCGGTTCCTACCCACAGTGACCCTGTATAGGGTTTCCGAAGAGTAGATGGTGGGTTTGAACCTTGAGATTCAAACCAACCTTGCAGTTGATTATGTGTCCTACAGCGCCACACAAAATGCAGTTCGTTCTCTGCCCATAGGTCAGTATAAGTCACACTTGGCCCAATGGTATACAACATACACATGTAACACATAATACTATATGATACATTTTATAACCATATATACATGATTCTTGGTGTGGTGCTGTAGGATAAGCACTGGACTACTAACCGCAAAGTTGGCAGTTCAAACTTACCAGTCTCTCTCAGAAACCCTGTACATGGGCTCTGTGAGATTGAACTGACTCAGTGACACACAACATATACTTAATACTTTAAGACCCAATGGGGACTACGGTGGCTCTGAATTGCACAATGTGGGGCCTGCAAACCACAAGGTTGGCAGTTCAAACCCATCAGCCAGGAGAAAGATGAGACTTTCTGTTCCTGCAAAGATTTACAGTCTCAGAAACTCTGTACAGGGTTGCTATGAGTCATTACCAACTCGATGGCACTTAACAACAACAACAACATAAGACCTACTGAAAATATGAAATATATTTTATAGTATTCTGTATTTATATATAGTATGAATGTTGTTATTATTGTTAAGTGCCATCGAGTCAGACCTGACTCATAGCAACCCTGTATAGGGTTTCCAAGGAACAACTGGTGAATTTGCTATGAGTTGGAACTGACTGGACAGCACTTAACAACAATAACAAAGGCATCAATCAGGAATGATATAGAAATTTGGGGAGATTCTGTGTTTTTTTGAAACTCTGGTAAATATTGAAAGCATACCCACTGTGATAGCATAAGGAATGGTATAAGTTAACATAAACAGACATGCATTAGAGGCAGACAAACAAATGTGTGTTCAAATCCCTCTCTGTCCTTTGCGCTATGATTTTCAACAAGTTGTTCAACCTCACTAAATCTTAATTTCTCCATCTATTATTGGAAGATAATCATACCTACTCATGATATTAAAAGGAGCTCTGGTAGCATAGTGGTTACGAGTCAGGCTACCAACGTCAAGGTCGGCATTTCTAAACTACCAGCAGTTCTATGGGAGAAAGATGAGGCTTTCTGCTCCTGTAAAGACTTACAGCCTCGGGAACTCTACACAGGGTCGCTATGAGTCAGAACCGACTCCATGGCATACCACCACCACTACCACCACCACCATGATATTAAGGAACCCTGAAAGCATAGTGGATTATGAGCTGGACTGCTAACCATAAGGTCAGTAGTTTGAAACTACCAGTTGCTCTACAGGAGAAAGATGAGGCTTTCGACTCCTGTAACCAATTACAACCTTGGAAACCCCATACAAGGTTGCTGTGAGTTGGAACTGATTCGGTTATACACAACCACCACCACCACCACTCATGATATTATTGCAAAGATTAAACAAAGCAAATTATATGGATTCCCTGATGATGCAGTGGTTAAAGTGCTTGGCTGCTAACCTTGATTCCATAAAGGTTAGAACTCACTAGTCTGAAGGAGAAAGGTCTGGCAATCTATTCCCATAAATACTACAGCCCAGCAAACCATATGGGGCACTTCTACACTGCACTGTAGGGTCACTATGGGTCAGAACCAACTCAATGGTACACAGCAACAACTCATCTATAGCAAAGTCCCTGGTATGACGTCAAAATTTAGGAAATGGTAGTGCTTTCTGAGATAATTGTGGCATTGCAGGATAAGCACTGGACGGCAAAATTGGTTTGTAATGTCGATGGTTCAAACTCATCAACCACTCCTTGGAAACTGTACAGGGTCACTATGAGTTGGAACCAACTTGAAGGCACTAAACAGCAGTAATTAAGAAGTTATGTTCTGCCTATTGCCTTCCATACACCTGTCCTTTTCTAATCAATTAGGAACATATTTGGTTTCAACTAAAAGAAAAGCCAACCTCACCATGGTCTCACACACCAAGACTGTGATGGAGAGGGGGCTGGAACTGGTTTAGCTGGTCGCTGATCCCATCAAGGGCCACGTTCTTCCACAATTATTCTCCACAACACACAAGTCAGTCTTGGAAGAAGTACAGCCTTAGAAGTGAGCATGGTGAGTTTTCATCTTATGTACTTTGGACATGTGATCAGGACGGACAAGCCCTTGGAAAAGGATACCATGCTTGGTAAAGTAGAGGATCAGCAAAAAAAAAGGAAGACCCTCAACAAGATGGAATGACACAGTGACAGCAACAAAAGGCGGCAACCTAACAACAATTGTGAGGATGACAGCGTCAGTTTTTTGTTCTGTTGGCCATAGGGTCACTATGAATAGGAGCCAACTCAATGACACCTAACAATAACAACAACCATTAGGAGAGTGGCTATCATTTTCATGTTTCTTATTTTATGGCCAAGACGTCTGCTGCAAACTCCATCTATCACATAAAAACTGAAAGCAAAATAAAAGGCATAGGGCTTTCTTCTGATTACATTTTATCTTTTTATTTGAGAATAAAGTACTTACTTCACAAAAGCCTTCTTGAATACAGCGGACGAAAAATTTGGAACAAAATTTAAAAAAAAAAAAAAATGGACTCACTGGTCTCATAGAGACTGGAGGGCCTTGGCCCTGTGGCACTCAGACACTGTTCAAGCCGCAAACAACTCACCCCCATGGCGTAACTTTCGGCCAAACCAGAGACAGACCAACAGGTCAATAGTAACACCAGGGAGGGCTGCACACCTTAGAATAACCAACCATATGAGCTCAAAGCGAGCATTTATCTGCGGGAAAACTCAAAAGGCAGGAAGAGATGGGAAAGAAGGACAAACAGAAAACACAGGGGGGAAGTGGAAAGACTGATATTATATTGTGGGGATTGCAATCAATGTCATGAAACAAATTGTATCTGAATGGTTTCATGGAAAACAAATTGGCTTTGTAAATGTTCATCCAAATCACAACAAAAAGTTTAAATACATAAATAGATAGATACACACTTATTTTATATACAAAACAACCTTCTTACATTTCATTAGTCAAAACATTCCAAATGACTAACAGGAAGAAGATTTCTTTTAAATGAATAACTTTATTGAGATATAACAAATATGCCATACAATCCACTCATTTTAAGATGAGAATCTTGTACATCCATCACCACAAACGATTTTAGAACATGTTTATTATCCTAAAAACAATCCCGACAAACATTAGCTATAACTCTTTCCTCCCAATATCCCACCTCTCCCATTCCTAGGGGAGAACACTAATCTATAACTCTTGTTGTTGTTGTTGTTGTTGTTGTTGTTGTTGTTGTTAAGTGCCCTCGAGTCAGTCCAAAATCTTAACAACCTTATATAGGCTTTCTGAGGAGCGGTTGGTGAGTTTGAACCACCAATCTTGCAGTTCAAACCCACTTTACGGTTGAGTGCTTACCCTACAGCGCCACATAATGATACAGTCATCACTTATCAATTATTTATTATTGGACATGTCATCATTGTAACAACAGGAAAAAATCTATCATCCAACTATTTATCAAGTTCCAGTGTACATCTGGCATCCTGGTGTGACGCTGTGGGTTAATGCACTGGACTGCAAAATTGGTTTGAACGTCAAGTTTGGTGGCTCGAGCTCACCAGCTGCTTCTTGGAAACACTATACAGGGTTGCTACGAGATGGAACCTACTCGACAGCACTTAATAACAACAACAATGTATATCTGATAAAAATGAACACCAAGCTGTGAGACAATGATTATCTTCCATCTTATTTTTGTTCTTAAATGCCATCAAGTACATTCCAACTCATAGTAATCTTGTATAGGGTTTCCAAAGAGCAGCTGGTGGGTTTGAGCTGCCAACCTTGTGGTTAGCAGTCCATTGCTTATCCTACAGCACCACACCAGGACTCTATAAATCAAGTTAGTTAAGGTTCTATATTAACCATGATTCTGTGTGGTTTGGCAGTTATCTGAGGATGTGGTTATCCTTCATTTTATGATCTAACGTGACCTTGTAAGTGAGGAGCAGGTATATTTTTATCTCCACAGATCTGTCCATTCTAGACATTTTATGTAAATGAAATCATACATGTGGTCTTTTGTAACTAGCTTCTTTCACTTAGCATAATGTCTTCAAGAGTCATCCAAGTTTTATCATATATCAGTACTTTTTTTTTTCTTTTTACTGTCAAACAATATCCATTCTTCAATCAGCAGACATTTGGTAGTTCCATTTTTGACTAATACGAATAGCGCTGCTCTAAACTTTCAGGTACAAATCTTTGTATTTCATTTCTCTTGGTTATATACTTAGAAGTAGAATTGATAGAACAGCTCCATTTTTAACATTTTGAGGAAATGCCACACTAGTTTCCAAAGCACCTACACCATCTCACAATCCACAAGCATTCCACATCCTTTACCAATGTGTAGTATTTTTCTGCCTTTTTTATAAAGGTAGTTAGGAATGAAGTACTATCTTATTGATAGCTTGATTTTCATTTTCCTAATGGAATCCTGGTGTGGCTCTGAAGATAAACACTAGACCATAAGTTCAGTTTCAACAGCAAGGTTGGTGGTTCAAATCCACTAGCTGGATCCTCACAAATTCTATACTATGAGTCGGAACCAATTCAATGGCACTTAACAATACAACAACAATGGCTAATGATGTTGAGTATCTCTCTGTGTGCTTAAGACCATTTGGACACCTTTGTTGGAAAAATAAGTACACCAGTGGACAGTGGGTTAAGCACTGAGATGTTAACTGAAAGCGGTTTAAACCTACCAGCTGTTCCAGAGGAGAAAGATGACTCAGTTTGCTGTAAACCTCCGAACCCCTACAGAGCAGCATTACTCTGTCCTAAAAGTTACTATGAGTTGGAATGGACTCTGCAGCAGTGGGTGCGTTGGAGAACTATCAATTCAAGTCCTTTGTCTATCTTTAATTGGGTTTGTCTATGCTTAGTATTGAGTTTCAGTTCTTCTGGATATTAAACCCTTAACACAGCCATGCTTTGCAAATATTTTCTTCCATTGGTTAGATTGTTCTTTCACTTGCTTGATGTAGAAAAATTTTGTCATTTGATACCAAAAAAAAAAGTTTTTAACTTTGATGAAGTTGAATTTATCAAAGGTTTCTCTTTAGTGGCTTATGCTTTTGATGTCATAGATATGAAAGCTTTGTCTAATCCAAGTCCATGTTTTCTTCTATAAGTTTTATACTTCTAGCTCTTACATTTTTGTCTATGATCTATTATGTGTTCATTTTCTTATATGGATAAGAAAAGGTTCCAAATTTATTATTTTGCATATTCTTACATTTAATTGTTCAAGCACCATTTGTTGAAGAGATTATTATTTCTCCACTAAAAAGGTTTGTCATCTCACCTTTCTTTGGAATGGGCACAAATATGGATCTCTTCCAGTCGGTTGGCAAGTTACCTGTCTACCAAATTTCTTGCTATAGACAAGTGAGCACTTCCAGTACTGTGTCCATTTGTTGAAGCATCCCAGTTGATATTTCATCAATTCCTTCCAGTTTTTCACCACTGCCTGCAGGACAGCTTGGAGTTCTTCCCTCAATACCATTGGTCTTGATCATATGCTGCTTCCTGAAATGGTTGACTATGTGTTTCCCTTCCATCTTTTGAAGATTCCTATGTCGTTCAGTATTTTGTCCATGTTATTGTGGTTGTTAAGAACCATAGAAACCTTATGTAGGGTTTCCGAGGAGCAGCTGGTAAGTTTCAACCATCAACCTTTTGGTTCAAACAGATCTTGTGGTCCACTGCTTAGCCTACATCCTTCAATATCACAACTCGATGCCTGAATTCTTTTATCAGTTCATTCTGATGGAAAATGTTGTCTGTTATTCCCTCTTGGTTTTCTAACTCCAGATCTTTGAACATTTGAATATTTGATCATAATAATTTACTTTGTACTCTTGAGCTGCTCTTTAAACTTTTCTATTCAGGTATTTTATTTCATCATTTCTTCCTTTTGCTTTAGCATCTCTATGCTGGAGAGCAAGTTTCAGAGTCTTTTCTGACACCCATTTTATCTTTTCTTCCTTCCTTGTCTTTTTAAAGACCTTTAGCTGTCCTTTGAATGTCCTTGATGTGATTCCAAAACTTATTTGGTCTTGATCATTATTGTTTAATGAATTAAAGGTATTCTTGAGATGGACATTAAGTTCAGGTGGGATATTCTTAAGGTTGTAATTTGGCTCTCACAGACTAATTTTCTTCAGCTTCAAGTTGTACTCACATATAAGCAACTAATGGTCTGTTCTACAATTGTCTCCTGGCCTTGTTGTGAATGATGATACTGAGCTACTCCATTGTCTCTTTCCATAGACCTAGTCAATACAATTCCTGTGCATTCCATCTGACTAGATCCACATGTATCATACCAGCTTAAGTTGTTGAAATAAGGTATTTCTAATGAAAAGGCTATTATCTTGCAAAATTCTATCCTGTGTTCACCTGCATTATTTCTATCACCAAGTCTACATTTCCCAACTACTGATTTTTCTTCTTTGTTTCCAACTTTCACATTCCAATCATGAGTAATTATCAGTGCCTCTTGATTGCATGTTTGATCAATTTCAGACTGCATAATTTAGTAAAAGCTTCAATTTCTCTATCTTTCTTATTTGTGATTGGTGAGTAAATTTGAATAATAGTCATATTAACTGGTATTCCTTGTAGCTGTATGGATAGTGTCTTATCATTGAGAGTGTTGTAGACTTTACAATAGATCTGGAGTTGTTCTTTTGACAATGAACGTGATGTCCTTCCATTTCAAATTGCCATTCCCAGCATGTGTAGACCACATGGTTATCTGATTCAAAATGGACAATACCATTCCATCTCAGCTCACTATTGTCTAGAATATTGATATTGACGCATTCTACTTCATTTCTGATGACTTTCAATTTTCCTAGATTCACACTGTATACATTCTACGTTCTGATTATTAATGGGTATGTGTGGTTGTTTCTTCTCGTTGTGAGTTAAGCCACTTCAGGAAATGAAGGTCTAAAAAGCTTTAGTTCCTCCACATCATAAAGGCTGCCCTCTAACTTGAAGAGGCAGCTCTTCCCCAGTCATCTTTTGAGTGACTTCCAACCGGAGGTGCTCTTCTTCTGGCACTACATCAACCAAGATTCTGCTGATATTCATAAGGTCTTCACTGGCCAATTTTTTAGAAGTAGATTGCAAAATCCTTCTTAGTTTGACTTAATTTGGAAACTCCACTGACGTCTGTACACCATGGGTTACCTGTGAATATCTGAAATACCACTGGCCTAGCTTTCAGCATCACAGTAACTCACAAGGCACCACAGTAAGACAAAGTGACAGATGAGTGGTGATACACACACACACACACACACACACACACACAAACACACACACACTATAAGGGGCTTGAAAAAGTTTGCAAATAACAATTCCACTATCTTTTCATTCTATTTTTTCCAGGAACTTTTTAAATCCCCTGCATGTAGATATGGTATTCAGGTAGTGTCTAGATTATGAATGTGCAACTAATGTATAACAAGTAGTTATGAACCAATCCTGTAAAACCTATTGGTTGTTTGCCTATGTGCCATGGAGTTGGTTCCAATTCATATCGACCCTGTACAGGGTTTCTGAAGTTGCAAATCTTTATGGGAGCAGAAAGTCTCATCTTTCTCCCACAGAATAGCTGGTAGTTTCAAGCTGCTGATCTTGTGGTTAGCAGCCCAACTTGTAGCCACTACACTTCCAGAGCCCCTTGTAAAACCTATCATGTTGAAAAATAATGTAGCTACACAACTCATATATAAAAGTATCAAAAATAAAACAAAGCTACAAGACTGAAATAGGGAATCAAAGATGTCAACTTGTAAATGGTGACCACTACGAAGCAAAAGAGAATAAAAGGAACAGCTAAGAAGCTTCCAAATTAGAGGAAATTAAGATGATAACAAGATATAATGGAGTGTTTTAAACTTAGAAAGATGATAATGATTACAGGGTCATCTCAAAGGAAATTAATAAACATTCTCACCAAAACAAAAAAGAAGAAAATCATTAAGATCTAGTAAACACTAAAATAATAGCAGAAAGGAAATAAAACAAAATGAACTCAGCACAGAAAAATATATGGAACAAATAAGTCATCCATGCCACCAAAACCAAAACAAAACACAACCATAGAAAATGACAGCAGCAATTCATGCCTATCAATAATTACACCGAATATAAATGGATTAAATGCACCAGTCAAGAGACAGAGTAGAAGAATGGATAAGAAAATATAACTCATCAATATCCTGTCTAGTTGTTGTTGTTGTTAGGTGCCATCGAGTCGGTACTGACCCATAGTGACCTTATGCACAGCAGAACGAAACACTCCCCGATCCTAGGCCAACCTCACTACTGTTGC
>NW_006408578.1:6325769-6332544 GCF_000296735.1 Chrysochloris asiatica | reverse complement strand
TCGTTCTGCTGTGCATGGGGTCGCTATGAGTCGGTTCCAACTCGATGGCACCTGACAACAACAACAACAATTAGTGCTATTTGGGTTTCCTCACTCTGCACTGAAGTTATTACATATACTGCACACTTCCACTAGCATGCTAGCGTGGCCAGCATTCAGACATCTGAAAACACCCACCTACAAGACAGGTCTTGATGCTGGGTAGCCCCATTCAGGAGTTCTACTATGTGTGGCACCAAAGGATAAGCACTCAGCCTCAAGGTTGGTTTGAGCTGCAAGGCTGATGGTTCAAACTGACCAACCACTCCTCAGAAACCCTACACAGGGTAGCTATGATTTGGAACCAACTCGATGGCACTTAACAACAAGTATCAAGTAAAGTTATCTTTACTTCATAATTCTACTATGAAGTAAAATTATCTTTCCTAAAGATAATACAAAAATGGCTGCAACCACACATTGACAAAGAACTTCCAGAGGTTCAAGCCAGATTCAGAAGAGGATGTGCAATGAGGGATATCATTGCTGATGTCAGATGGATCTTGGCTGAAAACAGAGAATACCAGAAAGATGTTACCTGTGTTTTATTGACTATGTAAAGACTTTCCATTGTGTGGGTCATAACAAACTATGAACAACATTGTGGAGTATGAGTATTCCAGAACACTTAATTGTGTTCATAAGGAGCCTGTACATGAACCAAGAGGCAGTTGTTCGAACAGAGCAAGGGACACTAAATGGTTTAAAATCAGGAAAGGTGTGCATCAGGGCTGTATTCTTTCACCATACTTATTAAATCTGTATGCTGAGCAAATAATCCATGAAGGTGGATTATATGAAAAAAAAAAACGTGGCATCAGGATTTGAGGAAGACTCCTTAAGAACCAGATGATACAACCTTGCTTGATGAGAGTGAAGAGGACTTAAAATACTTAGTTATGAAGATCAAAGACAATAGCCTTCGGCATGGGTTGGACTGCAATGTAAAGAAAATAAAAATCCTCACCACTGGACAAATAAACAACATCCATATAAATGGAGACAAGATGGAATTTGTCAAAGACTTCATTTTGCTTAGATCAACCATCAACACTCATGGAAGCAGCAGTTAAGAAATCAACCGACATATTGCATTAGACAAACCTGTTGCACAAGACCTCTTTAAAGTGTTGAAGAACAAAGATGTCAGCTTGAGGACTAAGGCCTCAAAACCTCATATGCACGTGAAAGTTGGACAGTGAATAAGGAGCACCATAGAAGAATTGATGCTTTGGGTTATGGTGTTGGAGGAGAATATTAAAAGTATCATGGACTGCCAAAACAACAAACCAATCTGTGTTGGAAGAAGTACAGCCAGAATGCTCCTTGGAAGCCAGGTTGGTCAGACTTGGCCTCTCATACTTCAAACATTTTATCAGGAGGGACCAGTCTCTGGAGAAGATCATCATGTTTGGTAAAGTGGAAGGTATGAGGAAAAGAGAACGACCTCCAACAAGATGGATTGGTACAGTGGCAGCAACAATGGGCTCAAGCATAGCAATGATTGTGAGATTGGCGCCAGGACCCACAGTGTTTTGTTCTGTTGTGTGTAGAGTGGATGCAGACTCGGTGGCACATAACAACAACAATAACTATGAAGAAATAAGAAGGAAACACGTATTAACAAATTAACAGCAATCTTTGCCACAAAAATCTACTCCCAAGTGAAAATAAGTAGCATTTGAGCTGCTCCAAAAAATGTTTATTGTACTTCTTCTCCTAATAGCTTTATATATTATTGTTTTCATAAATCAATGACTCGGAACTCAAAAAATCCAATGAATTTCATTTTGTATACTCCTCTGAGTTGTACTGTTTTAAGAATATGAAATAATTCAAGACTGAACCATCAAACACAAATTACATTTTTACTTATGTTAGTGTTATATATGTGGTGCTATAGGATAAGCACTGGACTGCTAACTGCCAGGTTGATGGTTCAAGCCCACCAGCTGCTCCTTGGAAACCGATACAGGGTTACCATGAGTCAGATCTGACTCAATGCCATTTCATAGCAACAACACGAAGTTCAAAGGACTTTAGAGTTAAAATGAAAAATGTATAAATACAATCAAAGAAATGCAAAATCTGGTCAACTTGGCCTGGAAGTTGCATATTTCTGTAAGCTCACAGATATTTGTGTAATGTGTGCTAGGAGGCCAGTATCTTTTTAGTAAGTATGTTTTGCATAATGTGACAGAGTAAGTATTTAAGAAAGAATCAGTAGTTAAGAAAATGACTCGTACAAAAACGTTCAAAGTAACTTTCTTCATAGTAGTCAAAATCAGAAAACCATGTAGGGTTCATCTGCAGGTGAGCAGGTAAATTTGCAATGGAATATGCATACAGGGGAACACTCAACAATACAAAACAAACAAGCTGTATCTCAAAAGCATTATACTAAGGGAACGATGCCTTCTACAAAATAGTATAGACTAGATGAAGTTCTAGAACAAGTCAAACCAATTCATGGGTCGGGGGGTGGGGGAAGCAAACCCATCGTTGCCTATGTAACTGGAGGAAGAGGCTTTTTGGAAAGGACATGAGGAAACATTGAGGCAAAATGGCAATGTTCTATATCTTATTAATACTTGGGGTATTTAGGTATAACCATTTGTTAAATCTCATTGATTGTACACTTAATATTTGTCCATTTGATTATAAATTCTATATCAAAAGAAGAAACTTGATATTGAACTTAAGGCTATGCCTGCTGAAGCATTTGAGGGTAGTATATTGATGTCTAAGGTGCTCTGGTAGCATAGTTGTAATGAATCAGGTTGCAAACTGCAAGGTCAGCAGTTCAAAACTACCAGCTGTTCCGCACGAGAAAGATGAGGTTTTCTGCTCCTGTAAAGATTTACAGCCTCGGAAACCCTGCACAGGGTCGCTATGAGTTGGAACCGACTCCACGGCTCACCACCACCACCACAGTGATGTCTACAATTTATCTTAGAATGCATAAAGAAAAGATGGATTAGTGAATGTATAAAAGAATGGTTAGATGGACAAATATACATGATAAATATAGTAAAATGTCAATAGTAGAATCTTGGCAGTGTATATGTTTAAGACTGGTCATTTACATTTCTTTTAAATTTGTAGTGTAATGGAAAAGTGAATATGGGAATAGTTCTGAAGTGGATGTCCAGTCAAATTTTTATTCTAAATAACTAGTTGCCCAAGATGGTATTTATCTTCTTTAGAGTATATTCACCTATTAAACTTGGAACAAGAGCCATAGAAAGGGTTCTCAAACCAATCAATATTACAGTATAAATATTTTAAATTGAGGAGGATTCTGGGCATATTTTATATTGATAGAATGTTGAAGAGAATATAACCTAATATAGACTACCGCCCATCTGTCAGTTTGCTGTCCTGTGGTGACTTGCATGTTGCTATGATGCTGGAAAGAAACACCGGCAGGCTCAGCCATGGTGAACAGGGTTCAGTGGAACTTCCAGACTAAGACAGACTAGGAAGAAAGGTCTGGTGATCTCCTTTTGAAAATTAACCAATGAACCCCTTATGGGCCACAGCAGACTAATATCCAGTACGGTGCTGGAAAATGAGTCTCCCAAGTTAGAAGACACACACAGTACACAGTGGCCTCGAGTATACTAGTCAACAAGAAGAAAGTAAAGCCTGGGCAGCATTTTGCTCTGCTCTACATGGGGTCACAAGGACTCAGAGTTGACTTGACAGCAACTATCAATAACAACAACCTAATAGTCCTGGTGTGGTGCTTTGGGTTAATGCACTGGTTTGAACCGCAACGTCAGAGGTTCAAGCTCACCATTTGCTCCTTAGAAACCCTATACACAGTCACTAGGAGTCAAAACCAACTTGACAGCATTTAAAAATTACAACAAAAAGAATGACAGCATCGCAACTCCAATGTAAAATATGCTTAATTCAAATTCCGATTCTAAACTACAGAATTTGTTTTTGTTGTTGTTAAATGTCATTGAGTCGGTTCTGACTCATAGCAACACTGTATAGGGCTTCCGAGGAGCAAATGGTCAGTTTGAACTACCAACACTGCAGTTCAAACTAACCTTGTGGTCCAGTGCTTATCCTACAGCACTAGACTAGGACTTAAGTACTTGGTATTAAAAGATTGTTGTTTAGGGACTTGAAATACATAAACTCCCCAACTTACAAAGTATTTGAGTTACAACTGACCATGCTTATGACTGTTTTTTGTGTTTTTAAGGAGACTGGGGGTGTACCTTTTACAATTAACACTATATGATGGTGATGGTAGTTATGTGCCATGGTGTTGGTTCTGATTAATAGCGACCGGGAGCCCTAGTGTGGTGCTGTGAGCTAATGAGCTGGACTGCAAAGTCAGTTTGAACCATATGTTCAAGCTCACCAGCTGCTCCTTGGAAACCCTATGCTGGATTCCTGTGAGTTGGAACTGACTCAATGGCACTTAACAACAACAACAACAGGGTTCCTGAGGCTGTAAATCTTTACCAGAGCAGAAAGTCTCATCTTTCTCCCACTAAATGGCTGATAGTTTCCAACTACAGACCTTGAGGTTAGCAGCCTGACTCGCAACCACTACATTACCAGAGCTCCATACAAAATCAGCACATAATTTGCTGATGTTATCATTCTCATGCCAACTCCAAAAGACTAGTATAGATCAGATTTATAAAGACACTGGTAAGAAAAGGCAATAATAATGAAAACTAATTTAAAAAAGTGAGACATTTGACTTACATTTGAAAACATAACTAATTGTAAGTTGGAGAACCAACTTACAAGCGATTTATTAGTTTTAAGAGTTTTCAACTGCAGACTGCTTATACACATGTTTTTAAATGAAATTGTTGTTGTTGTTAAGCACTGTCAAGTCAGTTCCAACTTGTAGCAATGCTGTATAGGGTTTTCAAGGAGTAGCTGGTGGATTTGAACCAGAAACCATAAAGTTAGCAATCCAGTGATTATCAGCATCATACCAGGACTCCAAAGTTAGTTCAATTGCTGTTATTTTTAGGTGTCTTCCAGTCGGTTCCAACTCATAGTGATCTTATACATAACAGAACAAAACACTGCTTGGCCCGGAGCCAACCTCACGATTGTTATGCTTGAGCCCATTGCTGCTGCAAGCATGTCAATCCCTCTCTTTGGGGGTCTTGCTCTTTTTCACTTACCCTCCACTTTACCAGCATTGTATCCTTCTCCAGGATTTGGTTCCTTCTGATAATATGTCCAAACTATGAAAGACGAAGCTTACCATCCTGGCTTCTAAAGAGCATTCTGGCTGTACTATTTCCAACACAAGTTTGTTTGTTTTTCTGGAAATCTGTGAACTTTTAATATTCTTCTCTAACACCATAACTCAAACACATAAATTCTTCTAGGGTCTTCCTTATTCATTGTTCAACATTTACACACATAAGAAGTGATTAAAATACCACAGCTTGGGTCAGATGCACCTTAGTCCACAAACTGACTTCTTTCCTCTTGAATATTGTAAAGAGGTCTTGCGCAGCAGATTTGCCTAAGCAATAATTTGATTTCTTGACTGCTGCTTCCTTGAGTGTTGATGATGGACCCAAACAAAATGATGTCTTTTCTGCATTTATTATGATGTTATTTACAGGTCCAGTGATGAGGGTTTTTGTTTTCTTTATGGTGAGATGCAACATGCACCGAAGGCTGTGGTCTTTGACCTTCATCAGTTGTATTTTAATTGTATCATCTGCATATTGCAGGTTGTTAACATGTCTTCCTCCAATACTGATACCACATTTTTCTTCATATAATCCAGCTTCTCGAATTATTTGCTCAGCATACAAATTGAATAAGAATGGTGAAAGAATATAACACTGACACACACCTTTCCTGATTTTAAACCATTTAGTGTCCCCTTGTTCTGTTCGAACAACTGCCTCTTGGTCTATCTATAGGTTCATCATGATCACAATCAAGTATTCTGGAATATTTATTCTCCACACAGTTGTTCATAGCATGTTATGATACACACAATCGAATGTCTTTGCATAGTTAATAAAGCACAGATATACCGCTTTCTGGTATTCTCTACTTTCAACCAAGATCCATCTGACTTCAGCAATGACATCACTTGTTCCTCATCCTCATCTGAACCTGGCTTGAACATCTGGCATTTCCCTGTCAATGAACCATTGCAGTCGTTTTTTAATTATCTTTAGAAAAATTTTACTTGCATATGATATTAATGATATGGTCTGATGTTTTCTGCATTCTATTAGGTCACCTCTCTTTGGAATGGGCACAAATATGGATCTCTTTCAACCAGCTTGCCACGTGGCTGTCTTCTGAATTTCTTGGCATAGATAAGTATCTCCATTTCTGGATTAGTTTATTAAGTCGACCATTTCTATTTGGTACAGTGACTCTGTGTATTCCTTCCATCTTATTTTGATGCTTTCTGCATCATTCAATATTTTGCCCATGGAATCCTTCAGTATTCCTAGTCAAGGACTGAATTTTGTTTTTCAGTTCTTTCAGTTTGAGAAATGCTGAGTGTGTTCTTCCTTTTTGGTTTTCTAATGTGCAGGTGTCTGCACATTTCATCACATTATTTTACTTTGTCTTCTCAAACTGCCTTTTGAAGTTTTCTGTTCTGATGTTTTTCTTCCTCATTTCTTCCATTTGCTTTAGCATTTCCACACTGGAGAACAAGTTTCATTCTCTTCTGACATTCATTTTGGTCTTTTCCTTATTTCTTGTCTTC
>NW_006408578.1:6320317-6325054 GCF_000296735.1 Chrysochloris asiatica | reverse complement strand
TCACCAATAATTATCATTATATTTTGAGTGCAGAAGAAGTCGGCAGAATTCTTTAATTTCATCATCACTGGCTTTAGTGGTTGGTGTGTAAATTTAAATAATAGTTGGATTAACAGATCTTCCTTGGAGGCATATTGATATTATCCTTTCACAGACAGCATTATACTTCAAGATACATCTTGAAATGTTCTTTTTGATGATGAATGCAATGCCATTCCTCTTCATTTTGTCATTCTTAGAATAGTAAACTATGTGATTGTCAAATTCAAAATGTCTAATACCAGTTCATTTCAGCTCATTAATGGCTAGGATATTGGTCTTTATGTGTTCCATTTCATTTTTGACAAGTTCCAATTTTCTTAGATTCATACTTCATACATTCCATGTTTTGACTATTAATGGGTGTTTAAAGCACTTTCTTCTCATTTTGTGTTGTGTCCCACCAGCAACTGAAGATCCTGAAAGCTTTACTCCCATTCATGTCATCATGGTCAACTCTACTTTGTGCAGACAGCTCTGCTCCAGTGATATTTTGAGTGCCTTCCAACCTGAGGGATTCGTGTTCCAGCACTATGTCTGACAATAGTCTGGCGTTATCCATAATGTTTCAATTATCAACATTCCGGTGCTATCTGACAGTGTTCCACTGCTATTTTTAAAGTTTTCAGTGGCTAAGCTTTCAGAAGTAGTGTACCTCTACTTCTTCTTAGTCTGTCTTCATCTAGAAGCTCATCTGAAACCTGTCCACCATGGGTGACCCTGCTGGTATTTAAAATACTCGTGGCATAGCTTCCAGCATCACAGCAACACACAAGCACCCACAATACAACCAACAAACAAAATGAGTGATGGAAACTGATTAGACATGTCAAATTTACAAATAAAAGGTAGTCTTTTTGAAGGCTTCAACATTTTAGCTAAATTTGTAATTATAATCAAGTTGAATTCAAACCCCCTTAAATATTGGTGATAATTAGTCAGTAACATCTGGCATCTTAAAAGCTGACAAGTGGCCTAAAATACAATTATTGCTTTCTACTCATTTGGAGCAGATGAGAATAAAGGAAACCATATAATAACGCTTATAATGAAGAGAATAAACAGATTCAAAGAAGAACCTAGTCCCCAGTACTAATAGCCCATGAACAAGGCCTCTTCTAGCTTGAGATGAGAAGAATTACACGGTGCCCAACTACCACTACCGACAATTCTGACCAAGGATATAATAGAAGGTGCTGAAAGAATGGGAGACAAGTGTAAAAGGAAATTCAAATTCCTAAATAAGGCCAAAATTACTGGACCAAGAGAGACCAGAAGAACCCCTGAGATTATTGTCCTAAGATACCCTGTGAGGTAGGAACTGAAGCCACTTCTAAAGGTTACCTTTCAGGCAAGTAATAGATTGGCCTGTAAAGTAAACACTACCGCCCATAACAACTTCCAGTCTCAGAAACTCTAAGGAACAGTTCTACTCTCTTGTCTCAGTGTCAGCTGCTAGAAAGTTCAGGGCCATTTTCATATGAGCAACTCCTCATGGCCAATATTTGTAGACTGCTCTTCCGTTTGAATTTATTCTATACTTTCTCAATGCCTTTTTTCTTTTATTGTTATCTTGTTGTGTTTTAATGTACTAATAATTATAAATAATTATAGATTCTTTTATTCTTGTTGTTAGGCACCATCAAGTTGGTTCAGACTCACAGCTACAAAAGAAGGAAACACTGCCTAGTCCTGTACTATCCTCACAATTGTTACCTTTGAGCCACTGTTGAAGTCATTGTCTCAGACCATCTCGCTGAAGGTCCTCCTTTAAAAATTTTTTTGCTGACCCTCTACTTTACCAAGTGTCTTAGGCTGGGTTTTCTAGAGAAACAAAATCAGTGAGTCATATATATGTGTATATATTGTTGTTGTTAAGTGCCGTCGAGTTGGTTCTGACCAATAGCAACCCTGTTAGGGATTCTGAGGAATGGCTCTTGAGCTTAAACCATTGAGCTTGAGGTTTAAACCAACTTTGTAATCCAGCGCATTGACCCACAGTGCCACATCAGAGCTATATATATATATATATATATATTGGAGGTGGTGTTTATGTGCCATGGCGTCAGTTCCAATTTATAACAAACCTGCATAGGGTTTCCGAGGCTGTAAATCTTTATGGGATCAAAAAGCCTCATCTTTCTCCCATGGAACCACTGGTAGTTTCAAACTGCTCACCTTGAGATTAGCTGCCTGATACATAACCACTACAAAATAGAATGGACACGCTAGAAAGACTCTCTCACCTCTGCTGGGGACCTGGGACTCTACAATTGTAAAGCATTTCCTTGATAATAAACTCTCTCTCTCTTTCCAGCATGTCCATGATATTTGGAGCAGGCCACACTCCCAAAGAAACATCCCTTTAATTGACTGGCTGCTATAGCCACTCACCATAGAGTTAACGATGCCTGTATTATGTGCTTATTCCCATGGTGATGAAACCTATTAACTGCTAAGCATCTGGAAATCCTGGCCTAGTTGACACAGAACCCTAACCATTACGGTCCACCCTTGTCAACGTGACACCTATAAACTAAATGCATAATTTCTAACTAAAGGAAATGTAAAGTTATGCTTGTGCCTAACATGATACAATTAAAGCATGTACACCTGAAAATGTGCATTTACATCTTATATGTCAAAAATGAACAAAGCAAAAATATTTGATGCACGTATACAAAACTAAACAAAAACATATATTCATTCAAATGTCCAAAGGGCACATCTGCAAGCCAGCCTCCTGTCCATAGGCACACAGCCTTATTCAGTCCATGAGCCTAGAGCCCAAAACTACTCTGTCTCTCCATGCCACCACCTCAGCCACCATCTCTGCTTTCTTTTAATCATGACTTTCCTATTCTCCCAACAATTCTGGATGGGTCTGCATGTCTTTTCAAATGCAAATGTCCCAATTCTAAGGGTTCTAAGAGGGGCTCAGGATTCCATCTAAGGTCCCATATTTAAGCCCACAAAGGCTTAAACCAAGAACACTATTTCTTTCTTGGAAAATGCTAACTCTTCTTTTAGCAAATCCAATCAAGTTTAGGCTGAAGGTGGGCTTACAATCTCTCTGTAAGCATAATTACCAATATACAGCTCCATCATCCATGTAAATATATTTTACAATAATAGACAGGAGAAAACCAACATCCATAGGCGTCACACACATAAACCTTTTTTTAAAAACTTAAGTTCAATCTTTTCTTCTCCCTTGGACTAGACCCATTCACATATGTATGGCTGCAAACCTCTGACGGTGTGGATTCCAGTAGACCCTGGTACACTATAAGCCATTTTGTTTAACCAGAGTGCCATCAACTCCAGGCAACTCTTGTTGTTGTTGTTATAAACTGTGGAGTCAGTTCCAACTCATAATGGCCCTGTACAGGGTTTCCGAGGCTGTAAATCTTTATGGGAGCAGAAAGCCTCATCTTTCTCCTGCAGAACACCTGGTAGTTTTGAACTGCTGATCCTGAGGTTAGCAGCCCAATTTGTAACCAATACACTAGAAGCTGACATTCTCCCTGCTTAAGCATTTTATCCCATGCCTTTTTGTTCTTTCTTGTATAAAACCTAATGCTTCCATGAATATGGAGCCATTGAAGTGAATCCCACTCCTGATGCCAGCTGCAAAAACCATGTGTGACAAGTCTACAGAGGAAATAGTCAAAGAACTACTGAAAGAAAATTTATCTAACATCCTCAAGGGTGAAAAGATAGACATACAAGAAGCCCAATGATGTCCAGGAAGGGTGGACCCCAAAAGAAAATCACCAAGACATATCATAGTCAAGCTCTCCAAACTCAAAGACAAGGAGACACTCCTGAAAGCAGCAAGAGAAAACAGAAGGGTCACATACAAAGGCAAACAAGTCAGACTAAGCTCAGACCTCTCAGCAGGAACAATGCAAGTGAGAAGGCAAAGGGGAGACATACATAAAACCCTGCAAGAAAAAAACTGCCAACCAAGAATCCCTGATCCAGCAAAGCTATCAATCAAATATGAGGGTATATTAAAAACATTCCAGGATAAACAGAAGCTATGGGACTTCACCAAAGCCAACCCTGCGCTACAAAACATCCTAAAGGGAGTTCTGTGGACCGAGAACCAACAATAACAGACAACAACCAGAGACTCACGTACGTGGCAGCACCTCCCTGAATGAAGTCAACAGAAAGAAGAAATGTTAACAAAACAAAACTATAAGAACAAACTCAGAGAATCTGGAGGGCAGTCTATGACCTAAACAAGTACAATGCAAAAGAAGGTGAACATGTAGGAACAGAGATCCAGACAATGAGAAGCTCAAGTAGATTACAGGAAAATAAACTGTACTAAATGGACAGAGAAGTCAATGGACCATGAGGCAACCTCAAAGAAAATTAATACTTCACAGCATACCAAGAGAATGAGTATCCAAGAAGAATATGAAAACATTAAAACTATGAGGAAATGCACAACAAAGAGCACTAAAATCATGAATTCAACAGAGAAAGACAAAGAGAACAAAGCAGCAGCAGCACAAAATATATATATATATAATGACAGCAAATAATCAATGCCTATTGATAATTACACTGAACGTAAATGGATTGAATGCACCTGTTAAGAGATGGAGGGTGGCAGAATGGATAAGAAAACAAGATCCTTCAATATGCTGTCTGCAAGAGACGCATCTCACACACAGAGACAGA
>NW_006408578.1:6306226-6307326 GCF_000296735.1 Chrysochloris asiatica | reverse complement strand
AAAAAAAAAAAAATCAGTCCAAGGCTGAGTCCAGAGATCAGCCATGACTCCACCCTTTATCAGTGCTTTCAAAATTAGTCAGGCTTGAGTACCAATTTAGAAAACTCATCCTTGTAATTTACATACATGAATATAAGGAGCTCTGGTAGCGTAGTGGTTACGAATCGCACTACTAATCTCAAGGTCAGCAGTTCGAAACTCCCAGCTGTTCTGCGGGAGAAAGATGAAGCTTTCTGCTCCCGTAAAGATTTACAGCCTTGGAAAGCCTATGGAGAGTCGCTATGGGTTGGAATCGACTTGACAGCACTTAACAACAACATATATAGAGTCCTGGTGTGGCACTGTGTGTTAATGCACTGTACTGCAAGGTCTGTTTGAACCACAAGGTTGGTGGTTCAAGGTGACCGGCCACTCCTCAGAAACCCTATACAGGGTCACTATCAGTTGGAACCAACTCAATGGCATTTAACAACAACATCTCATGATTTTTGTTGAGAGAGAGAGAGTTTATTATCAAGGAAATGGTTAACAATTGTAGAGTCCCAGGTCCCTAGCAGAAGAGAGAGAGTCTTTCCTGGTGTCCATTTTATTCGGAGAAGGCCACATCCATAAGGAAGCATCCCTTTAACTAATTGGCTGCTCAGAGCCACACATCATAAATTTAACTATGCCTGTGTCAAAGTTTTAACACCGCGGGAATAAGCACATTCCAACGACTAAGCCTCTGGAAATTTTGGACTAGTCATATTGACACAGAACCCTAACCACACTACACCAGGCATGACGTCCTTCTCCAGTGACAGGTTCCTCCTGATAACATGTCCAAAGTACGTAAGACAATGTCTCAACATCCTCGCTTCTAAGGAACATTCCAGCTGTACTTCTTCCAAGACAGATTTGTTTGTTCTTCTGGCAGTCCATGGTACTTTCAGCATACTTCACCAACACCATAATTCAAATGCATCAATTCTTTGATCTCTCTTATTCCTTGTCCAGCTTCCACACATATATGAGGCAACTGAAAATACCACAGCATGAGCCAGGTGCATCTTAGTCCTCAAAGGGATGTCCTTTATTCTTTAACACTTTAAAGACATCTT
>NW_006408578.1:6261895-6306021 GCF_000296735.1 Chrysochloris asiatica | reverse complement strand
CCTTCTGTAATCCTGATGTAGTGCTCTTCTTCGTATAAACCATATATAGTAGGATTTAATCACTAGTGCCTAAGTGAACCATTTCAGCTTCCTGTCCATGATGGAAGCCATGATTTCCATGCTTGCACTAAGAAAAAAAGATGAAAAAGCTGGAACTGATTCTTAACTATAAGATTCATCAGCAATAGATAAAATGTGCAAGAGAAGCCATGCTGACAGGAATGAAGACAGTGGATGCAGAATGAGAGATAAAAGTGGATGAATACATCCACAAAAATGTGCTGATTTGGGCTTTAATCAGTTTTTGAAAAAGTGATTAATTGACAATAAATGAGGAGGATGCATAGTTTTAAGTCGACTTCTGGAAATGCTGTGGGAATTGGGTAGGAGGCAGAGGTGCAGACATTACATAAAAATTCTATGAATTTCTCTTTAACTTAGTAACAATCTCTCATCAGTCTGTGCACATATCATATTTCAGATTGTGATGCTGTGGGTTAATGCGCCAGACTGCAAAGCCGTTTGAACTTCAAGGTCGGTGGTTCAAGCTCACCAGCTGCTCCTTGGAAAACCTATAGAGGGTCGCTATGGGTCGGAACTGACTCAATGGTACTTAACAATAACAATAACAGAAACGCCAATTTTTATTTTCTGGAGTTTGAACTACAGGAAACCTTTAGTTACTTATGCAAGTCGTGTCTCTTGTTAACTTTAAATTGATCCCACATTTGCTCAAAGAGGTCAACATCAAGTTCCAATGGTGACATGTCAGTCCATAATCATTTGCTCTATCTTCACTTTTTCTGACATAGGAAAACTGTTCTGATAGTTCTTGATATTGGCATTCTCTGAACTGTTTCCATGTGTCCTAAAGCTATGGGAAAGGGGATTGCCAATGGAAAACACAATTCTCAGACAGCATTACTTCAGGTGGACTGTCAAGTTTTCTTGGTCACCAAATAAATGAAGGACTTCAAAAAGTTTGTAGAAAAATATAATGAAAAGTTAATAGGATTTTTCCATGAACTTTTTGAAGCTCCCTCATATATTGCACCTCTTTGGCAAACAGGTTGTCCTCCAGAAAATCACTTTCCTCTCCATCAATCCATATTCTTTCAGATGAAGTTTGAGTTCCGTCCAGAGATGGTATCTCATTGACCTTTAAGTTGATAGGCAAGCCCTTGGCCATAGTTATTGGTTCATATTATGTAACCAATGAGGCATATTGATGAGACTACTAGGATAGAAAACCAAACTTTCTTCCACCAAACTGAATGATAAGGATTTACTACTTAAAGCTGCTTTAACCCTCTATGTATCTGTCAGTTTTACTATGGTGGTTGCTATGATTATGGAAGTTATGCTATTGGGATTGCAAATACCAGAAATGTCACTCATAATGGACAGGTTTTACAGAACTTCCAGACTAAGACTAGCAAGAAAGGCCTGGAGATTTACTTCTGAAAATCAGACAATGGAAACCCTATGAGTCACAATAGAACCTTGTCCAATGTAGTACTAGAGAATGAGCTTCCTAGGTCGGAGCACTTAAACTACCCAGTGGTTGTAGCAATGGATGTGAATATACCAACAATTATGAAGATAGTGCAGGACTGGGAAACATTCTGTTCTATGATACATGGGGTCCCGATGAATCAGAATCAACTTGATGGCAACTAACAACAACTGCTTTAACGTCTGGAGAAAGCCTGGGTCTATTAGAAGCACCAACCAGCCTGGATTGGTACTAACTGAAGAAGGAAGGAGCCGAAGGAGAGAACAATGCAACATACTTGAAGTTTGAAACAGGTAGACCCTGAAGTCCCCCATTGTCTACCAGTAATTGCATCGACACATTTATTTTGTCTTTAACCAGTTTTTTTTTTTTAATGTATATTCATTAATTGCATCACTTATTCTACCCAAGGAGTCCTGGTGTGGTGTTGCGGGATGAAACACCGAACTGCAAGCTTGGTTTGAACTACAAGATCAGCAGTTCAAACTCACCAGAGTTCTTTGGAAACCCTAAACAGGGTTTCTATGAGTCCAAACTGACTCAAAGGCTAAAAATATCTATATCTCAAGTCATATTTAATTTTACTTTCCTGCCTGCCATTGGCAAACAGAAAGGGAAAAAAAAAGTTTGTTTGCTGTTTTTCAATGAATCTTGGTGGCACAATTGACTACCAATCTCAAGGTGGGTAGTTCAAACCCATCAGCTGTTCTATAGAAGAAAAATAAGGCTGGCTGTTCCCATAAAGATTGATAATCTCAGAAATTGGAAGTTGATTTGAGTTAGAATTGATTTGATGGCAGTAGGTTTTGTTCTGTATTTATTCTAATCGATGTATATGTTCTATATTTATTTGCAATGTTTACTTCCATCTTGAGTCCTCTGCGCTTTCAAAGAATTAAGCTATAGCTATGGGATGCTTTTCACTCCATGTAATTCATCCTTGATAGTGAGCTTCAGGCAATTTTGTAAAGGCTAGTAATAAACTGTTGAGGAATTATGTGTGAGCCTTTTTGCTGAAAAGCAAAAAAAATGTGTGTGCTCAAGTCTTTTTCAGATTACTTAAATTGCTCTTACTACGTCTTCAGAAAGCTAGTCCCAAAGGGGGGGACATGTGATACAGTTTGCAGCGAGTCGTATCCCCTATAGCTCAGTGTTCATTAAATGTGGCCAGCATCCCTCAGCATTAGAACTGCCCAGGAAACACTTTACAAGGAGCTCTGCTAGCGTAGTGGTTAGGAGTCAGGTTGCTAACCTCCTGGTCAGCAGTTTGAAACCATCAGCTGTTTCATGGGAGAAAGATGAGGCTTTCTACTCCTGTAAAGACTTACAGCTTCGGAAACCCTGTGCAGGGTCGCTATGAGTCGGAATCGACTCCACACTACAATGACTACCACAGCACACTTTACAAAAACAGATCTGAACAGAGCATAAGTGAGGGCACAAATCTATGGAACTAGTGATCCTTAGCATCATACCTCAATACCACCATACTTCTGTTTACCTTTTCAATCTCATTTTTCTGACATCCTAAGGCATATTTCATGCATAGTTCATTAGTTAATACATCCTCATTTCCAAAGCAAAGAACCTTGGTGGCACAATGGATAAAACACTGTGCTGCTAACTGCAAGCAAGGCCAGTGGTCCAAAGCCATCAGATGCTTCACAGAAGAAAGATGAGGCTCTCTGCTCCCATGAAGATTTGCAGTCTCAATAACTCTAATGAACAATATCTGTCCTATAGAGTTTCTATGAATCAAAATCAATTCAATGGGGTTGATGTTGTTGTTAAGTGCTGTCCACTCTGTATAGGAGGGTTTCCAAGGAGCAGCTAGTGAGTCTGGACCACCGACCTTGTAGTTCATACTGACCTTGTGGTCCAGTACTTTATCCTACAATGCCACACTAGGACTCTGACAAGATGGTTGTTGTTGTTAAGTGCTGTTGAGTCAGTTCTGATTCATAGTGACTGTGTGTAGGTTTCTGAGGAGTGGCTGGTGAATTTGGAGCATGGGCCTTGTGATTCAAACCAACCCTTCAGTCCTGTGCTTATCCTACAGCGCTATACCAGCTCAATGGTTTTTGTTTTAATTTCCCCAGCCAAGTATCTGGGTGGTGCAAATGACCAACATGCTCTACCGATAACCAAAAGACTAACAGTTGAAATTTACCCTGAGGTGTCTGGGACGAAAGGACTTGTAGTCTACTTCTGAAAGCTCAGCCACTGAAAACCTATGGAGCGGTTCTACTGTGACACACACGGGGTCACCGCCAGTCAGAAATGACTCCAATGGCAACTGATTTAATTCCCCAAGGATGTTATCACACCAGAAACAGGTTTTATAACTTTCATGCAATTATTTCATATTACAGAAGTACATATTTTTAATTCAATGTAACTAAAGGAGCTCTGGTAGTGCAGGGGTTACGAGTCAGGCTACTAACCCCATGGTCAGCAGTTTGAAACTACCAGCAGTTCCGCAGGAGAAATATGAGGCATTCTGCTCCCATAAAGATTTACAGCCTTGGAAACCCTGTGCAGGGTCACTATGAATCGGAACTGACTCCACAGTGCATAACCACCACCACTTTAGCAGACAAAAGTAGAAAAGAATCAACCCCTCTCAAATCTATCCCGGAGGCTAAGGTGCTAGGGGGATACGATTTCTGCAAAGGCTCCAGCTACCATAATGAGTTCAACAACATAAATGATGTGGGCAGAGGTTTGGCACTAAATGGCCTTCTTTCCTTGGTGTCAAAATGTCACTGCATTACTGTTCGCTGTGGCTCCATTAATTGATTCGGAATGATTCCTCGTGAGTAACTGTCATCTCTAAGGGAATGCCAATGCAGTCTACCAGCAACTGTCACTGGAAATCAGATATGAATTATGCTGTATAATGGGTTCAGGTGCTCGTTTAAATTGACTGTCATAAAATCCTCGTGTGTGATAATTCAGTGGAATCATCTCATTCAGACGATGAAAACAAAGGAGCAGAATAGTGACAAGAGAGTGAAGATGAAAACCCCTACTCGGCTGACAAGAGAAACAATGTCTAAAAACGGCTCCTGATTTATCGCTCACCCAGCTTAGTAATTAGCAGCGCCTCCACCCCCCAGAATGTTCTTGGGCTCCGTGATGATGTGAGCAGAAAAACTACTAGTTTGAATTGATTACAACCAATTGTCAATGTGCATCAGAATATATATCAACACGTAATACTGTGTCTATCATGTGACCCACTAATTACCATTGCTAGCAACTGACCCCAAAGAGATAATATTACAAGTGCAAAAAATAATTTGCACACAGTGCTCATTATGGCATTTTACTCATTAGTAAAAACTCATGGGTATAAAGCGTTCAGCTCAGTAAAAACTGAGAAACAATATTTATGTTTATAGCAGATGGGTGTGTAAAGGACATGTGTGTATAAAAAAAGGACATCAAGCTTGGTAAAGTAGAGGGTCAGCAAAAAAGAGGAAGACCTTTAGTGAGATGGACTGACACAGTGGCAGCCACAGTGGGCTCAAGCAAAACAACTGTGAGGATGGCACAGGACTGGCAATGTTTCCTTCTGTTGTGCATGGGTCACTGTGAGTCAGAACTGACTCCATAGTACCTAACAGCAGCAACATAATATTGTGAAACATTAGAAATGAGGCATAGATCTATATGTATAGAGATACCACAAGATGTCCAATACATATAATCATTTATTAAAAATGTTTATAGAATACTGTATGTAGTTAAAACTTGTTGTTGTTAAGTGCCGTCGAGTCGGTTCCGACCCATAGCGACCCTGTACAGGGTTTCTGAGGGTGTAAATCTTTACGGGAGTAGAAAGCCTCATCTTTCTCCCACAGAGCAGCTGGTAGTTTTGAACCGCTGACCTTAAGGTTCGCAGCCCGATTCGTAACCACTATGCTACCATAGTTAATGCTACTATTATGTTAAACTATATACACATACCTATATGTGTATAACTGGAGCTCTGGTAGCGTAGTGGTTACAAATCGGGCTGTGAACCTCAGGGACAGCAGTTCGAAAATACCAGCTGTTTTGTGGGAGAAAGATGACGCTTTCTGCTCCCATAAAGATTTACAGCCTCGGAAACCCTATACGGGGTCGCTAAGAGTTGGAACCGACTCCACGGCACATAACAACAACAACAAAAATATGTGTATAGGAGTCCTGGTTGGCACTGTGTGCTAATCCGCTGAACTGCAACATGGCTTTGAACCCCATGGTCAATGGGTTCAAGCTCATCAGCTGCTCCTCAAAAACCTATGCAGTGTCACTATGAGTCAGTACCAACTCAATGACACTTAACAACAACAACATATGTGTTTATGGAGTCCGGGTGTGGTGCTGTTAGTTAATGAGCTAGACTGCAAAGTCAGTTTGAACTACTATGTCAGAGGTTCAAGCTCACCAGCTACTCCTTGGAAACCCAATACAGGATCACTATGGGTAGAAACCGACTCGATGGCACTTAACAACAATAACAACATATGTGTATATGGAATACTGTGGTAGTGTTGTAGGATAATCACTGGACTGTAACCTCAGGGTTGGTAGTTCAAGTCCTATGTAGGGTCTCTATGAGTTGGAACCGACTCAATGGCACTTAAAACATCATATGTACATATAAAATCAAGAAAGATCTGGAAATAAATTCACAGAAATTTTATTACCAGTTTAGAACCATAGTAGGCTCTGAGGTGATTTTTTTACTTTTTTCTCTCTACTTTTCCATGTTGCTTAAATTATTACATGAACATTCAGTTTGGGTGGGTTGTTAGTTTTTGTTTTTTGTTTTTTTTCACTAAAACAGTAACACCATTTAAAAGGAAGAGGATATTATAGGAAACTTGATGTGAGTATAAATAAGGCTGAGGAATCTGAAAAGGGTTCTTATGATTATACCTCCATTCAGAGATGATGATAATAATGGTGATGGGTAAATTGCATAATAATCATGTATGAGCGAAAAACATTAATTTACAATCTATTGGGAGCAGCAATATGTGCTCAATACTGTGAAAACAATACTAAGAGACGGTCCGTAATGAGTGGACTTGAAATTGAAGATAAGTAATAATCGCTAAAGTAATTGCAAGCAGCTCAGTGCAGGGAGAGGAAGTCTGAGGGTTGCAATGTGAGATCAGCCAGCAAGGTTAAGACCATTCAGGAGAGTTTAGCTGGCCCAGGAAGAGGGTTCTGGAGGAAGTGAACATTAGAGGTAAGTTTACAAGTTTACAAGTGTGTGGTAGACAGGTTGTCGGAGAGGAGGCCAAACAGAATATTTCATAGAACCCCATGTCAGGAAGAAGAATCTTTTTGCCTGGGGATTTCCAAAGCATAAATGTGAAATGTGTCTGTATTATGTGGTTACTGCCACAGTCTGAAACCTAGTTCTGTCAGGCAGTCAGACTCTCCTTAAGGGTCTTGGCAGGTACATTGTGTAGAGACTGCTGTTGAGAGAGAATCCTCCCCACCCCCCACACCCACAGAAAAATCACATAAGCAAACCCTTTAGGAAGCCCAGACTCTCTCTCTTCACATCACAAGGATATTCCTGCATGCAGAGCTACAGTATTATGATGTAGCAGTCTTTCTGGTAGGTTAACTCCTACTTAAATGATGTTAACTTGAGAGTGTTAAGCAGCTCCTTTCTACCCAAAATAATGCTTCACCAGTTTTCCACTAGAACCTGACATTCTTTTAATTATTTATTTCATTTTCATGATCAATCTCACCAGCTGCTCCTCGGAAACCCTACAGAGTGTCGCTATGGGTCAGAAATGACTTGATGGCACTTAACAACATTATACCTAAAGGATAAAGCATGGGACTTCAAGGTTGGCTTGAACCACAAGGTTGGCTTGAACCACCAGCCACTCTTTGGAAACCCCATACAGAGTCACTATGAGTTGGAACCAACTTGATGGCACTTAACAGCAACAACAATTACATTTCCAGACAAATCAACAACATAGATCTTTATTACCACATGTTCCTTAACTGCAGAGTAAAGTCTTAAAGACATGGAACACAATACAGGTAATGTTGTATGGTGATGGACAATCTTTAGGTGTTGAATGGCTACTGTATGGAGTAGCATAGGGGGAGGTAGGTATAGCCAAGACATGTGCACGTGTGTTTGTATATATACACATATATATACTCATGTGTATATATTTCTATGAATATGCCAAGTTCTACCACTAACCTGTCAGTTTCTAGTACAATGTGCTGGAAGCTATACCACCAGTATTTTAAAAATCAGCAGGGTCACCCATTGTGACCTTAGCTTCCAGATTAAGACTAGGAAGAAAGAAAGGCAGGCTACTTGTGAATGTTTAGCCACTGAAAACTATATAAACACCAGCTGTCAGAGATAGAATCAGAAGATGAAAACATTATGAATAGCAATTATCAGATAAAGAACATTATCAGATAAAGTACTGGGAGATGACCCATCAAGTTGAAAGGCACTCAAAATTCAACTGGGGAAGAGCTGCCTCCCTAAAGTAGAGTTAACTGTGATAACTCCAATGGAGTAAAGTTTTCAGGACTTTCATTTACATCACAACTCAAAATGACAAGAAACAGCTGCAAACATCCATTAGTAATCAGAACATGGAATGTACAAAGTATGAACCTAGGAAAACTGGAAGTTGTCAAAAATAAAATGGATAGCATATCCTAGACATTAGTGAGCTGAAATGAACTGGTATTGGCCATTTTGAATCTGACAATCATATAGTTCATTATGATGGGAATGACAAATTAAAGAGGAATGATTTCACAATCATCATCACAAAGAGCATTTGAAGATCCACCTTGACGTACGAACCATATCCATAATTTAGAAAAGAAATCAGTTAATACCATTACTATTCAAATTTAGGTTGTTGTTAAGTGCCGTTGAGTCAGTTCTGACCCATAGCGACCCTGTACAGGGTTTCTGAGGCTGTAAATCTTTACGGGAGCAGAATGCCTCATCTTTCTCCTGCGGAGCCTCTGGTAGTTTCGAACTGCTGGCCTTAAGGTTTGCAGCCCGATTTGTAACCACTATGCTACCAGAGCTCCTTATCATTAAAGCCAATGATGATAAAATTGAAGAATTCAACCAATTTCTTTTATCTGAAATTGATCAAACATGTATTCAAAATGTATTGATAATTAGTGGTGACTGGAATATGAAGGTTGGAAACAAAAAAGAAGAATCCGTAGTTAGAAAATCTGATCTTGGTGATAGAAATTATGCTGGAGATCGCAGGAGAGAATTTTGCAAAACCAAGACTTATTCATTGCAAAGGCCTTTTTCAACAACAGGAACAATGACTACACACTTGAATCTCATCAGATAGAATAGACAGGAATTAAACTGACTACATCTGTGGGGATGTTCCATATCATCAGTGAAAACAAGACCTGGGCAGACAGTAGAACAGACCATCAATTGCTCATATGCAAGCTCAGGCTAAAGCTGAAGAAAATTAAAACAAGTACATGAAAGCTAAAATATGACCTTGAATAGATCCCACCTAAATTTAGAGACCATCTCAAGAACAGATTTGATGCATTAAATATTAATGATCGAAGATCTGAAGAGTTTTGGCATGAAATCAAGAACATCATAAAGGAAGAGAGCAAAAGATCATTAAAAACACAAGAAAGAAAGAAAAGACTAAAATGGATGTCAGAAGAGACTCTGAAACTTGATGCTAAAGCAAATGGAAGAAATGAGGAAGTCAAAGAGCTGAACAGAAAATTTCAAAGACAGCTTGAGAAGTTAAGTATTATAATGAAAAGTGCAAAGACCTAGCATTAGAAAGCCAAAAGGGAAGAACATGCTCAACATCTCTCAAGCTGAGGGGATCCTGGTGTGCTACTGTGGGTTAATGCACTAGACTGCAACATCAGTTTAAACTGCAAGGTCGGCGGTTCAAGCTCACCAGCTGCTTCTCAGAAATCCTGTATACAGGGTGGCTATGAGTCAGAACTGACTCCACAGTACCTAACAACAATAACAATGTCTATGCCAAGAAATCTAAAAGACAGCTACCTAACCAACCAATTGGAAGAGATCCATATATGTGACCACTTCCAAGAAAGGGGATTCAACAGAATTTGGAAATTAACAAACAATATCTTTAATATTACACACAAGTAAAATTTTGCTCAAAGTTATTTAAAAAAAAAAAAAAAATGATTGCAGCAGTACATAGTCAGGGAACTGCCAGAAATTCAAGCCAGATTTAGAAGAGGACATGAAACTATTACTAACACCAAGTGGATCTTGGCTCAAAGCAGAGAATACCAGAATGATATGTACTTGTGCTTAATTGACTATGCAAAGACATTCAACTGTGTGGATCATAACAAATTATGGATAACATTGTGAAGAATGGAAATTCCAGAATACTTAATTATGTTCAGGTGGAATCTGTACATAGACCAACAAACAGTCATTTTAACCAAACAAGGGGATACTGAGTGATTTAAAATCAGGGAAGGTGTACGTCAATTATATTCTATCACGATACTTATTCAATCTGTATGTTTAACAAATAATCCCAGAAACTGAACTATATGAACAGGGCATCAGGATGGATGAAAAGCTCATTAAAGTTCATGTGATGTTTAGATAACACAATTTTGCTTGCTGAAAATGAAAGGGACTTGAAGCACTTGTAAAAGAAAAATCTTCAAAACTGGACCAATAAATATTATCATGATAAAGAGAGAAAACATTAAGTTGTCAAAACAGAGTAAAGATTGAAGTAATTAATTTTGCTTGGATCCACAACTAATGCTCTTTGAAGCAGCAATCAAATGACCTATTGCATTAGGCACATCTGCTGCAAAAGACCTTTAAAGTGTTAAAGAGCAAAGATGTGACTTTGAGAACTAAGGTACTCTAGATCCAATCCATGTATTTTCAATCACCTCATTAGCATGTGAAAGTTGGACAATGAATTAAGAAGACCGTAGAAGAGTCAGTGCAATTGAATTATGATGTTGGTGAAGTATATTGAAAGTACCATGTATTACTAGAAGAACACAGAAATCTGTCCTGGATGAAATAGAGCCAGAATGCCCCTGGAGAGTTAGTCTCATGTACTTTGGACATGTTGTCAGGATGGACCAGTCTTTGGAAAAGGACATCATACTTGATAAAGTGGAGGGGCAGTGGAAAAGAGGAAGACTCTCAATGAGCAACAATGGGCTGAAACATTACAATGGTGAGGATGCCACAGGACTGGGCAGTGTTTCAATTTGCTGTGCATAGGGTCCATGAACTGACTCAATGGCACCTAACAACAACAACATAAGTATGTATCATCCTGATCTCTGGAGATCATAGTCAGTTTCTCTTCTTGTATCACTTCTAGTTTTCCTGTTGGGCAACTTTGAGGTGACTATTAAAGTTCCTCTCCAAAAAGCCCAGTGGATTAAATTTACAGAGTTCGCATTCTGGAGGTCAAAGTCAAAGAAAAATGTGAGTCCATTCAACAAAGTATAGTTCATAAATTTCCTCTTAAAAGTTGTTTTAGATTGGATTGTGTCCCTTCAAAATAGGTCTTTGGCTGGATCATGATTCTCAGTGGTTTGACATCTATGTAATGATGTAAAGTGGCAGTTACATGATGAACCCCATGATGTGCTCTGATAAGATAAACCAATAAGAAGATTAAGAGTGGGCTGTAATACCCTTAGTCCCATCACAGCCCTGAGATGTAAAAAAGATTACCAGGGTGTGGTCTACAACACCTATATATCACAAAGATAAAAGGAGAGAGAAATGAGCAGAGAACGAGGGACCTACTACCACCAAGAAACATCTGGGATTAGAGTGTGTCCTTTGGACCTGGAGTCCCTGCACTGTGAAGCTCCTAGAGAAGACTGATGCCAAGATGCATGGAGATCTCCAAGGAATGCTGGGCCTCCAGATGCTGAAAGGAGCATTTGGACCTTTCCCCAGAGCTAACACATCGAGAGAAAGTTTCCCCGAGAGTCAGCACTCTGAATTTGGACTTCTGTCCTGCTAAACTGTGAGAGATTAAATTTCTGTTTGTTAAAGTCATCCACTTGTGGTATTTCTGTTATTGTAGCACTAGAGAGCTAAAATAAACACATATTACCAAACCAAATCCACAGTCATAGAGTTGATTCTGACTCATTGTGACCTTGTAGATAGTTTCCAAGACTGTAATCCTTATGGGAGCAAACAGCCTAATTTTCCTCCAGCAGAGTAACCGGTGGGCTTAAACTTCTGACCTTGTGGTTAGCAACCCAATGCTTAGCTCATAGTGTGTATTGTTGTTGTGAAGAGCCGTCGAGTCAGTTCTAACTTATAGCGACCATGTATAGGGTTTCTGAGGAGCAGCTGGTGAGTCTGAATTGCAGACATTGCAATTCAAACTGACTTTGTGGTCCAGTTCTTATCCTAAAGCACGATTCCAGAACTCCACATGTGTGTATTGTTGTTGTTAAGTACCATGGAGTCTGTTCCAACTCATAGTGACCCTGCACAGGTTTTCCGAGGGTGCAAATATTTACAGGAACAGAAAGCCTCATCTTTCTCCCGCAGAACAGCTGGTAGTTTCGAACTGCCGACCTTGAGGTTATCAGCCCAATTCGTAACCACTATACTTAGCTCTGTATAATTTTTAAAAATACGTTTGTCTTTTCTGTTTGCCTCAGAATTTTGTTACATTAATATTTTCAATTTATCCTCGGTATCTCAATAATGTAGATATTTTTGTACACTTTGAACGTTCCATTAGTAGCAAAACTACATATTTCTATTGAACAGATTTCTATTCCCTGCTTTATTAGCCATAAAACAGTGTGGGTAGATATATGAGTATACTATCATTGTTACCTCTCCATCAAATTAACCAATAAGTTGTAGACGCTTAGTATGTGCTAGGATAGCGTGGTGGCTTCCTGAAATAAACACTGGACTCTGAGTCACAAGGTCAGAGGTCCAACCACACCAACTGCTCCACAGGAGAAAGAGGACGCTTTCTGCTCTTGCAAAGACTTACAGCCTTAGAAAACCTATTACAAGGTCGCTGTGAGTCCTGGTGTGGCGCTGTGGGTTAATGTGCCAGACTGCAAAGCCATTTCAACTGCAAGGTCGGCAGTTCAAGCTCACCAGCTGCTCCTCGGAAACCGTATACAAGGTTGCTACGGGTCGGAACTGACTCAACAGCACTTAACAACAACATGAGTCGGAACCAACTCGACGGCACTTAACAATAACTATATGCTAGGTCCCCATTCTAGGCTCTGAAGACAGATGAAAACAAATAGAAGTTCCTGAAAGCTAACATTCCAATCCACTCAGGGCTAATTTTCTCACAATGGAGATTTGCTTCTTATATAAAAGTCTCTTCAAATGTGGAAAATACAAAATCTCTTAAGCCTACCGCAGTTGGGTTTTATTCAAAACTCGCCATGCAGAGATGAAAACTAATAAAACAACAGTAGCAAAGCAAAACCTGCCATCAAGACCGAGATGCCTGTTATTACTCATCCTACTCTGGAGGGGAGAAGACACCTTTTGACTGAAAGATGAGTAAGACCAGGATTCGTAGTGAGCCTCCTCAGCCTTAGTGGAAAGTCACTCATATTGTTCTGTTCTCAAAGCAGGTGTGGTGACCAGGCTTTAGTTTCCAAGGTGTTTTTAAAAGAAGAAAGGGAACCTAGATAACATTCTGGGCTAAGGGACAGTCCCCAAGGTCCACTTTTTGAGAAACGGAGTCTATCCTGAGAGCTGGACAACTGTTCCTACAAGGCAAAAATTATTCTAAGCTCGTGTCATCTACTCCCTGATCCTACTTACGGTTTTTTACTGACTGGAAATACGAGTACTTTATGTTGCTGTTGTTGTTGTTAGGTGTTGTCGAGTTGGTTCTGACTCATCGCGACCCTGTATAGGTTTTCCAAGAAGCGGGTGGTGAGTTTGAATTTTATGTTGTTGGTGTTAGTTAAGTGCTGTCAAGTCGGTTCCAACCCATAGCGACCCTGTATAGGGTTTCCAAGGAGCAGCTGGTGAGCTAGAACCTCCGATCTTGCAGTTCAAACGGCTTTGCAGTCTGGCGCATTAATCCACAGCGCCACACCAGGACTCCACAAGACTCCCTAAATATCCCTGACTCCTAATATCTTAGCTTGAGTTCCCTTAGAAATAGACCCTGAGAAAAATATTTGCGTGTAACTTCAGGAAAGGCTGTGGAGAGAGTTAGGGAGGCATGGAAGGGAAGAAGTTACCATTCTCCTCCTGCAGAGAAACCCGGGGAGTCAGTCTGAGGTCAGTGCACCTCAGACTTACCCTGCGTGAGGGGTGAGGGAGCTGGGTACGTTCATAGTGTGGTGAAGTCTCCAGATCTAAGCACGGCGGTTCTCCTCCCCTTGTATATATACATGGGTCTGTTGCTTCTCACATGAAGACGTAGAGTGTGTTTCTCCTCTTATTGGATTGGGGCTAGCCTGGTGAGTTGCTTTCACCACTGCATGCACAACGCGACAGAGAAAACGTTTGCCAGTTCTGAGCGAGTAGGAAACCTGGAAACTTCCACCTTCGTGCTCTCTGGGAAGCCCGTCACCCCAGTGTAAAGAAGCTAGGCTTCTCTTAAATAACGAGGCAGCATATGGAGACATAGAATACACACAGAAGAGTGTTGTTTACTTACATAGACGCCGGCCTGGACCTTCTAACCCAGGAGTGAGTGGCCAGCTGAATATAGTTGAGTGAGTGAGCCAAGGTCCTATAGAACTGAAGACTGCTCAGCTCAGTTCTGCCCAAATTTCTGACTTATCAAATCAGGAGACATAATACATTATGGTTGCTTTGCAAAGCCACTGGATGTTGTGGTTAAGTGCAGTCAAGTTGGCTCCAACTCATAGTGACCCTGAATAGGGTTTTTAAGGAGCAGCTAGCTGGTGAGTTTAAACCACCGACTTTTTGGTTCAAACTGACCTTGAGACTTTTTTTTTTTTATCCTACAGCACCACACCAGTCGCCAGGTGGTTATTGTTAACTGCAATTGAGTTGGTTCCAACCCATGACAACCCCGTATAAGGTTTCTGAGGAGCAGCTGGTGAGTTTGAACAGCTGACCTTGTGGTTCAAACTAACCTTGTGATTTAGTGCTACAGCACCACACTAGTCACTGGGTAGTCACCCAATATATACACCAACCCTGGCACCCACTGGTAAAGGATTGCTCAAATAGGAAACCATTTCCTGGTACTTCTGGCCAGCTTCTAAGGTGACCACATGGACTCCAGTGCCCACCTTAGAAATACAGATTGTCTGGTAACTGTGTGCACATGAGACATGGGCTGGATACATACAGCCTCTTCTCTACCTGAGAACTCTCACTCCTTAAGGGCCCCCTCCCATCACAGACTTCTGACAAGCTGTCTCTTATACCACCCCACCGCTGAGTCCCGAGACCCCTGGCCAGCTGAGATCACAGTGTTCCAAGACAAAATCTTGCTGCCCTAGAGATTAAAATCCGCCTGATGTCTTAAAGTTTCTAAGCTGCACATTGTTTTCTGAATCATTTAACGTGTTTGTGGTGGTCACTGCCTTCTACAGAGTGTACCCCAACACATAGCAAACCTCTGAACAATGGAATGAAATGCTGTCTGGTCCCGCACCTCTACATAATTACTTATGAATCAGAGCATTGTGATCTGTGAAAGTTTTGTTGGCTGATTTTCAGAAGCAGATCTCTAGGTCTTTCTAGTCTTAATCTGGAAGCTCTCCTGAAGTCTCTGTTCGGCATCCTGACAACCCACAAGTTTTCACTACTAATAGACAGGTAGTGGTTATGCATGGGGTGCAGTAGCTGGGATTGAACCCAGGTCTTCCATATGGAAGGTGAGAATTCTACCTTAACATTTGTGTTGTTGTTGTTTGTTGTGAAGTGCTGTCTAGTCAATTCCGACTCATAGAGACTCTGTATAGGGTTTCAGAGGAGCAGCTGGCTAGTTTGGACTACCAAATTTATGATTCAAACCAACCATTCGGTCCAGTGCTTATCCTATAGCTATTTAGGGGGATAGATTTAACAAGGTTTTGGATTAAATCTTAACTCAGTGTAAAGTAGTATATTAGGTAATGTGGAGTGTGTGTGTGTGTGTGTGTGTGTGTGTGTGTATTGGCAGAACAGAGAATTCCAAATAAATGAAGGCAGTCTATTTTCTCTGATGATTCAAGTGTATAAAGAGACAGGAGCCAATCAGAAACAGTACCATTAAGGTAAAAGCCTTCCATAAACGTGTTGTCTTATGTGGGAGAGTAAAGCTGCATCCTCTAAGGAGCGCCTACTTTTTCCTTGTTTTTCTTTTGGCGGTGACTAGGTCATCCGGAGAACCTGGTTTGTCCCCCAGTTGCCCTGGTAATCAAAAGCATGTAATTAAAGCTGACTGGTGAGAGCCGTGATTGTGGTTCTGTGACCCAAGACCAGACTTTTCCTAAGCAAAGCTCATTAGAGCTCATTAAATGCAAATAGGTTTAAATTCACCAAGTGTACACTGGAATAATCATAAACAGGGGCTTTAACCAGAGAATTCCCTCAAAGAGGCCACCAGAGACTACTTTCTTTAAGATGAGAGGGAGCTAAGGAGTGCATGGGTTTTCTAGCATTTTCTAGCAGAAGTGGGAGAGGCTTTGAAGAGTAGCCTGATGTCTGAGTCCAAGAGCTTTAAGAAGGGGTGAGGTCGGACTAGTCAGCCCACAGTGACGACGGCAGTGAGGTGATATCTTACACATATACACATTAAATGAGGCTTATTGTGTGTTGGATTATGTCCCCAAAAAAAGAGGTTGAAATCCTAACCCCTATATTCTCACCACTGGACCAATAAACAACATTCTTATCAACGGAGAAAAGATTAAAGTTGTCAAGGACTTCATTCTTCTTGGATCAACTATCAACACTCATGGAAGCAGCAGTCAAGAAATCAAACGACGTATTGCATTAGGCAAATCTGCTGCACAAGGCCTTTTTAAAGTGTTGAAGAGCAGAGATGTCAGCTTGAGGACTAAGGTGCGCCTGACCCAAGCCATGGTATTTTCAATAACCTCATATGCATGTGAAAACTGGACAGTGAATAAGGAAGACGGTAGAAGAATTGATGCTTTTGAGTTATGGTGTTAGAGGAGAATATTGAAAGTGCCATGGACTACCAAAAGAACCAATATCTGTTTTGGAAGAAATGCAACCAGAGTGCTCCTTGGAGGCCAAGATGGCCAAACTTCGTCTCTTATACCTTGGACATATTGTCAGGAGGGACCAGTCACTGGAGAAGGATATCATGTTTGGTAAGGTTTGGAGGGTCAGAGGAAAACAGGAAGACCCCCAACGAGATGGATTGGCAAAGTGGCAGCATCGATGGACTCAAGCAGGGCAACAGTAGTGAGTTTGGTTTAGGATCAGGCAGTGTTTCATTCTGCTGTGCATAAGGTCGCTATGAGTCAGTACTGACTCAATGGCACCTACCAACAACAAATACCTTAAAATGAAGGAACTCTGGAAGCACAGTGGTTACGACTCAGGCTGCTAATCTCAAGGTCAGCAGTTTGAAACTACCAGCTGTTCCGCGGGAGAAAGATGAGGCTTTCTGCTCCTGTAAAGATTTATAGCTTCGGAAACCCTGTGAGTCACTATGAGTCGGAACTGACTCCACAGCACATAACCACCACCACCACCATACCTGAAAATGTGAGCTTGTTTGGAAGCTGGATTTTTGCTTTTCAATGAGGTTAAATGAGGACAGACTGGAATAGGTGGATGCGAATAATCTTAATCCCTTCTGAATCTGTGCCTTCCTTATAAGAGAACCGACGAGGAAACGGGGTAGTCACTGGAGAAAGACACTGTAGGACACCCTAAGAGGATCTCTTCAATCACTCACCATCAGTGACTGATTTTTTCATAAATAGATCACCAGACCTTTCTTCCAAGGTGCCTCTGGGTAAACTTAAACCTGCAACTTTTCAATTTGAAGCCAAACCCATTAAATCTTTGCACCACCCACAGACTCCAGCATCCTTCTACAAACCAAGGTGTGCCAAGAAGGGGCTGGGGCTACCAGAAACTAATCAAGACAAGGAGAGATCTTCACATGGAGTCTGCAGAGAGAAAACCTAGCCCTGCTGATACCTTGAATATGGACGTTTAGCCTCCAGAACTATGAGACAATAAATCTCTGCTCTTTAAAGCTATCCACTTGTCATAAACACCGTAGGAAATGGAGACCAGGCTAGACGAGCTATGCTTTACTGCTAGGTCACATTCTTGTCTAGATAACTGAGTGATGCCACGGTTAAACTTTTCTGTCACCTCAACAGCTGGTTCTGGTCACGGGCCCAAGACTAACATAGACATGATTTTAGAAGAAAAATGGTTCTGAAGTACTGGGGTTTGCTTACTCACTCCTGTTGCTGAAACAGTAGCCATTCTTTACTCTTTTTTAAAGTTTTTATTGTGAATTGACTGATGGTTTACATGGGAGAACATCTATTTTACACTCGTTTCATTGCAATGATTACAATCTCCTCCATGCATCATCGTTCAACAGTAATTGCTTCTATTCCCTCTGTTTTGTTTTGTTTTGTTTTTTGGCGAGAAGGGGTGGAGGGATGTACACAAAAACACTCAGGAACATATAAGCATGTAAACAACCAAAGGGTACATTCTGCAAGCCTGTCTCTTGGCTGCCAACATACAGCCTTTCTCTTTCCATGAGTTTAGAGTTCAGTTGGTATTTTGAGCTACTACATCTATAAGTATAGGTCAAGTTTATCAAATTGTAGCAATTTACACTTGTTTCCTTTATCAAAAAAATTTTTTTTCATCATCCTCTAGTTGAGTTCTGATCATCAAGCCATTGAAGCAAGGTAAAATGGGTACGATCTACAAGTTTGGGCATTCTTGTGCATCTCCCTTCATTTCATATCAGCTGTATGCTTCACTCTCAGCTCTAGCCCTCCATGGCTATGTCTTGATCCATGGACACAGGAGTCCCCAGATCTCACAACATTTCGGACCAACCAGATCTTCTTCTTCTCCCTCTCTTCTCCAGGTCGACGGAAGTCTGTGGAACGTGACTGAACTCAGCCCATATCTTCATTGCTACCTTTCCCCCTCTTCCACTCACCAGTAAACGAACGTGGTTGCCAGCAAGCTTATGTGCCTGCTCATTTGTTCCCAAGACTGAGTTTCAATCTTGGAGGGAGGATTGTCCTGAAGGGACTTGATTGCTTGCCTTGATGGTTCCCAGGCGAACAACTTGCTTATTCTGGTAGTAGCCAATCAGACTGCCATTTTTGTTTTGGATTTTTCCTGCTGGTCCTTCTTTCAAGTAGTATCTTCTGTTCCTCTAGCTGCTCCAGGATTGTCTGCTTGTCCTTTCAATTGGGAATGGCCCACCTCAGAAGATTATGGATGGGGCTCAGGATTCTACCTACGTTCCTATACACTACAAAGGCTCTGCAAGAAGCCTGTTTCATTGGGCAAATTCTAGGACCCTGTTTAGGTATTCCAATGGGTTATAGGCTGAAGATGGGCTTACAAACTCTCTGTAATCATGTTTTCCGATATTCCTTTATATCCCACTCAAGTGTCTATTTTATAATAGTAGGCAAGAAACCAATATTCATAAGACAGTAAAGCATCTTAACATTATTTCCTCTCTTTTACCTATTCAGATTGTACCTCAGTCGCTGTATCACAGAGCCCTGTTGTTCCAAGGTTGAGCATACATCACTACTTACCTCTGTCCCATTTAGCCCATGCAAACCTGCCTCAGCATTCCCCTATCTACCTTGTTTCTTCCATCCCCCACCCTTTCTTGTGTATTGCCCTCCCTAACACCTGAACTATGATGAGTCTATCCCCTACCCTGTGCTCTACCATCCCCTCTCTCCACTCCCCACTGGTAACCAACAAAGATTTTTATTTTTTCCTTTTAGTATGGATATCTTTTCTTAAGCTTTTACAATAGTGGTCTTATGAAATACTTGTCCTTTTGTGACTAATTTCACTCATCATAATGTGCTCAAGGTTCATCCATGTTATGTGGTGGCTCGCAACTTCCTTGTTATTCTTCAAAATAGCATAATAGTCTATTGTGTATATGTACCAACGTTTGTTTATCCATTCTTCGATGGGCACTTAGGCTGTCTCCATCTTTTTGCTATTGTGAGCAGTGCTGCTATGAACATTGGTGTGCCTATATCTACAGCAGCCACTCTTTATTTTAATAGAAGAATAACTATGAGGGGGATTCCTTGTGTGGCGCAGATTGCGAACCACAAAGTCAGCAGTTTAAACCCACCAGCTGCTCCTTGGAAACCCTATATAGGGTCACTATGAGTCAGAGCCAACTCGGTGGCACTTAGCAGCAACAACAACTATCAGGGAGAAACGGGCTCTGTAAATTCCACGTGACTTTTACAAAGCAACTCCGAATATTTCTATTTGGGTCAGACTCTCCAGTGTCTCCCTAACCACCCTTCTAGGTGCCCAGAGAAGGAAGATCCTAAAGCTACCACTGGAGTCCTGGTGTGGTGCTGTAGATAAGCACTGGACTACTAAACAAAAGATCAGCAGTTTGAACTCACCCACCGCTTCTTGGAACTAGCTGGATAACAACTGACTGGGTTTTCCCCCTCATCAGATGTTTGCCCAGAAGGCAATGAAGAAAGGTGAATGGGCGCAGACAGAGTAGCCTATGATTTCAAAACACTAGGCAGCTCCAACTAAGCCCTCGAAGGGATTATGGTGGCTTCCTTATGGGAAGCTGACATCAAGTGAGGGGGTTTCTGATACCTGGGTTTAAATCTCAGTCCCAGTTCTTAGTGGCTGCATGACTTTGAACAAGTCATTTAAAAATTTCTCCCTAGAATGAAGGGAAGGACAATAGTACCTACCTTGCAGAGTTGTGTCACATGAAGTATTCTTGTATTGCCACAGCACAGTGATTGTGACATAGTGAGCCCTCAAGTAGCTATTGTCATTATCATTAGGCTTCTACATAGGTGACATGGAGGATTAGTGGCATGAGTGTGTGATAGTTAAGGTTTTGTGTCAATGACTCGGTCAAGATTCCCAGTGGTTTGGCAGCTGAGGTGTGGTTATCCCTATGATGAGATCTAATACAATGCAGTTTAACGATATGATGATTGGCTATGAGCAAGTTTAGTTAACTTTATGATGATTAGCTATGAGCAGCCAATCAATGGAAAGGATGCTTCCTCGGGGGTGTAGCCTTCTTCCAACATATTGGACACTCAGTCCAAGCTTGTTTGCTCTCTTCTGGGTCTGGATCTTGCATCTGGCTCATCTCCAACCTTTTTTTTTTTTTAACTTGAGCCAGTGGCCTGCTCTATTACCTGCCAATCTTGTGAACCATCAGTCTTCTTACCTGTCAGACTTGCCTGCCTGTTTGCCTGGTGGGCCTGCCAGACATGCCTGCCGATCTTGGTTCATCTGACCCAGACTTGGGACTCTCCCACCTCTACAATTGTGAACCATTTCCTTGATATAAGCTTTTCTTTATATATGCACATATATAAGCTTCACTGGTTTTGTTTCTCTAGAGAACCCAGCCTAAGACAATGTGCATTGAGACTTTCCACGACTCTGCTCCATGTGCAGAAATTTTTATAGTCACTCCATTCTTGACGTCTGGCGTCCTTACTAGAAAACATCTCTGGTTTCTTAAGAATCATATTTTACTAAAAATGTCACTTAGCTCCTCCAGAAGTGACCTGCAAGGCTCTCCACCCCCAACAAATGAGTATATTGTGTGCCATGACACACCCTACTCTGGGTTCTTCATGATACGTGTACTTCACTGTTAGATTGTGTGTGCATGTGTGTTTTTGATGGGACAGCAATCTCATTGTATATATGACAGCAATCTCGTTGTATATATCAGTGTATACAAATGGGGAAATGTAGAGAAGAAAGATCTGGTGACACACTTCGGAAAACTTAGTCATGGAAAGCACCATTCTATTTTTATATACAAGAAGTCACCATGAGCTGGAGTCAAGTAGACAGCTGCTGGTCTAATGTGGGGGTACTTAACTATAGGATGAAATATGGATGTTTGAGAATCTGTAGACATATACCCACCAAGTTAATTGCCATCAAGTCAATTCTGACTCATAGCAGTCCTGTATAGGGTTTCTGAGGCTATAAATCTTTACAAGAGCAGGAAGCCTCATCGTTTTCCCTCAGAGTCACTGATGGGTTTGAACTGCCAACCTTGCTGTTATCCTTATTCTACCGTGCTACCAGGATAGAATTAGCTCTATGAGCCCTCAAAATTAGATGCAAAATTGTCTTGGTGCATATGCACATTTAGTGTGCCAGAAAATCCCTAGTTTATATTGGATTTTCCAAGAGACCAATGTTTAAATGGGAACAACTTCCTGGACCCTATCCTCCACAACATTTTTCTAAAGAGTGAGGTTGCCTGGTTCTAGAGCTGCCTCAAGGTGTATGTATTCCATCTGGGAGTCAGAAGGTAGCCCTGGGTGGAGAGGCAAAGTGGTGAGGTCAGCAAAGGTCAGGTGTGACTTTGTGAAGAGAGGAGAGACAGCAGCAGAGCCAAGTTAAACCCTGCTGACTCACAAATTGCTTCTGGAAGTCTATGTAATTTGGGAACAGAGTCATCGATAGATAAAATACTAGGTGTCCAGTTAAATTTGAAGATCAAATAAATGATTAATTTTTAGCATGAAAAAAAAACTAGTATCAGTATGTTCCATGAAATATTTTGTACATACCACAGGGTCGCTGTATTGCATTAGGCAAATCTGCTGCACAAAACCTTTTTAAAGTGTTGAAGAGCAAAGATGTCAGCTTGAGGACTAAGGTACGCCTGACCCAAGCCATGGTATTTTCAGTAACCTCGTATGCATGCGAAAACTTGACAGTGAATAAGGAAGACCGTAGAAGAATTGATGCTTTTGAGTTATGGTGTTGGAAAAGAATATTGAAAGTGCCATGTGCTGCCAAAAGAACCAACAGATCCGTGTTGGAAGAAGTGCAGCCAGAGTGCTCCTTGGAGGCCAGGTTGGCCAAACTTCGTCTCTCATACTTTGGACATATTGTCAGGAGGGAACAGTCGCCGGGGAAGGACATCATGTTTGGTAAGGTGGAGGGTCAGAGATAAAGAGGAAGACCCTCAGCAAGATGGATTGGCCAAGTGGCAGCATCGATGGACTCAAGTGTGGCAATGGTAGTGAGGTTGGCCCCAGATCGGGAAGTGTTTCGTTCTCCTGTGTATAAGGTCACTATGAGTCGGTACCGACTCGATGGCACCTAACAACAACAACAGGGTCGCTGTGAGTCAGAACCGACTCCACAGCACTTAACAATAATGCTAAAATAAAACAACCCGATCCAATGCTTACCGGGGATGCAAACTTAACTGAAAGTTCTATATTTTTTGTTGCTAAATCTGGCACCAATAATAGAAGAACACTTTAAATAAAAGAACACCAATTATGGATATTGAATCAAGTACAAATATAAACATTTATTAGAATGAGAAAAGAAATCACAACAAATTACTGGAGACTTGAAGATTTGGATCCCTTTCTTTAGAGACCAGGCATTCCTGTGGGGCAAAAACAATTATGTGCTGGACTACTGGGAAAAAAAGGTTGGTAGTTCAAACCCACTCAGAAGCAACTCCTGCGCAGACAGGACTGGTGACCTGCTTCTCAACAGTCACAGCTTTGAAAACTCTACGGTTTTCTCCACACAAATGAAGGCATGCATTGGTCATGAATCAACTTGATGACAACTACCAACAACTTGGCAATGGATACCACACCTTCCTAGTTTTCCTAGGGGAGTCTGTTAGTAGGAGACCCTCAAATCAACCTTGCAGTTCCATGCATTATCCCACAGTGCCACATCAGGACTCCTATTAGCATCATAGCAAATGCAAATTTGTTGGGGTGCTTACATCTTTTCTAAAGCTTTCTCTTTGTGGTAAACCACTAGCTACTCTGTAGGAGAAAGATAAAGCTGTCTGTTCCTATAAAGCTTTAAAGTCTCAGAGCCCAAAAGAGCCATTCTATTCTATCCTATGGGGTCACTATGAGTCAAAATCGTATCTATGGCGGTGAGTGTCTCACTTGGTTTTCAAATTATACAATTAGTATTTTCATAATTCTTCCTCATCCCTTGTCTTTGTAATTCTCTTTAATATATAATGTAGCTCTTCAATCTCACATAAAAACTGAGATTAAATAATGTTTATGAAACAGTATAAAACCTTCTGATTATAACTGAGAAAATAAGTAGGTATTGTTATGCTGATTAATGAGTAACCTTGGTAATTTTTAATTTTCTAGGTTTTATCCAGTCTGAAGGAACAAAAAGCAGTAATATATATTTCTTTCATATAAAAAACATTTTAATGGAAACACTTAATTTTAGCCTTTCATTGTTGTTGTTGTTGTTGTTGTTGTTAAGTGCTGTCCAGTTGGTTCCAACTCACAATGACCCTATACAGGGTTTCCAAGCCTGTAAATCTTAGTGGGAACTGACAGCTTCATCTTCCATGAAGAAGCTGGTGGGCACAAACTTTCAACCTTGTGATTTGAAGTCCAGTGCTTATCCTACAGAGCTACTTGGCTCCAGTGTGCAAATATACAGGCCCCAGAAGATGGGCCACCTGAGACATTGTTTATTCATGGTGATCACACTACCAAGATATCTGATTTCTCCTGGAATTCCAATGAGCCTTGGGTGATTTGTTCTGTATCAGAAGACAATATCATGCAAGTGTGGCAGATGGCAGAGAACATTTATTATGTTGAAGACCCTGAAGGGAGTGTGGAGCCAAAAAGACAAGGGTCCTAGATGTATCTGCACTTGTGATTTTAAGCTCACCACCACCACCCCCTTTTTTTTTTTTTTTTTTTTCTTAACCAAGAGATTGATTTTAACACAGGTTTTGAGACAAGACTATGTTTGGCTATCCCTCCATAGGTACCATCAACAGTGCTATTAACCCAAACAGCGGTTGTTTTCTAAATGTTAACTGGAAGACTTGATTTAGCAAAGCCACAGACTTATATTTAAATTTTATCCAAAAATTTTCTAGAAACAAACCCAGGTCTGAAGTAGCCACAGAAAGGGGAATATATGTGTGTGGTTATTTTTCTTCTTATGCTATAATCCCAGGTTTTTCAGATGCATTTAAATAAAGGCTAGAGTGAGGAAGGAATAGAACCAAGTGAGGTAGGTATCGGAACCATGAAGTAATGCTGCAAGATGCCACTTTTATTCAGGAAACAGGGGAACTCAAGTTAGATAGATTCTACTCTGAAATGCTCACACTTGACTTACCATGATGCACACTTTCCTTTGTAGACGAGTCTCCTCTCTGATCCTTCAGTTAAGTCAAACCTTATTCTACCTGTTCCTCTTTTCCCATATATTTTTGCTTAGTATGTTAGTATGTTTCTTAAACTGATTTCATATTCTTTCTTTCCTTTCTGTGAAATGGTTGTTTTTGTTTTTTGTTTTAACTTGGGACCACCAAGTTGTAAAGATAAATGTTTTTATCTGACAGGTAAAGTGTCTAGGAGCTAGGGAGCAGTGAATTGATAGTTGATACTTGTTTTTAGGCATCCTAATATGGTGCTGGAGGATACGCCTTGGACTGTAGGGTAAGTGTGAACTGCAGCTCAGTAGTTCAAACTCACCAGCTGTTCCTCAGAAATCCTATACAGGGTCACTATGAGTAGGAACCGACTCAACAGCACTTGACAACAAAAACATATATGTGTGTGTATGTGTGTACATATATACACACGTTTAAAAAATACATCTACATGTATATCCACCACCTGTCTATCAGTTTATCACACTGTGGTGACTTGCATTTGCTATGATGCTGGAAGCAATGGTACTGGTATTTCAAATACCAAAAAGGTCACCCATGAAGGGCAGGTATCAGCCGAGCTTCTAAACTAAGAGTTTAAGAAGGACCTGATGATCTACATCTAAACAATGGCCAGTGAAACCTTTATGAATAACATCAGAACATTGTCTGATATAATACCTGAAAATGAATCCCTCAAGTTGGATGACACTCAAAATATGACTTGGTAAGTGTTGCCTCCTCAAAGTAGAGTTGACTTTAATGGTGTGGATAGAATAAATCTTTAGAACCTGCATTTGCTGATGCAGCAAACTTAAAATGAGGGGGGGAGGGGGGCGGAAAGCTGCAAAGACCCCAAAATGATCAGAAAATGAAATGCATGAAGTTTGAATCTAGGAAAATTGAAAATTGTAAGAAAATGACATGGAACACTTGAAGGTAGATATCCAGTGCATTAATGATAGACAATAGACTTGTACTGGGCATTTTAAATGGATTAATCCTGTAGTCTGCTATACTAGGAATGATGAAGAGAACAGTGCCACATTCATCCTCAAAAAGAACATTCAAGATCTATCCTGAAGCACAACACTTTCAGTGACCAGATAATATCCATATGGCTACAAGGAAGAACAGCTAATATACCTATTATTCAAATTTACATGCCAACCACCACTGCCCAAGAGGAAGAGATGTAAGATTTTTTACCAACTTCTGCAGTCTGGAATTGATCAAGCATGCTATCAAAAATACACTGAATTTATGGGTGATTGGAATGTGAAAAATAGAAATAAAGGAGAAGGATCAGTAACTGGAAAATATAGCCTTGGTGACAGAAATGGCACCAGAGCTAGAATAATAGACTTTAGCAAGATGAATGACCTAGTCATTGGAAATACCTCTTTTCTAAGAGCATAGAAAAAGACTTTACACATGAACCTCACTGAATGAAATGCACAGGAATAACATAAACTGTGGAAAGAGACATTGAAGAACACCAATATCATCAGTACACACCATCAATTGCTTATATGGAAGTTCATATTCAAACTAAAGAAAACAAATCTATGAAAGGCAAATTATAGCCTTGAATATACCCCATCTGAACCTAGAGAATAGAATAGATTTTATACTTTGAACAGCTTCTAGGACATCAAACATGCAAAAAGGTTTAAGGTCATTAAATAGAGAGGAGAGAAAGAAAAGATGAAAATGGAAGTCAGAAGAGACTCTAAAACTTGCTCTTGGATGTAAAGTAGCTAAAGCTAATGGAAGAAATGATGAAGTAAAAGAGCTGAACAGAAAATTTCAAAGAGCAGCTCAAGAAGACAAAGTATTATGAAATATGCAAATACCTGAAGTTAGAACACCCAAGCAGAAGAACACACTCAGCATTTCTGAAGCTGAAGAAACTGAAAAACAAATCAAGCTTTGAGTTGCTATATTGAAGGGTTTGATGGGCAAAATATTGAATGAGGCAGAAAGCATCAAAAGAAGATGGAAGGAATACAGAGTCACTGTTCCAAAAAAAACTGGTTCATATTCTACCATTTCAGGAGGTAGCATATGATTAAGAACCATTGGTATTGAAGGAAGAATTCTAAGCTGCATGAAAGGCATTTGTGAAAAACAAGACTCCAGGAATTGATAGAACATTGTAATACGGATACAACAATAAGAGTGCCCACTCATCTATGCCAAGAAATCTGGAAGGCTGCTACTTGGCCAACCTAACTGGCAGAGACCCATATTCACACCCATTCCAGAGACAGATGATATAACAGAAAGTAGAAATCATCTAATAATCCCACATTAATATCACACACAAATAAATTTTACTGAAAAACAGGGGTGGGAGGAAGTGGACAGTAAGGCACAGGTTAGGGGATAGACACATCATAGCTTGGGTGATTGTTGTTGTTGTTGAGTGCCATCGAGTCGGGTCCGACCCATAGCGACCCTGTACAGGGTTTCCGAGGGTGTAAATCTTTACGGGAGTAGAAAGCCTCATCTTTCTCCCGCGGAGCGGCTGGTAGTTTCGAACTGCTGACCTTAAGGTTCGCAGCCCGATTCGTAACCACTACGCTACCAGAGCTTGGGTGATAGTGAGGGAAATATACAAGGAAGGGGTAGGCAATACACAAGAAGGGAGAGGGAGTGTAAGAACAAGGAAGATAGGGGAAATCACATAGGCAGGTTTTCATGGGTTAAATGGGACAGAGGTAAATAGTGATGTATACTCAACCTTGGAACAACAGGGCTCTGTAATACAGAGATCGAGGCATTCTCTAATTGGGTAAAATAGGAGAAATAATATTAAGGGGCTTGACTGTCTTGTGGATAAGGATTTTCCTTGCTGACTATTGTAAAATAGACACTTGAGTGGAATGGAAAGGAGTATCAGGAAATATGATTACAGAAAGCTTGTAAGACCAACTTCAGCCTATAACTGACTAGAATAGCTAAAGGGGGTACTAGAATTTGCCCAGGAATATAGACTTATTGTTAAGCCTTTGTGGAGTATGGGACCACAAGTGGAATCCTGAGGCCCTTCCAGAACCTTCTGAGGTGGGACACTCCCACTTGAAAGGACAAGCAGACCAACCCAGAACAACTAGAGGAACAGAAGATACTTATTCAAAGAAAGACCAGTAGGAAAAAAAAAAAAAAAGCAGACTCTTCGCCTGGAAGCCATCAAGGCAAGAAAAGACAGCCCTTCAGGACAAATCCTCTTCCAAGACTGAAACTCAAAGAGAACACACGAGCAGGCCTATAAGCTCACTGGTGACCACCTAGGTCTACTTGTGATTGGAAGTGATGGAAAGACAATAATAAAGACATGGACTGAGTTCAACCATGTTCCATAGACTCCTGTCAACCTTGAGATGAGAGAGAGAAGAGGAAGGTCTGGTTGGTCCAAAGTTTGGGGAGATTTGGGAGCTCCTGAGCCCATGGACACTGACATAGTCACTGGGGAATAGAGCTGAGAGTGGAGTGTCCAGCTGACCTGAAGTAGGGGGAGATGTGCAAGAACACCCAAACTTGCAGATAGTGCCCATATGACTTATCTTAGTTGGCTTGCTGATCAGAGCTTGACTAGAAGAAGATAAAGAAGTTCAATACAGGAAGCAAATATAAATTGCTACAATTTGATGAATTTGACCTTTACTTATGGATGTGGTTGCTCAAAGTATCAACCATTGTTGTTGTAAGGTGCCATCGAGTCTGTACGGACTCATAGTGACCTTATGCACAGCAGAACAAAACACTGCCCAATCCTGGGCCAACTTATCGTTGCCACGGTTGAGCTCATTAATGCTGCCATTTTGCCAATCCATGTTGCTGGGGGTCTTCCTCTTTTTCTCTGACCCTCCTCCCTACAAAACATGATATCTTTCTCTAGCGACTGGTCCCTCCTGACAATATGTCCGAAGTATGAGAGACAAAGTTTAGCCATGCTAGCCTCCAAGGAGCACTCTGGCTGCAGTTCTTCCAACACAGATATGTTTTGGTTTTTGGCAGCCCGTGGTACTTTCAATATTCTCCTCCAACACCATAACTCAAAAGCATCAATTCTTCTACAGTCTTCCTTATTCACTGTCCAGCTTTCACATGCATATGATGTTATTGAAAATACCATGGCTTGGGTCAGGCTCAGCTTAGTCTTCAAGCTGACATTTTTGCTCTTCACTTTTAAAAGGTCTTGTACAGCAGATTTGACTAATGCAATACATCTTTTGATTTCTTGACTGCTGCTTCCATGAGTGTTGATAGTTGATCCAAGACAAACGAAGTCATTGAGAACTTTAGTCTTTTCTCTGTTGATAAGAATGTTGTTTATTAGTCCAGTGGTGAGGATTTTTCTTTTCTTTACATTGAGATGCAATCCATACTGAAGGCTGTGCTCTTTGATCATCATCAGCTTCTCAGATTATTTGCTCAGCATACAGTTTGAATAAGTATGGTGAAAGAATACAACCCTGTCACACACCTTTCTTAGTTTTAAACCATTCAGTATTCCCATGTTGTGTTCAAACAACTGCCTCTTGGTCCATGTACAGATTGCTCATGAGCACAATTAAGTGTTCAGGAATACTCATACTTCGCAATGTTGTACATAGCTTTTCATGATCCAAGTATCAACCGAGAGAGAAGGAATCTTCACATCAAAGATCAAACCTAACTCCTCAGTATACAGGGTTGATAGGGATGAGCAACTTATACACTGGCAACCTAAAATGAGAGGGGTGAGGGAGCTATAAGAGCATGAAGTTGCTGGCTTACAAGTTTTCAAGAGTGTGCTTAGTTTCAGAGTGAGGTGGGTAGGATAGAATCCCTACTGAGTAGTTTTCATCTTGTCTAGATGGGTCTGGCGAAAGGAAATGAGGATAGGATTCTTTTGATTCCATAGTGAGTGACTGTTATCATGACTAATTGTGATTGTCACACTTTAAAGGTAGAAGATGTGTAACAAAAAGAGGGGAGTAGTTAATCTTATATTCCAGGAACAGAGTACTCTAGGACCATCAGGAGGGAAGAGCATGAGTAGAGCATGGGAGCCTAACCAGAGAAGTAGCAATGCCAGAGGCAGAGGTGATGTCATGGAGAGACAGAGCAGCTAAGGACTCTAGACTCATGGAAAGAGAAAGGCTATGTGCTGGTGGGCAAAATTTGCCCTTTGGTTGTTTAAACAAGTATATAGTTCTGTGTGTTTTGTGCACATCAAAAAAAAAAAAAAAGGGAATAGAGGTACATACTGTTAACCAATGGTACATAGAGAGGATTGCAATCATTGTGATGAAACAAAACACAATTGTTTGAGTGCAAAATCGATGTTCTGCTATGTAAACTATCACTCAGTTCACAATAAAAGCTTTAAAAATAAAATAAATAAAATCCTTATGGGAGAAAAAAAAAAAACTTACTGAAAATAATTTTAAAGTGATTGCAGGGAACTGCCAAAAGTTCCAAACTGTGTTCAGAAAAGGACATGGAATGAGAGATATTATTGCTGATATCAGATGGATCTTGGCTGAAAGCAGAAAATACCAGAAGGATATTTAATTGTGTTTTTTGATGATGCAAAGGCATTCGACTGTGTGAGTCATTAAATTATGGATAACATGGGAATTGTAGAAGATGAAATTTTGCTCATGTTGAACCTGCATATAGATCAAGAAGCAGTCATTCAAACAAAACAAAGGGGAAGGTAAATGGTTTTAAATCATGGCAGATGTGCCTCAGGGTTATAGCCTTTCACCATACTTATTCAATCTGTATGTTAAGCAAATAATTAAAGAAGCTGGACTACATGGAAGAAAAGGGTCTTCAGGATTAGAAGGCTCATTAACAACCTGAGACATACAGATGAAATAGTTGTGCTTGCTGAAAGTGTTGTTGTTGTTGTGAAGTGCTGTCAAGTTGATTCTGACCTATAGTACCCTGTATAGGGTTTCCAAGAAGCAGCTGGTGAGCTTGAACTGCTGACCTGCAATTCAAATGGTTTTGCAGTCCAGCGCATTAACCCACAGCACCACACAGGAACTTGAAATACATTAACCCACAAATAATCCGAGAAGCTGGGTTACATGAAGAAAAACGTGGCATCAGGATTGGAGAAAGACTCATTAAACACCTGCAATATGCAGATGATAAAACCTTCCTTGCTGAAAGTGAAGAAGACTTAAAATATTTACCGATGAAGATCAAAGAGCACAGCCTTTGGTATTAACCCACAGTGCCACACTGGGACGAGACCTGCAGAGGTTTTGAAATACTTACTGATGAAGATCAAAAATACAGTCTTCAGTATGGATTACACCTCAATACTTATTTTGTCATTGTTGTTGTTAAGTGCCATTGAGTTGGTTCTGAGTCATAGCAACAAGTATAGGGTATCTGAGGAACAGCTGGTGAATTTGAACTGCTAACCTTGCAGTTCAAACCAACCTTGAGTTTGAGTGCTTATCCTTCAGCACCACACCAGGACTCCACAATAATATACATGTGTGTGTGTGTATATATTTGCCATACCACATCCACAGTGCCACATCAGAAGTATATATATATATATATATGTGTGTGTGTATATATATATGTGTGTGTATATATATGTGTGTGTGTATATGTGTGTGTGTATATATATATGTGTGTGTATATATATGTGTGTGTGTATATGTGTGTGTGTGTGTGTGTGTATATATATTCTGGTGTGGCACTGTGGAAATAAGCACTAGACTGCAAGGTTGGTTTGAACCACAAGGTCAGTGGTTCAAACTCACCGTTACTCATGGAAAACCCTATATAGGGTTGCTATGAGTGGGAACCAATTCAAAGGCACTTAACAACAACAATTGTGTATATATATACACATTTGCTGTCCAGTGCATTAACCCATAAATATATATATTTATCCCTCACAACTGAACCAACAAGAAACAGCATGATAAATGGAGACTGAAGTTGCCAAGGATTTCATTTTATTTGAAATCTTTACTTGAATACAGAAGCAGCAGTCAAGAAATCAAACGGCATATTGCACTGGGCAAATCTGCTACAAAAGACCTCTTTATGATACTGTATAGCAAGGATGTCACTTTGAGGACTAAGGACTGGATTCAAACATTTCCAATCACCTCATATGCATGTAAAAGTTGGACAATGAATAAAGAAGTCCACAGAAGCATTAATGCCTTCGAATTATGGGGTTAGAAAAGGATATTGAACATACCATGAACTGCCAGAAGAAGGAACAAATTTGTCTTGGAAGAATAAACAGAATGATCTTTAGACATGAGGATGGTGAATCTTTGTCTCACACACTTTGCATATAATATTAAGAAGTACCCGTTCTTAGAAAAGGACATCCATCAAACTTAATAGACAGTCAGCAAAAAAAAAAGGAAGACCCACGATGGAATGGTTTGACACAGTTGGCTGCAGCAATTACAACACAACAATTGTGAGGATGGTGCATGACCAGACCTAAGTTCACTATGAGTTGGAATAGCCACAATGGCAGATGATAACAATGTGTGTATGTATGTATGTATGTAGTACATATCTAAACACTATACAGGATTATTCTAAGTGCAGAACAAAGTTTGGCAAATTGATTGGTCAGTGGAGAACATGACTAGATATATGCACACCAATGTTTATCACAGCACTATTCCCAAGAGCAAAAAGACGGAGACAGCCTAACTGTGCATCAGTGTAAGAATAGATAAACAAACTTTGATACATACACACAATATAATATTATGCTACCTTGAAGAATAACAAGGAAGCTGCAAACCACTGCATAACATGGATCAATCTTGAGGCCATTATGCTGGTGAAATTAGTCAGTCACAAAATATTGCATAGGACCATTATTGTAAATGCTTAATAAAAGATACCCATACTAAGAGGGGAAAACAATTTTTTGTTGTTGGTTACCAGGGGTGGGAGGGAGGGGATGATAGAGCACAGGGCAGGGGATAGATATGCCATAGTTCTGGTGTTGGGGAGGGCAGTACACGAGAAGGGGGAAGAGGATGGAAGAACAAGATAGATAGGGGAACACTGAGGCAGGTTTGCATGGGCTAAATAGGACAGTGGTAATTAGTATGTGTGCTCAACCTTGGAACTACAGAGCTCTGTGATCAATGCATAGTCTGAATGGGAAAAAAGAGGGGAAATCATGTTAAGGTGTCTAATTGTTTTATGAATCTAGGTTTCCCTTGCCTACTATTGTAAATTAGACACTTGAGTAGGATAGAAAGGAATATTGGGAAACAACAAAGCTTGTAAATCCAGCTTCAGTTTATAATTCATTAGAATACCTAAAAAGGGTTCTAGAACTTGCCCAGTGAAATAGGCTTCTTGTGGAGTCTATGTAGTGTGTAGGAACTTAGGTAGACCCTGAGAACCATCTAGAACCTTCTGAGGTGGAACATTCCCAATTGAAAGGGCAAGCAAAGCAGACCAGCCTGACGCAGCTAGAGGAACAGAAAATACTTCTTGAAAGAAAGACCAGCAGGAAAAATCCAAAACAAAAATGACAGTCTAATTGGCTATTATAAGAATAAGCAAGGTGTACACCGGGGAGCCATCAAGGCCAGCAATCAAGTCCCTTTAAGACAAACTCTCTTGCAAGACTAAAACTCAAAGGGAACACATGAGCAGGCATGTAAGCTTGCTGGCAACCACGTTGGTGAGTGGAAGTGGGAGAAAAGCAGCAATGAAGACATATGCTGAGTTCAATCATGTTCCACAGACTCCTGTCAACCTGGAGATGAAAGAGAAGAGGAAGGGCTGGTTGGTCTAAAGTATGGTGTGACCTAGGGACTCTTGAGCCTATGGACAAGGACATAGCCACAGAGGGATAGAGCCGAGAGTGAAGCGTCCAGCTGATATGAAGTGAGGGGAGATGCATAAGAACACCCAAACTTGCAGATAGTACCCATTTGACCTAGCTTTAGTGGCTTGCTGATCAGAACTTGACTAGAGAAAGATAAAAAATAATAATAACTGATAAAGGAAACAAGTATAAATTGCTAAAATTTGATGAACCTGACCTATACTTATGGATATAACAGCTCAAAATACCAACTAAGAAAGAAAGAATCTTCACATCAAGGATAAGTCCCATCCTCTCTGTATATAGAGGGCTGATGTTGTTGTTGTTGTTGTTATGTGCCATCGAGTCGGTTCCGACCCATAGCGACCCTGTATAGGGTTTCCAAGGGTGTAAATCTTTACGAGAGTAGAAAGCCTCATCTTTCTCCCGCGGTGCAGCTGGTAGTTTCGAACCGCTGACCTTAAGGTTCACAGCCCAATTCGTAACCACTACGCTACCAGAGGGCTGATAGGGACAGGCAACTCAGACACTGGTTACCTAAAATGGGAGGGGCTATTCAACAAGATGGATTGGCCAAGAGGCAGCATCGATGGACTCAAGCATGGCAACAGTAGTGAGGTTGGCCCAGGATCGGCAGTGTTTCGTTCTGCTGTGCATAAAGTCACTATGGGTCAGCACCGACTCAATGATACCTAACAACAACAACAAGAACAACTTAATAGCACAAAGTGATTGGTTTACGAGATTTCAAGAAGGACTTTGGTTTCAGAGTGTGCGGGGGAAGGTAGAATCCCCACTGACTAGTTTTCATCTTACCTAGACAGGTCTGGCGAAAGGAGATGGTGATATGATTCAATAGTGAATGAATTGTTATCATGTCTAATTACAATTGTCACAACATAAAGGTCAAAGTTTTGTAACATAAAGTGGGGAGTAGTTAATCTTACAGTCCAGGAATAGAGGACTCTAGGATCATCAAGGAAGAAGAGCATGAGTGGGACCCTATCCAGAAAAGTAGGGACACCAGAGATGGAAGCAGAGATGAGGACATGGAGAGATAGGGCTGCTGAGGACTCTAGATTCATGGAAAGAGAAAGGTTGTGTGCTGGCAGCCAGGAGGCAGGCTTGCAGAATGTGTATTTGAGTTGTTTAAATTATTATATATTCCCAAGTGTTCTTGTGTACACCCACCCACCCCCCAAAACAAACAAACAGACAAACAAAGAGGGAATAGAAGCATGGAGGAGATTGTAATCATTGCAATGAAACGATGAGTGTAAAACCCATGTTCTCCCATGTAAATTAATCACTCAATTCACAATAAAAACTTAAAAAAAAAAAAACTGTGTGGATAAAATGTATGTGTTTGTATATTTTAAATACTATTATGATGGTTGCACATTTTTTGTTTGTTCTTATGTTTTAATTTTAATCCAGTAAATTCAATTGTTTTATTTTATTAAAGGATTTTTGAGAATTGTTAGATTTCATATTATTATAGCAGGTAATGTTTTTGACCTTGAAAATTCTTTGTTTTCTTCCTAATAGTGCTAGAATTTGACTTAAAAACACAGTGATAGAAAATCAAAGAAAGAAAAGAAAAGTAATTGGGTGGATAATATAAACAATAAAAGAGAAAGAAGAATGCAGACCAAGATAAGTCAAAGGAAACATTAAGTGTTAATTGAATCTACCCCAAAATTAAATTCTCAAGGGTTCTTAGATTCAAACTGTAGCATACTTTCCAAACTTTACAAAAATTACATCTATTTAGTAATTTTTGTAAAATGATTTTTTTAAATTGAGTAATGTATTAATGAGTGCGCAATAGCAATTGTATAAAGTAGTTTACCATTTAGGATAGACCAGTTCTGTAATGTCATAATTTGTGCAGTAGTGTTCTTGCTTTTTCCTTCCAAAATATTTGAGCTATTATATTGAGGTGTGTGTGTGTGTGTGTGTGTGTGTGTAGTGATAGTTGTAGGGATTGCTTTAGCTACTTTCAGGGTATTCATTTTGATTTTTATTGTACAATAAGAACTGGACTGCAAACCTGAAGGTTGGCCATTTGAGCCCACCAGTGACTCTGCAGGAGAAAGATGAGGGTTTCTGCTCCTGCAAAGATTTAAAACCTAGGCAGGGTCACAATGAGTCAGAACCAACTTAACAACAAAAACAACAAGAATCACTGAGACGTTCTTTTACTGAAATATTTAATGAGGAATAGAATTATATCTGCTTAATCTTTAATTTTTCCTTATTTAGGCAAAAACAGGTTACTTGTCTAATAGTTATTTCTACTACTTCAAGGGTCTTACGGGGTTTTGTTTTGTTTTGTTTTGTTTTGCTTGGGATTCATTTATTTCTTATGGAGATAATTATGCAGAAATTTCCAATGCTTGAGATTTGTTTCCTGGAATTGAATATATAACTACTGATCGAATTGTTGTTATCCACTGATATCACTGTAGCTATAAAAACCCTGGTAGCATAGTGGGTTCCGCATTGGGCTGCAAACTGCAAGGTCAGCAGTTTGAATCCACCAGTTGCTCCATGGGAGAAGGATGAGGCTTTCTGCTCCTGTAAAGATTTACAGTCTTGGAAACCCAATACAGGGTTGTTATAAATCAGAATGGACTCAACAGCACATAACAGCGTCAGCATATAGCTTTGTTGCTATTGTTAACTGACACCTAGATGGTTCTGACTCATAGTGACCCTGTATAGAGGTTCCAAGGAGTAGGCAGTGAGTTTGAACTGCCGACCTTGTAGTTAGCAGTGCAGTGTTTATCATACACTGCCATACCAGGACTCATAACTACAGGAAAAAGTAAACAACAAATATTACCCTACCTGTGGCTCTTTTCCTTTTGCCTGGCTACCCCAAGTTTGTTTGCTAATTCTGCAGTAGCCATTCATGGTTTGAGGCCATTGTATTTTCAAATTTTTCTTAATTACAGTTACTCAACTTTCCATATAGCAGATTCCTAGATATCTTATTGTTCTCCGGTTTTGCACAATCTATTGGACACTAAATAAGTTGCCTTAAATGATGCTCCACAGAAGGCAGGGAATGTAGCATATATTTACCCACTACTGGGAAGTATGCAAAATTCTATTTAAAAGGTCATTGGCACCCAAAAAGATTTGTTCTTTTACTAACTGTTCTATATGCTCAAACTTGCAGATAGTACCCATTTGTCTAGCTTTGATGGCTTGATGACCAGAGATCGACAAAAGGAAGATAAAGAAATTTGTTAAAGGAAGCAAGTGCAAATTTCTATAATTTAATTAACTTTACCTATACTTACGGATGTGGTGGTTGGTGGTGGTTATGTGCCATGGAGTCGGTTCCAACTCATAGCGACCCTGTACAGGGTTTCCGAGGCAGTAAATCTTTACGGGAGCCGAAAGCCTCATCTTTCTCCCGTGGAACAGCTGGTAGTTTCAAACTGCTGACCTTATGGTTCACAGCCCGATTCGTAACCACTACGCTGCCAGAGTAGCTCAAAATACCAACTGAGAGAAAAAGAGTTTTCACATCAAGGATCAAACCTATCCGTTCTGTACACAGGGTTGATAGGGATGAGCAATTTAGACATTGGTTACCTAATATGGGAGGGACTATAAAGGCACAAAGTGACTGGCTTATAAGTTTTCAAGAGGGAATTCAATTTCAGTGTGTGGGGGTGGATGGTAGAATCCCCACTGAATAAATGTCATCTTGTCTAGAAGGGTCTTGTAAAAGGAGATGGGGGATAAGATTCTTATGATTAAATAGTTAGTAATTGTTATCATAAAGGAGCCCTGGTAGCGTAGTGATTATGAGTCAGGCTGCCAGCCTCAAGGGAGCAGAACTACCAGCAGTTCTGCGGGAGAAAGATGAAGCTTTCTGCTCCCATAAAGATTCACAACCTTGGAAACCCTATGCAGGGTCACTAAGAGTCAGAACCAACTCCACAGTACTTAACAAAAACAACTGTTATCATGACTATCACAACTGTAAAGGTAGAAGTTTTGTACCAAAAAGGGGGAATAGTTAATCTTACAGTCCAGGAACAGAGGACCCTAGGACCATCAAGAGAGAAGAGCACAAGCAGAATGTGGGACCTTATCCAGAGAAGCAGCAACACCAGAGATGGAGGCAGAGATGGGGACATGGAGAGAGGGAGCAGCTGAGGACTCTAGACTCATGGCAAGAGAAGGGCTGGGTGCTGGCGGCCAGGAGGCAGGCTTGAAGAATGTGTCCTTTGGTGGTTTAAATGATTATATATTTCTGAGTTTTTTCTGCACATCAAAAACAAAAAACCAGAGGGAATTAAAATATATAATAATTGTTCTATAAAAAGAATGCATTATATAGCATTTACACTGAAATGAACAGCACATTTTAGAAACAGGAGAAATTTTGTCTGTCTTAGAAATATGCAAACCTGGTTTTCTTACTTGTTGTAGATTTTTTTTTCTTCTTCCCAGATGCAGAGAAAACCTTTTTGAGCAGTAGTAAGAAGACTGAAGGAACAGAAAAAATAGAGTCAAGGAATCTAGCAACTGTCACAACCTTCCGCTTGGTAATAATGCTAAAGAGAATGTTCATTCATTGCTGGTGGCAGTTAACTAGATCAACTACTTGAATGAGAATTTGAATACATTGAGTCAAGTTGATGATGTTCATATCTTGCAACCCAGCAATATTCCTCCTAGGTCTATGCCCTAGAAAAACTCTAGTTAATGGGCATGAGGCGATGCATACCAGAATGCTCATTTCAGCATTGTTTAAATAGAAAACAAAAAGGGTACTGAAATGACGTATAGGAAACACTGATACAGGTGGTCTGTCTCCAAATCAACTGTTCAAATGTAAGGAAGAAGCTACCTATGTGTTCCCAAAGGAGTTATTTCATCACACACTTGAATAAATAAAAGAATGATCAACACCCCTCTTCTGTCCTCAGTCCTCTTCTCTGCTTTGCTCTGTCATATCATCTATATGCACCCAGGAACAAATCCCTGGTCAGCCAGGCCCCATCCTTTCCATGTGGCCTCTACTAGGTATACCAGTTGTTCATCTATTTTACACCCTGTTCTTTGTTTCATTTTCTTATTCTATACTTTCTACTGTAGACATTACCAAGCACTAAATTGCTAGTTACCAGCACCAGTTGGTATGGAGTCAACCCCAGCTTATGTTGACCTCATGTGAGTCGGAGTAAAACTGTGTTCCATAGAATAGTCAATGGTTGGTTTTTCAGAAGTAGACCTTCTGACCTTTTTCTGAGGTGACTCTGGGTGGACTCAAACTCCCATCCTTTCAATTATCAGTTGAGCATTAACCATTGGTACCACCCAGGGATTACAGTGCGAACTCATTTTGTTGTTATTAGTTAGCATCGAGTCAGTTCCAACTCACAGCAACCCTACACACAACAGGACAAAATGCTGCCCGGTCCTATACCATCCTCACAATTATTATGCTTGAGCCCATTGTTGCTTCCAGTGTGCCAATTCATCTCGGTGGAGGTCTTCCTTTTTTTCTCTGACTGTGTACTTTAACAAACATGATGTCCTTCTCCAGGGATTGGTCCCTTCTTATAATATGTCTAAAGTATGGGAGATGAAGTCTTGCATCCTTGCTTCTAAGGAGCATTTGGGATGTAGTTCTTCCAAAACAGATTTACTTGTTCTTCTGGCAGTTCTTGGCATTTTCAGTATTTTTCTCCTACACCTTAACTCAAGTCCATCAATTATTCTAGGGTCTTCCTTATTCATTCTCCAAGTTTCATATGCATTTGAGCCTTGGATCTGATACACTTTAGTCTTCAAACTGATATCTTTGCTTTTGAACACTTGAAAGAGGTCTTGTACAACAGATTTGCCTAATTTAATATGTCCTTTGATCTTTTGAGTTGACTCTATGAGTGTTGATGGTAGATCCAAGTAAAATGAAGTCTTTGACAACTTCAATTTTTTCTCCATTTATCATGATGCTATTTATTGGTCTAGTTATAAGGAATTTTGTTTTCTTTACAATGAGGTACAATCCGTACATAACAAAGAAGGATGTCATATTTGATCTTCCTCAGTAACTATTTTAAGTTCTCTTTGCTTCCAGCAAGCAAGGTTGTATCATCTGCATATCATAGGTTGTTTGTTAGTCTTCCTCCAGTCCTGATGCCACGTTGTTCCTTATATAATCCAGCTCCTTGGATTATTAGTTCAGAATATAGATTGACTAAGGATGGTAAAAGGAAGCAACCCTGGCACACACATTTCCTGATTTTAAACCATTCAATGCTCCCTTGTTCTGTTTGAACCACTGCCTCCTGGTCTATGTACAGGTTCCTCATGAGCACAATTAAGTGTTCTGGAATCCCCATTCTTTACAATGTTATATCCATAGTTTGTCATGAGCTATTACATAGTCAACGAAGCACAAGTAAACATTGTTCTGATATTCTGTTTTCAGCCAAGGTCCATCTGACATCACTAGTGATATCCCTTGTTCCAGGTTCTCTTCGGTTGCAGTTGTTTTTTAGTTATATTCAGCAAAATTTTACTTGCATGTGATGTTAATGATATTGATTGACCATTTTCGCATTCTGTTAGATCACCTCTCTTTGGAATGAGCACAAATATGGATCTCTTCTAGTCGGTTGGTCAGGTAGCTTTCTTTCAAATTTCTTTGCATAGATGATTGAGTGCCTCCAGTGCTGCATCAGTTTGTTGAAAGATTTCAATTTGTATTCTGTCAATTCCTGGAGGCTTATTTTACCCCAATGCCTTCAGTGCAGCTTGGGCTTTTTCCTGCAGTAACATTGGTTCTTTTTCATATGCTATGTTTTGAAATGATTGAATGTTCAACCATTTCTTTTTCACACAATGACTTTGTGTATACCTCCCATTTTCTGCTGATGCTTTCTGCATCATTCAGTATGTTGCCCATGGAATCCTTCAATATTGTAAATTGAGGCTTGAATTGTTTCTTTAGTTGTTTCAGCTTGAGAAATGCTGAGTGTGTTCTTTCTTTCCTTTTGGTTTGCTAACTCTAGGTCTTTTCATATTTCATTTTAATCCTTGGTTTTGTTTACTCCAGCTGCCTTTTGAAATTTTCTGTTCACCTCTTTTATGTCCTTATTCCTTCTATTTGCTTTATATTCTCTATACTCAAAAGCAAATTTCAGAGTCTTGTCTGACATCCATTTTACTATTTGTTTTTAACTTTTTATTGTGAATTGAGTGAAGGTTAATAGACAAGATAACCAGCTTTACATTTAACAAATGATACCCTTTGTTTCATCTCAACAATTACAATGCCCTCTGTGCAATAGCAGTTATCCTACTTCCTCCCTGCGGCTTCCCATTTACATCTTATATTTCACAGATGAACAAAGCAAAAACATTTGCACACACGCAAAACAAAAAATAGATTCTCATTTAAATGTACTAAGTTCTAACATCCATTTTGGTCTATTTCTTCCTTGTCTTTTTAATGACCTTCTCCTTTCTTCCTGTGTAATGTTCTTGATGTCACCCCACAGCTCTTCTGGTCTGTGGTCATTTATGTCTAATGCATCAAATCTGTTCTTGAGATGAAGTCTAAATTCAGATGGAATATGTTCAAGGTCATATTTTGGTTCTCCTGGATTTGTTTTCATTTTCTTCAGCTTCAAACTGAACTTGCACATGAGCAATTAATGATCTGTTTCATAGTTGGCTCCTGTTCCTATTTTGACTGATGATATTGAACTTTTCCACTGTCTCTTCCCACAAATGCACTGAATTTGATTCCTGTCTTTTCCATCTGGTGAGGCCTATATGTGTAATTGCCTTTTATGTTGTTTTAAAAAGGTATTTGCAATGAATAAGTGACTGGCTTTGCAAAAATCTATCACACGATCTCTACCATCATTTCTATCACCAAGGTCATATTTCCAACTATGTTTCCAACCTTCCATTCCAATCACCAGTAATTATCAATACATCTTTATTGCATGTTTGATCAATTTCAGATTGAAGAAGTCGATGGACTTCATCAGTGGAGATGTTTGTGTTTGTGTGATGCTGAACAGGTTTCAGCAGAGGTCCCAGACTAACAGACAAAGAAGAAAAGCCTGGTGATTTACCTACAAAACTCAGCCAATGAAAACCCTACAAATTACAATAGCCCAATTCTATACGCATGGTGTTACCATGAGTCAGAGCTGACTTGATAATATCTTCCAACAGTAATGAAAGTGGGGTGCATGAAAGGGCTTCAAAAAGTTCATGGGAAAAAATGACAACATCTTTCAATTCTGTTTTCCACAAATGTTCTGACATCCCTTCATATATCTGATAGTAGAACCCTGAAGCAAATTAAAGAGAGGCAATGATTTTTGTGAATTGGGGGAGGTTATTTTTTTCTAACAAACATTTGGCTGAGTGAACATCACAGGCTAATGAAACTCCTTAAATTCCAACATGTCATGGATTTCTATAGCTGCAGATTAGAGATAGCAGTATGTGGTGCTATAGAAAAAACCACCACAATACTTAAAGTCTTCTCATTGAATTAAATGCATGAAAAATCTCTGTACTTCTTTGATTAGATACAAGGACATGACTTTTTCAGTCTAGATGAATATAGAGGGTAGACGGGACAGGAACAAAACAAAACAACAGAAGTGGTAGTGGTTGGGGGTGGGGGCAGTGAGAAGGGGAAGAATCCCAGAAGATGATGGAGAGTCAAAATGACAAAATAAAGGGAAAATGGAGTTAGCACCCAGCTGCAGGCTTCCCTTCCCTACCAAAGCAGTAAGATGAGATTATATCTTATTTGGAACCTTGGTGGCATAGTAAGCTACACGGTCAGCTGATAACTGCAAGTTCAGGGGTTTACAGCCACAAGCCATTCCTCAGGAGATTTACAGCCTCAGAAACTCTATAGAGGGTCACCATGCATTGGAACTGCCCACTGCACACAATCACCACCATATTGTATTTTGTGAAAAGATACATAGCCGTACACGGTTTCAATCATTTCTATAGATACAAGTTGGTGACTATGAAGACATTCTTCAAGTTCTGCAAATGTTCTCACCCACTTCAAATTGTTCCACCACCACTGACCTAATCTCACTGCCCTCGAAGCATCTCATCTAAGCTTCTGAGTTGCTGTTGTCACTTTGATCTCACATAGATCATTCTTTAAAAGAATACAACGCTCAAGGTGGACATACTTTACTTATTAAGATCAACTTAGTTTTGATTCAAAGAAGACTTCAGGTGATAGTTTTTGTCTAAGGTTTAAAGATTTTATTTACCAATTGGTACATAATTTGGGTCATCAATCTTTCCTCAGTTCAGTGCAGTTGATCTAACAATGTTTATACATTCCATGACATTATGACACATGGGTCCAGGAAAGGAATGTAAGTAACAGGAGATGAAGAAGAATACCAAACAAAATAAGCTGAGGGAAACATGGATTGAGTATCAGTCTTCCAAGAAATGAAATTCCCAAAGGTGTTTAGATTCCTACTGTAAAAATGAACAATGCAGGACAGTATGGCACAGTGGAGGGAGACTCAGGAAGGTGAGCACCTAAAATGAGTCCCTGGTTTATGTGAGAGTAGATACCCCTGAGTGAACAGTTAGGAAGGAGGAGGAGTCAGACTGGCAGACAACTGAGGGGAACTGAGGGGAGGTTTGCCATACGGAAGAATGGGGGGGGGGGGGAAAGTGTAGGGTTCAGGTTTATAGGGTATACCATTTGGTCGGTTGATGATGCATAGAGGGATTGAACCATGGCAATGAAACTATGTACGATGGAATGAATGTAAAACTAAAGTTCTCCCATATGAAATATCATATAATTCACAATAAAACATGAAAAAAAAAAGAATAAAGCAAATGTCATTTTAAAAGACAAGAAAGAAAAGACCAAAGTGGCTCAAAGGAGAGACTCTGAGACTTGCTTTTGAATATAGAGTAGCTAAAGTAAATGAAAGAAATAATGAAGCAAAAGAGGTGACCAAAAAATTTCAAATGGTAGCTCAAGAAGACAAAGTATAATAAGATTTGCAAAAACCTGGAGTCAGAAAACCAAAAGGGAAGAACACACTTAGCATTTCCCAAACTGAAAGAACTGAAGAAAAAATTCAAACTTGAAATATAGAAAGATCCTATGAGAAAAACTCAAAAACTCAAAATGAAGAGAAACAGCTGTAAACATCCATTAATAATCAGAACATAGACTGTATGAAGTACAGCCTGACAGTTGGAAATTGTCAGAAATAAAATGGAACACATGAACATCCATATGCTAAGCATT
>NW_006408578.1:6254413-6261795 GCF_000296735.1 Chrysochloris asiatica | reverse complement strand
GTACATTCAACAGGGCACCACAGCCTGGTGGGGCTTTGACAATAACTAAGGTACCACTGCTACCACTCGGCGGCTAGTCTGTTGTACTGTGGTGCTTACATATTGCTGTGATGCTGGAAGCTATGCCACCAGTGTTTTAAATACCAGCAGGGTCACCCATGATGGACAAGGTTCAGTGGAGCTTCCAGACTAAGACAGACTCAGAAGAAGAGGCAGACTACTTCTGAATGGTTAGCCACCGAAATCCTTTTGAGTAACAGTGGAACACTGTCATATACAGTACTGGAAGATTAAGTAGAAGATTTGCAGAAAGCCTCATCTTTGGGATGAATAGGACCAAAATAATGACAAATATAGAGATGAAAGATGAGCCCCTCAGGTTGGATAGCACTCAAAATACGACTGGGGAAGAGCTGCCTCCTCAAAATAGAGCTGACCGTGATGCTCACTGCTCAAAATGAAGAGAAACAACTGCCCATCTTTCATTAATAATCAGAACACAGAATGTATGAAATATGAATCTAGGAACATTGGAAGTTGTCAAAAAATGGAACAGAACACATAAATATTGGTATCCTAGACATTAATGAGCTGAAATGGCCTGGTATTGGCTATTCTGAATCTGACAAACATGTGGTTTCCTGTGCCAAAACTACATATTAAAGAAGAATGGTGTTGGATTCATCATCAAAAAGAACATTTCAAGATCTATATTGAAGCACAATGGTGTCTGTAACAGGATGATATCCATACACCTATAAGGAAGACCAGTTAATATTTCTATTATTCAAATTTATGTACCAACATTTCTAAAGCCCTGTGTGGACAATAAGTCATACCTGGATGCATGTAGCTTGTGTGATCCCACATTAGAATATCTGATCACCTGGTAGAATCTATTCTGATCCTGTGTCTGTTACCAAAAAAGCTCTTTTTCAATGGAAAGGATACATATAGACTCAGACAGCAGAATGTCTCCAGCTCTATCTATTCAGAAGTATTCAGAAGTGTACCTAGTATTCAGAAGTCATAGATGACTTGGCTACAGGAAGGACAGACTGAATCAGCTCCACCAAGGTGATGCACCTGAACGTGAGAACACACACACCCTACATGCTGAATGCAGCCCACTGGCCACGCCTCCATGCTTGTGCACAGGTCCTGCGCGTGAACCCATCATGTGCCCACCAGGAGGAGATGTGGAGTGATGGGGCTGAACACTAAAGTCAGGCTCTGACCAGGGGGGATGAAGAAGAGGCTCATCAGCTAGTCTGTTGGGTGTATGACTGGATGAAGCACTAGAACAGGGAGTGAAGAGAGCCTGGGTTTCCAGGGTAACCGCTCACAGTCACAGGAGGCAGCACCAGGGATGGGGACTGAGAAAGACAGAGCAGTCCCGCATCCACCTGGAATGTCATTCTCTGGTCAGGTGACTCCTGGTTCATAAAGGAAGTTTCAAGGTCAGTATTCCTACTTGACTGTGTACATGATTAGTGGGACTTTATATTTGGAAACTGTATTTGTGACATTTTATACTTTAAAAAAAAAAAGAAAGAAAAGAAAAAACAAGAGCCCTGATCAAGCTGTGGGCTGCGTGTTGAGTTACTATGAGAGTCAGTCTCTATGGGAGATAGAGGAGACTGTCTGCTCCCACAAAGAACTATAGCCACAGAAACCCTATACAATGTCACTATGAGTCAGAACAGACTTGACAGCACTTAATAACAACAGTGAGTCAGAATCAATTCAATGGCAGTGGGTTCGGTTTGGCTGGTTTTTGGTTTGTTTGTTTAAGGTCTAATAAAACTTTGGACTCCTAGTGTGGCACTATAGGATAAGCGCTAGACTGCCAACCATAAGGTCAATGGTTCAAACCTACCAGCTGCTCCTTAGAAACCCTACATAGGGTTGCTATGAGTTGGAACCAACTCAACAACACTTAACAAAAACAGCAGCAATCATAATCTAAGAGCCTGGTATGGCACTGTAGGATAAGCACTGAACTGGTAACTGAAATGTCAGCAGTTCAAACTCAACAGCCACTCTCAGAAACCCTATACAGGGTGGCTATGAGTCAATCTGATGGCACATTAACAATAATGTTACATTGGAAAGGTTTTTATATCCAGAAGTAAATCTTTTAAAATTAAAGGAACATTCTCTTCATCTTGAATTTTCAAATCAAAGTGGACACGTGTCCATTAACAGTAAAGAAAGGACAAAAGTTCAGTGTTTCCAAATCTGAAGAAAATGCCTTCATTCTTTCCCGATTTGCTAAAATACTCATATACCAATTTGTTTCTTTCCACAGGAAAGCAAATGTTTTTGATGTCTACAGAGTTATAATAAAAAGTCAGCTGCACACCTGGGGCACACAGTATTGGTACCCACACAGTCACAATTTATCCAGATGCATTAGTCATTGATACTAACCAGGGACAGCTGCCCACTGTGCAAAGATCCAGACCCTGGAGAATCCTCAGGGGACAGCTACGAGGTATGCTTCACAGCACAATTCATACTGAACATTAGACTAACCTGACACAGAACTTTTTTTTTAATTGGACAGATGGTATACTAAAAAGAGATAATATATACGAGACTAGAACGATGAGGTAAATTATCTAGGAGCAAGGGCAGATTAACTGGTTTTGCCCTTTGGCGTGATACTGAGAAGGAAGTTACTTCAATGGACTAAGCCAGCTTGTCTTCCAGAACCTTTGTGCTTCTATCACAGAAATGCAGATGTCTCAATACTGTGAGCCAGAGGACCACCCTTTCCTACCCTCCCGCCCCCCACTACCACACTATCATTCTTACCCAGTCTTCATATCAGATCACAAGGACAGTTGTAGACTTCTCTAACACTTGGATACTTGTCAGTGGGCACTCAGAAAGGGGTACTCATCCACATCTGGCATCTATCTGAACAGCTACATCCAGCTGTTTTCCCATGGCAGGTGCTCAGTAATGAAGCAAAACTGCCTGCTCTCCCATGTGAACCATGGCCCCATGTCACACATTCTGCTAGCATTTGCACCAATTTCTGTAGGTATTTTTTGTATTCCCAGGAGATACAGTTATTTTGAAACAAAATGATGTCCCTTGCAGAATAAACAGAGAGATTAGATTCAACTCATGCAAATTACTCAACATCCAAACATTTGCTGAAGAAGACTGTCATTTACGTGGAACTTCAACAACATGCTCCTTTTTTTTTTAAACATTCATAAACGTAATATTGAGAGACACTGGGAGTCCTGGTGTGGCGCTGCAGGACTGTAAGGTCAGTTTGAGCCACAAGGTCAGCAGTTCAAACCCACCAGCTGCTCTTTGTAAACCCTATAAAGGGTAGCTGTGAGTTGGAACCAACACAACAGCACTTAACAACAACATTGGTAAGTTTTGTTGACAAAGAAAAACATTCCAATCTACCTATATATAAAATCCAGTGTGTATGAGAACCAAGAAATTAAGATGGAAAGGGACAATTTATTCAATGCTCTCAAAGTGTGGTTTGCCAAGGACTCCCATGACCTTTAGTGGGTTAACACGGTCGAAAGTACTTTGACGATTATACCATGAGGTTATTTGTCTTTATATTTCATTGTCTCATAAGAGTACATGGTGTTTCCAAATGCAACATGACATGTTCCAAAGTCAACAGACTCAACAGAATAAAAGCAGAAATATATATGAGAATCTAGCTGTCTAAATCAGACATTAAATAAAGAGATTTGTGACAATATGAAATAATGCCACTCTTCTCACTTATAATTTTTGGGACAAATGCAGTTGTTTTTCATAAAAGTATGTCAATCATGTTAATGCAATGGTTTGTTATTATTGTACATGCATTAATACTTTTTTTAATCACTCAGTTTTTTATTTCTAATCGAATATATATTGATAAATATAACCCATGTACGCTAAGGTTCTCTGAGCCTTTTTTTTTTAAGCACACATTTTGAGACTGAAAATTTTGAGGACTGCTAAATGCACCCACATGGGAGTGTACATTACTATCAATTGGAAACATTCTCTTTAAAAAGCTTTTTTTTTTTTCAAAACAATGTTAGAAAAGATATGTTCCATGGCTCTGTGGGGAGTTTTCCATTTAGAAGTCTCTTGATTGGCTATCAGTTGGCTGCACCTGAATTGTTTCCACCCAACCTTATCTTCAACATCCTTTTAAACTCTGTTTAGTCAAACAAAGCAAAAAGGGTTGGGACCTTCAGGCTCAACCACACATTATTCTTGGAGAAGACTTGTCTGGGTCCCTTGGCTACCTCCAACCTTAAGAAGTTTACAACTGATTCCAAACATCTTCCTTCAGTGACTGGCCCCATCTTTCTTCACCTGTTCATCTAAAAGACATCATGTTGGCATTCTCCTTGAAGTAAGAGCAGTAGCTCCAAAATGCACATCTGATTTTTGATTGTGTTAGAATTATCTAGGATACTTTTTAACTATAAAGATGTCCAGGACCCAGCCCATATGTAAGGGATCAACATGAACAGGGCTTAGTGGAGGACATCTGTTCTTGTACAAGCCTCTGCCAAAATGCACACTTTTCTAAGTACCCAGCTCTGAAAGCCACTGCGAAATGCCACTCGGGAGAGAAGAGAAGCAGAGGTAGCACTGTGGGGTAAGCACTGGGCGGCTAACTCAAACTCACCAGCTGCTCCGCAGGAGATAGACGAGAGTGTCGGCTCCTGTAAAGATTATTTTCAGTCTTGGGAACCTTACAAAGGGTTACAGTGAGTCTGAATCCACTCAAACGCAGTAGGTTTGGGTTGGGTTGGGTTGGATGAGTAAGAACTTGGAGATGTGTCTCCTACAGGCAACACAAATGAGCCAATCTATTCCTTGAAATACAGAGCCAAAGACTTACATGCATGAAATCAAGGAGCCCACACATGCAGCAGGGACAGGTGATATGGGGCCCTTGTTGTTGTCGCTGCTAAGTGCTGTCGAGGGTTCCAACTCATACTGACTTTGTATAGGGTTTCTGGGGAGCAGCTGGTTGAGTTTGAACCACCAACCTTGTGTTGAGTGCTTTATACCACACCAGAACTCCATAGGACCCTTTGGAGAGTCTTTTGGTTACCAATAGTGACTGGTCAGGCAAACGATATAGGAAGAGAAAAAGAGTGAAGGAAACGCCACCTCAAGAGGGAGGTTCCAGAAGTCAGCACCCACCTACAATTATGCTGAGACACGGCCAGAGCTCTGGAGCCAGAAGACCCAACACAGGTTTTAAGTATTCAGCTCTGCTGCAGTCTGAGAACAGAGGAAAGGTCATGTAAATAAGCATTACAATGGGCACAGAAGAAATCAGGTGGAAGATCTAAAGTCCACTATGTTTTCACCTAGAGTGTGTGAGGAGAAGGAAGCCCATGTTTGCATATTCTCCTGGCCCGGTCATGCAGGAAACCAGAAGCCACTGAACGAAGGTTCCGGACCTGGTGTGTCACCATCACCCAGGAGTTGTTACCATTTTTGTTCATCTTTTCTTGGCACTTGGTGTCATGAATTAGAGGAGCTGTTAGTTACTGTTGGCACCAACTCATGGTAACTCCATGTACAACAGAAAAAAAAACCTGTTGCATAGTCCAGCACTGTCTCAGACAATACTCAGTTGTGATCCACATGGTTTTCCTGGGCTACTTTTTAGAAGCAGTTTGCCAGGCCTTTCTTCCTAGTCTTAATCTGAAAGTTCTTCTAAGACTTGTCTACCACAGGTAACCTTGCTGGTATCTGAAGTACCGATGGGCTAGTTTCCAGCATGATTGCAACCTGCAAGCCACCACAGTACAACAAACTAACTGATTGATGGTGGCTGTTAGAGTTGTTGTTAAGTGCCCTTGAGTCTGTCTTGACTCACAGTGACCCTGTAAAGGGTTTCCAAGGAGTAACTAGTAGGTTTGAACCACCGACCTTGTGATTAGCAATCCAGTGCTTATCCTACTGTACCACCCCAGAAGAGTTGCTGTTGTTGTTGTTAAATGCCTGCAAGTTGGTTCTGACTCACGGTGACCCAGTATAGGGTTTCCAAACAGCGGCTGGTGAATTTGAATCACCAACTTGTGGTTCAGACTTTGCAGTCCAGTGCATTACCCTCCAGCGTCTCACCAGGACTCCACCAGGAGAACTGATGGTGGTGGTGGTGTGCTGTAGAGTCGGTTCCAACTCAGAGTGATCCTATAAAGGGTTTCCGAGGCTATAAATCTTTGTGGGAGCAGAATGCCTCATCTTTCTCCCGTGGAACAGCTGGTAGTTTCGAACTGCTGATTTTGAGATGAGCAGCCCGACTTGTAACCTGTATGCTACCAGAGATCCTTAATGCACACTAGTTTAAGACATAACCTGAGACTAAACCCTAACCCTATTCTCATCTTTTAAATTATCCTAACATGCAAATTGCTTTCAAAGAATGGTTTGCACTGGTGTCTCTTTCCTGGGTTCCTTCTGTTCCTAAGGACCCAGAGAACATTCAGGTCATTTATATACTAATGATTTTTCAGCTAATATTATTACATGACTAATGAATTTAGGAAAGATGCTTTATTGGGATGATTTTTAAATGGCAGAATACTTACTTTCAACCTTCACTTATTTTTATTAAAAAATATAGGACACTAGCAAGTCTTGCCCAGGTTTTGCAATACAATTGCATGTTGAAATCTGTGTGGCAAACAGCACTATTTGTACCATGTGCAGCTTTGATAACAAGCAGAGGCAGGAGAAACTCAATTCAGCCCAAACTGAAGTTAGTGTCTTCACAAAGTTTCTTGCTCTCTCTTTGCCTTAACCTTTCCCATTTCCATGAAAATATAAGAAACAAAAACAAAAAAACATTTATTTGTCTTATACAGGGCCTTCAGAAAATAGACTGCGGGATTATAGGATTTCTAATGTGGCGGACCATTCCTTCTTCACTGGTGGATGATGGGAAGGAACCCACTGCTCATTTTCGTAAGATACAAGATACTTTCAGATCCATCAAGTCCATTTAGTACAAACCCTTCCCAGTGCTTTTAGCAGTAGGTATTTTGAAAGCATTCTCAGACATCTTCAATTAACAATTTTTTTTCCTCTCTAAATCAAACCTTAGTGATCCTAACACATTTGTAAGATATGCAATCTCAATGATCTGATTAGTTCACATTAAGCAGGGTTATATTTATTTTGTTCCTTGTAAGTACATCAAAGGCTCTTTCACATTGTGGGTACTCATAGACTAGTAGATGGAGGGATGTGCACCATGTATACAACGTGTGTGTATATTAGCCTAACTCATCTGCAGGTCAGATGAGTTAAGTTAATATACATACACAGGAGCTCTGGTAGCATAGTGGTTACAAATCAGGCTATGAACC
>NW_006408578.1:6249202-6251948 GCF_000296735.1 Chrysochloris asiatica | reverse complement strand
GGTCACTATGAGTCAGAAGCGACTCCACAGCACATAACAACAACAACAATGTGAATTAAGCTGTAAATTAGACTCAGCACTTGCTAGTTTGTTTTCGCTAATTGTCCTCTCCTCAATTCTATCACCTGGTGTCACCATGGACACTAGAATGCAAGGTCCTGTGCCTTATTCACAATATTTGGTATGCTTATATTCCTGTTCCAGACTGTATTTTGAGTCCTTTCCAACCCAGAAACTTCATCTTCCAGCGCTACTATTGTTGTTGTTAAGTGTTGTAGAGTAAGTTCTGAATCACAGCGACCCTGTACATGGTTTCTCAGGAGCAGCTGGTTGGTTTGAACTACTGACCTTGTGGTTAGCAGTCCAGTGCCTGAATAATATATTCTGTTATGATCCATGAGATTTTCATTGGCTAATGTTCAGGAGTCCTGGTGTAGCACTGTGGGTTAATGCGCTGGACTGCAAGGTCGGTTCAAGCTCACCAGCCGCTCCTCAGAAACCCTATACAGGATCACTGAGTCAGAACCAATTTGACGGCACTTAACAAAGACAATAACAATGTTCAGATGGATTGCCAGGCTTTTCTTCCTCATCTGTTTTAGTCTGGCAGTTCCACTGAAACCTTTGTATCACGGGTAATCCTGCTGGTCTTTGAGACACTGATGACATGGTTTCTAGCATCATGGCCACACACAAGCCACCACAGTACAACAAACTGACAGATGGGTGGAGGGAGTTTCCTGATGTCCAGGGTGAAAGGAAAAGTCTCCAGTGGACATTGGAAATAAAAATTATAGATACAGAGAAGTTGGGTCTAGATTTTAATAAATGTCAGCTATAAAAGTATTTTATTACTGTTTTATGACATCGTAGAACTTTCCCAATTACAATTATACACTTTGCTTGGGATAATATTAACTAAAAAGACAAAACCTTCCTGTTTTTTCACATATTGGGTACTACTAGAAAATGGAAAACATATCAAATAATTTTATAAATAAACTAAAATTAATCTTTTGTTCAGAGTGAAAATTCCTTAGCCTTTTTCATTTAGAAATTATTATATTACTTATTTCACTGTATAAAACTATAAATTCTACACATAGAATGTGCCCAAAGCAAACCAAAAGCCAACCTTCAACACCTACATATCTAAGAATTGGAGTTTTGGTGTAGCGCTGTAAGATAAGCATTGGCTTGCTAACCACCAGGTGGGCAGTTCAATCCCACCAGCTGCTCCTTGAAAACCCTAGACAAGATCGCTATGAGTCAGAATCAACTAAACAGCACTTAACAACAACAACCTAAGAATTAGAGCAAAATACTTAGTAATGATCAGCTAGTATGGCCCCTAGAGTTGTTGTTGTCAAGAGCCATTGAGTCAGATCTGACTCATAGCAACCCTGTGTAGGGTTTTGTAAGGCTGGTGAGTTTGAGCTGCCAACTTTGCAATCAGTGGTCCAGTGCTTATTCTACAGCACCCTACCAGGACACCAGTCCCTAGATTGGACGTTGCTTCCGTTGTTAGTTGTCACTGAGTTGACCCAGACTCACGATAATCCCATGACAACAGAATGAAACATTGTCTGGTCCTACACCATCCCCATGAGCACTTGCAGATCAGACTCTTGTGATCTACAGTTTTCATTGCCTGATTTTCTAAATATTGAGCACAGACTTATCTTCCTTCCTAGTCTGTCTTAGTCTGGAAGCTCTGCTGAAACTTGTCCAGCATCCTAGCAACACACAAGCCTCCAATGGCAGACTGGGGATGACTACACATAAGGTGTATTGGCTGATAATGGAACCCAGGTCTCCCACAGAATCTCCCACTGACTTTCCACTTCTCCCGCACTTGGGCTCTATGTGTAAGATATCCTCCAGCGGTAGTGTTGCAGAGGAATTCCTGTGTAAGTAGAGTCATGTATGAAGAGTCAAATGGCAAAAACATCTAAACGTTTCAAATCAGCTCTGATTGCTAACTGAGAACTTACAATAGCTCTTTTCCCTATTTCTTTGAACATTGTCAACACATACTTGGATTCAGAAACACGGACTCCAAGATCTCTTCACATTTACTAATGGATGCTAGGAAGGTCATTCACCCTATCAAAGCCTGTTTCCTCACTCAGTAAAATGAGGATCATAAAATTTACCTCTTAAGATCTGTTCTAGTAATTACAGCAAATAAATGTGACTATACATGTGAACAAACTTTAAAGGCACAATTTTGACCCTGTAGATTCCTGCGTTGACATCAGCTGATTTATGAAATGAGAAGTACTTGATTTCTTACAACCATGCATGTGTGATTAGTCAAACGCACGTAAGTATAAGTGATTTTACCAGAGACTAAAAGATGTTGCTGTTAAGTGCTGTCTAGTCAGTTCCAACTCATAGTGACCTTGTATAGCGTTTCTGAGGAGTGGCTGATGAGTTTGAACGGCTTTGCAGTTCAAACCAACCTGCAGTTCAAACCAACCTTGTGGTCCAGTGCTTATCCTAGAGTGCCACTTCAAGACTCCTGTGACTGAAATCTACTTAATATTTTGGCACCAAAAATGTGATTAATATTAAAAATCTATTGTGCTCATTGACTCAAATAAACTGGATATAATACTTATTAAATAACTTGATTTTTTATTTTTAAAGTTCTCCTTCCATTAGAAGCATGAATTTTCTGGTTCCTTCTATGTGGCTCTGTGCAATAAGCACTGGGCTGTGAAACACAAGACTAAAGTTCAAG
>NW_006408578.1:6244152-6246133 GCF_000296735.1 Chrysochloris asiatica | reverse complement strand
GATTACAATCACCTCCATGTAAATTAACAGCATTTATTTCTGTTTATTCTCTTGTATTCCTCCCTGTGTCTCCTGAAATCTTTGTCTTTCCTGAGACAACCTCCCTCTTGTTGTATATTGCCTGCCTGGTCACCCATGTTAACCCTCTAGTCTGGGAATCATTTCTCCTTTCGTCCCCACTATCCCCCATGCCTCCACTCTCATACCTGTCACAGAATGTTTATTTTACCAAAAAAACCCTTTTCTTAACATTTTACAACAGCCATCTCACACAATGTTTGTCCTTTTGGGATTGACTAATTTCACTCAGCATAATGTACTCCAGGCTCATCCTTGCTGTGAGTTTTTTTGCAGATATATCATTATTCGTCAACACTGCATTGTATCTCATTGTGCATATGCACCGTTCTTCTGTTGATGGGCATTTAAGCTGTCTCCATCCTTTGGCTATTGTGAATAATGCTGCGATGAACATGGGTGTGCATAGATCTAAATGTGGCATGGCTCTTATTTCTTAAGGATATATACCAAGTAGAGGGATTCCTGGATCCTATGGTATTTCTATCTCCAGCATTTTGATACAGTTCCCTACTGTTTTTCACAGTGGTTACGCCATTTAAGGTCTCACCAGCAGTGTAGGAGGGTCCCAGTCTCTGCTCACCTTTGCCAGCATGTGGTATTTTCTGTTTTTTCTTTGAAGTTCATGTTACTGCTGGAGTAAGATGACATCTCACTGTTTTTTTGACTTGCATCTCTCTAATGGATAATGATCATGAACATTCCTTCATATGTTGGCTGCCTGAATGTCTTCTTTGGTGAAGTGTCTGTTCATGTCCTCTGACCAGTTTTAAGTTTTGTCTTCTTGTTGAGGTGTTGATGTGTTCCAAAAATTTTAGAGCATAGTGGTGCTGTAGGATAAACACTGGACTGCAAGGTCAGCGGTTCACACTTACCAGCCACTCCTCAGAACCCTATACAAGGTCGCCATGTGTCAGAGCCGACTTGATGACACTTGTGAACAACAACAGTCCTTTGTCTGATATGTCATTGCCAAGCAGTTTTTCCCAGTCTGTGGGTTCTCTTCCTACTCTTTTGGTGAAATTCTTTACCTACAAATTCTTACACAGTTTGGAAAGGATTGTATTCACAGCCTAGGGATGGCCTGTACGTAATTATACTTCTTAAAATATAATTTATTTTATTTTTGTTATTGTTGAAGATATGAACAGCAAAACATACCAACTCACAAATTTCTACATGCATAACTCAGTGAGCTTGATTGTATTTTGGAATGATGCAGCCATTCTCACCCCCATTACCATACACTCCCTGCCCCTTATGTTTCCTCTTTCTTCCAGTTGCTATTGTCCATTGGATCTCATACAGATAGATTTAAAAGAACACACTACTCAAGGCAAACATTCTTTACTAGTTTAGTTTACTTTCCTATTGTTTGGTTGTAAGAAGACTTCTGGGGATAATTTTGGTTTAAGGTTTAAAAATTATCTATGGACAATATATGTGGAAGTATATCCAGCCTCCATGACTCCAGAAAGTATGTGTTCTGTCATTTCCCCTTTTGATCAGGACTCTACTATAGAATCTTCTTTCAAAATGTTCAATAATCCTAGGTAGGCACTGTTCAGTTCTCCTAGTCTCCTAGTAAAGGACGAAGTTTTACATGAAGGCAGTTAGTCACACATTTCACATCCTTCTCCTGTTCCTGACTCTCCTTTGTCCTCTGTTGCCCCAGACAAATAGAGACCAATTGTTGTACCTTGGATGTTTTCTTGGAAGCTCTTAAGACCCCAAACACCATGCAACAAATTAGGAGGCAGAACAGAAACATTAAACTAATTCTTAGGTCAATTAACTGGGATGGCCCATAAAACCATGACCCTAAATTAAGGAACCAAATCCAATGAGGTATTTAGCTATGCATAATCAATCTCAGCAAGGAGCTCTGATAGCGTAGTGGTTA
>NW_006408578.1:6242381-6243557 GCF_000296735.1 Chrysochloris asiatica | reverse complement strand
GATGAATGACCTTGAGCATATTTCTGGTGTTTTTGGCCATTTGAGTAAGCCCTAGTGGTGCTGTGGTAAAAGTGCTCAACTGCTAGCCAAAGGCCAGTAGTTCCAATGAACCATGGGAGAAAGATGGGGCAGTCTGCTTTTGTAAAGATTTATAGCCTTGGAAATCCTATCGAGCAGTTCTGTTTTATCCTATAGGGTCACTATGAGTCAGCATCATTCAATGGCAGTGGGTTTTTTGACAGGTAGTCATGTGAACGTCCTCTTTGGTGTAATGTCTTTTCAAATGTTTTGTCCATTTTATGATTGGATTTTTCATCTTTTTTTAAGTTGTTGAAGATATGTATATATTTGGAAAGAGAGACAGAGAGAGAGTGTGTCCTGGTGTGGTGGCACTGTGGGTTAATGCACTGGACTGCAAGGAATTTGAACCACAAGGACCTTGCGATTCAAATTAACCTGAGGTTCAGTGCATTAGCCTACGGTGCCACATCAGGATTCCGTGTATATATATATTCTTATTAGATATATAGTTTCCAAATACATTCTCCCAGTCAGCAAATTGTCCTTCCACTTTTTTGGTGAAATCTTTTGATGCACAGAAGTTTTAACTTTGTATGAGGTCCCATTTACTTATTCTGCCTTTTATTCTTTGTGCTTTTGTTATTTATTAGATAGCCTATTATTGAAATCTAGGCCTGACAGTGTTGTCTCTGCATTTTCTTCTGAGAATTTTATGGTTTTAGTTTTCACCGTTAAGGCTTTAATCCATTTTTAATGTACTCTTGTGTATGAAGGAAAACATGGATCCTGTTTTATCTTATACATGTAGAAATGCATTTTTCCCAACATAATTTATTGAAGATATTTTTCTTTTCCCATCTAATAGATTTATTTATCACCCTGTGAAAAATCAGCTGAAGACAGGCTCTTAATTTTATTCCATTGGTCCATATGTCTGTTGTTTTGCCATACCAGACAGTTTTGGTTATGTAGCTATGTAATATGTCTGAAAATCAGAACGTTGAGTCCTCCTACCTGTTACTCTCTTTCAGCATTGCTTTAGGCTTTCAGAGCCTCTTGCCATTCCATATAAATCTGAGGACTGGTTTTCCCATTTCTGTAAAGAAGACTGTTGGAATTTTTATCACGATTATGTTGAATGTATAGATCACTGTC
>NW_006408578.1:6240379-6241126 GCF_000296735.1 Chrysochloris asiatica | reverse complement strand
TCCATGTCACAGGGCCACTGATCAACCCAGGGTCTGCGTATGCTGACGCCAGCAGATCACTTTATCTTAACAACATTATGTCTTCCAATCCGTGACATGGAACATCTTTCCATTTACATACATCATCTTTAATCTTTTTAAAACAGTGCTTTTATGACTTTTCTTTATAAGTTCTTCAAATCCCTATTAAATTTATTCACTTAGATGCTTCTGTAATGGAATCATTTCCCTAGTTTCCCTTTCACATTTCTTATTGCTAGTGTGTAGAAACCCAATTGTTTTTTGTTTCTAGACCTTGTGCACTGCAATTTTTCTAAATTCCTCTATTAGCTCTCAAAGTTTTCTTGCAGATGGTTTGGGGTTTTCTATATATAGGGTCATGTGACCTGCAAATAGAGATAATTTGTTTCTTCTTTACCAATCTGAATACCTTTATTTTTGTCCTTGTCTTATTGCTTTGGATGAGACTTCTAATACAATATCAAATAGAAATGATGAGAATAGGAACCCTTGTCTTCTTCCTGATTTCAAGGGGAAGTTCTCAGTGTTTCTCTTTTAAGTATAAAGTTAACTGTTGACTATTCATATATGGCCTGAATCACATCAAGGAAATTCCCTTCTATTCCAATCTTCTTGAGCGTTGTCATTAAAAAAGGGCGTTGGCCCATACTTGCAGATAGTATCCATTTGATCTAGCTTCAATGGCTGGATTATCAGAATTCAACTAGAGGAAGAAAGAAGAGGGGG
>NW_006408578.1:6225508-6239344 GCF_000296735.1 Chrysochloris asiatica | reverse complement strand
TGTTCTCCCATGTAAACTATCACTCAATTCACAATAAAAACTTAAAAAAGGGGGTGGGGTTGGATTGTATCCAATGCTTTTTCTGCTTTTATAGAGATAATCTTGTGTTTCTTTTCCTTTGTTCTATTGGTGCAGTATATTACATTGATTGATTTTCAAATGTTGACTCATGCCTGTATTCATTCCTAGAATAAATGCCTTTTGGTCATGGTTATAATTACAATGTTAACTGCTTTGACTATCCTCAAAACAAAACAAAAGCCTTGACTCTCACTAATTACTTTGATTACTGCATCAGCATGTCTAAAAGTTATCAATCAGCAACAATCTCATTTCAGGTAAACCTCAAGACTAATGTATCACCAAGGTGATTATAGGACATGCAAAAACAAACCTTTTAAGTAAAGGTTAAAAATCTAAATATCAGAGAGCCAGGCATCCATCCCCTGAGGATACCTAGCAAAGCAACACTAGTCAGAGAAATACCACAGGAGAAACCAAAATTCCCATCCCAATTCTTCCATGTTGCCCTTCATGGGGATCAAGGGAGCAGTTACCAATGTGGTGGAAGCATAAACTATGAGAACAGGTCTGAGGACAGGCCTTATCCTGACAAAACCAAAATGGACACACAACACAGGAGAAACAAGCACAACACAAAGACCATCTGGATAGCCATCACTGACTCTGGGTTTATTTAAAGGTTTTTATTATGGACTGAGGGAAAGTTTACAGGGCAGATCATCAGTTTTACATTCAACAAATTATACACCTTGTTTCATTACAATGATTATAATCCTCTCCTCAGTTAACAGTATTTCTCTGTATCCACTTTAGCTTTGTAAAAAACAAACAAACAAAAACACCACTCAGGCATATATAATAATTTACATCTCCAAAGGGCACATTCTGCAAGCCTGCCTCCTGGCCACCAGCTCTTAGTCCCTCTCTTCCCATGAATCTAGAGTCCTCAGCTGCCTCCCTCTTTCCATGTCCCCATCTCTGCCTCCATCTCTGGTGTCCCTGCTTCTCTGGATAAGGTCTCACATTCCACTTGTGCTCTTTTCCCTTGAAGATCCTAGGGTCCTTTGTTTCTGGAATGTAAGATTAACTACTCCCCCATTTTTATTACGAAACTTCTAACTTTACAATTGTGACAGAAAGTCACAATTAGTCATGATAAACAATTACTCACTATTGAATCATAAGAATCTTATCCCCATCTCTTTTTACCAGACCCATCTAGACAAGATGAAAACTATTCAGTGGGGAATCTTTCTTTCCCTAGACACTATTAAAATAAACTCCCCCTTGAAACCTTGTAAGCCAGTCACTTTGTGCCTTTATTGCCCCCTCATTTTAGGTAGGCAATGTCTAAGTTGCCCATCCCTATCCACCCTGTGTACAGAGGGGATAGCCTTGATACTTGATGTGAAGACTCCTTCCCTGTCTGTTGGTATTTAAAGTTGCTACCTCCATGAGTATAGACCAAGTTCATCAAATTGTAGCAATTTACCCTCATTTCCTTCATCAAAAATTGTTTTGTTCTTTTTTTTTTTTTAAATCTTCCTCTAGTCAAGTTCTCATTATCAAGCCATCGAGGCTAGGTCAAATGGGTACTATCTGCAAGTTTGGGTGTTCTTGTATATCTCCCCTTACTTCATATCAGCTGGATGCTTCACTCTCAGCTATAGCCCCTGTGGCTATGTCCTTGTCCACAGACTCAGGTGTCCCTAGTTCTCACCACACTTTGGACCAACCAGCCCTTCCTCTTGTCTCTCTCATCTCCAGGTCAATGGGAGTCTATGGAACGTGGTTGAACTCAGCCCATTTCTTTATTGCTGCCTTTGCCCCTAACCAGCACTTACTCCTCTCCAAGACAATCCCTCCTGTGTACACACTGACCTTCTTTCTACTCAGCAGCAAAAAGATGGATGGAAATTTACTGAGTTCTTACTTTTTGTTCTCCTTCTAGTAAGAAAGCAATAGCTTGGATCTGATTTATTTTTCTATCTTAAGTCTACTTGTTTATATTCAGCATATATGAAAAAAAAAACTACACACATACACATCTCTTTCTGCATGTATAAACTAAGATGCATGGTAATAGGAGGCAGCAACTTTCACATATATAAAGAAAACAAGGATTATTAACAGTGCTTTAAACATGCTTATAGCCTGTTGCCAGTTTTTGTATACTGTATTTGTGCTTGTGTTTGTATTCAGCTTTTTCTATTTCTTACTTTTTACTTCTTAGTTTTTTATTATTCTCAATGTACTGTATATCACACAAAGTACATCTTTGTCAACAGCAAAACAAAAGAAAACATCATTGGCTATAATTCATGAAACCTCATTCTCACCACTTATAAGGATCATAAATTTATAAGTGCCTAGTAGAGATTCCTAGGAGTCCTGGTGTGGCGCTGTGGGTTAACATGCCAGACTGCAAAGTAGTTTGAACTGCAAGGTCAGTGGTTCAAGCTCACCAGCTGCTTCTCGGAAACCCTATATAGGGTCACTATGGGTTGGAATCGACTTGACAGCACTTAACAACAACAACAATAGAAAGTCCTAAGAAATCAATTTATTACTCGATGGCACTTAACAACAACAACAACAACATAAGTACTATACAACTCAGATTCTTTAACAATTGGACTACAATAGTATACATTCTTGGTTTCAGAAGTCACTGAAGTTTTACAGTTATGGAATAAAATACTACCAAAATATTAGGACAGCAAAGATAGTAAAACTCATAAATGTTTTCTACATTCTCTTTCTTTTCCCAACTTCCTTGCAGTAACCAATTATACAACTGCCGTTGAGTCAATTCCAACTCATGGCTACTCGTGCATGTTAGAGTAGGCTTTTCAATGGCTGATTTTTCAGAAGCAGATAACTAGGCCTTTCTTTCAAGGCCCTTCTGATGGTATTCTAGCCACTCACCTTTTGGTTAACCATTTGTTCTACCAGGGGTTCCTCCTTACAGTTTGATGGAATTATCTAAATGTTTGCAGCTAATGGTTTGTGAGAGGAATTGAAGTGTGTCACTTCCAGACTGAGGTGTGAAAAGGTGGATAAACTCTCCAACTCTTAATTCGGCAGGGCTGAAGAGGGGTATGAAGTAGTTGAGCCTTGAGACTGAAGCAGCCAAATTTGCAAATTAATGCACTAAGAAGAGTCCCCCAGTTCCATGGTGGACCTTTTATCAATAAGAAATAAATCATTAATGACTTACAACATCAAGCTTTGGGAGTTTCTTACTGTAGAAATCATGGAACAATATCAGTAATATCACATGAAAATATTATTTTACTGAAGACAATTTAAAAATGGTTGTAGCAGTACACCAACAAGGAGCTGTCAAAAATTCAAGTCAGACACAAAAGAAATGTGGAATGAAGATGTGCAATGATAACATCCATTGATGTTATCTGGTGAATTTTGGCTGAAATTCCAGAAAGATATTTATTTGTACTTTACTGACTATTCAACTGTGTGGATCATAACAAACTATGGATAGCATTGCACATAATGGGGATTCTAGAACACTTAATTGTGCTCATAAGAAACCAGTATATAGACCAAGAGGTAGTTGTTTGAACAGAACAAGAGGATATTGAGTGGTTTAAAATCAGGAAAGGTGTACCAGGGTTGTATCCTTTCACCGTACTTATTCATACAGGGTGAGAGAAAAAGAGGAAGACCGCCAGTGAGATGGATTGGCAAAGTGGCAGCATCAATGGGCTGAAGCGTGGCAACAATTGTGAGGTTGGCCCAGGATCAGGCAGTGTTTCATTCTGTTGTGCATAGGGTCGCTATGAGTCGGTACCGACTTGATGGCGCCTAACAACAGCAACAAATGTGGAGTGACTAATCCAAGAAATTGGATTATATGAAGACCATGGTATCAGGAATGGAGGAAAACTCATTAACAACCCGCAACATGCAGATAACATAACCTTGCTTGCTGGAAGAGAAGAGAGCTTGAAATACTTACTGATGAAGATCAAAGCCTTTAGTATGGATTGTACCTCAATGTAAAGAAAACAAAATTCCTCACAACCCAACCAATAAGCAACATCAAGATAAACAGAGAAAAGTTTAAAGTTGTCAAAGATTTAATTTCACTTGGATCCACAGTCAGTGCTCCTGAAAACAGCAGTCAAAAAAATCAAATGACATATTTCACTGGACAACTCTGCTGCAAAAGTCCTCATTAAAATGCTAAAGAGCAAAGATGTCAGTCACTTTGAGGGCTGAGACATGTACTTGACCCAAGCCATGGTATTTTCAATTGCCTCATGTGCATATGGAAGCTGCACAATGAATAAGAAAAGACCATAGAAGAATGCATGCACTTGAATTGTAGTGTTGGTGAAAAATATTGAATGCACCATGGGCTTCCAGAAGAACAAAGAAATCTGTCTAGAAGAAGTACGGCTGGATTGATCCTTGCAAGCAGTTTTGGCAAGATGGTACTTTGGACATGTTGTCAAGAAGGACCATCATGCTTGGTAAAGTAAAGAGTCAGGAAAAAAAGGAAATTTCCCAAAGATATGGACTGACACCACTGTGGCTACAGCAGGGGTCTGTTGCATAACAATTGTAAGGATGAAGCAGGACTAGGAAGTGTTTTGTTCTGTTGTATGTAGTGTCTAAGGGTCAGAACCAACTAGATGGCACTTAACAACAACAACAACATCCTAAGAATGGATTTAAGACTTGAGAGCTAAATAAAAAGCTAATGTGATTCAATAGTAAGTAACTGTTATCATGACTAATTGCAATTGTCACAACTGTAAAGGTAGACATTTTGTAACATAAAGGGGGAGTAGTTAATGTTACATTCCAGGCACAGAGGACCCTAGGAGTATCAAGGGAGAAGAGCATGAGCAGAATGTGGGACCCTATCCAGAGAAACAGCAAAACCAGAGATCGAGGCAGAGGTGATGACATGGAGAGAGAGAGCAGCTGAGGACTCTAGACTCATGGAAAGAGAAAGCCAGGAGGCAGGCTTGCAGAATGTGCCCTTTGGTTGTTTAAACGGTTACATATTTCTGGGTGTTTTTGTGTACATTAAAAAAAAAAAAGAATCAGAGGGAATAGAATCAAATACTGTTGAATGATGATGCACAGAGGAGACTGTAATCATTGCAATGAAACGAAATACGATAGGATGAGTGTTAAACTGATGTTCTCTCATGTAAACTATCAATAAAAGCTTTAAAAAAAAAAAAAAGAAAGCTAATGTCCAATAGAGGCTTGAGTATTGATATGCAGCTGAACAGATTTCAGCAGAGCTTTCAGACTAAAATGGATTAGGAAGAAAGGTATATCTGCAAATCAGCCAATGAAAACCCTGTGGTTAAATCTACAATTTAGTGTGGCTAGAACACAAGCATGAGCTGTATTCCTTTATGCGTGGGGTCACCATGATTCAAAGGCCAATTCAACAGCAGCTAAGAACACCTGCAATTAAAACCTTACCCTTACTAAGATACAGCAAATACTGGCAAACTTCTCCTGTAAATATTAGACAGCAGATATTTTAGGATTTCCAGGACATATTTTCTCTGTTAAAACTACTCCACACTGCAATTAAAGCATAAAGGCAGTAATGAAAATATCTAAATGAATGAACATGGCTATGTTTCAATAATATTTTATTTACATAAAGAAGTGGCAGGCAAGATTTGGTCTAGAGACTATAGTTTGCTGGCCCTTGTGATACAGTATCTGCTGTTAAATGTAGTAAAGGTAAAAACTCAATTCCTTAAGGCAGGTGTGTCACTTACAGACTTGGCAATCAAAGTAAAGTTTAAATAAAGCTAATAGGGCTACACCTCACTTAGAGAGTTCAGTTTGTTAATTCTCTTGAAATTAAAATTCTAGCTCTCTAGCAGAGCAATTAAAAGAAAAATTATGTTCACAATTAAAATATTAACTAGAACTTTGTAATGTTCATTTACAATTCAGTATTATTGTTCAGACCTTTGCCAAATCATTGATTGATGCTTAAGATGATAGACTCGATTTGATTTACAGACTTTAAGTCATTTCTTGAGATTGTTACTAAAGCACAGGACTGATGAAATGATGCTTTCCTAGAAGCTGAATTCAGACATCCAAAGGAATTTACTGAAAGCAAAAAACACAATTTCCTGGAAGGTTTTGGAACCCCTAAAATACAAACGATCACTGACGGTATATGTGAGGAGGTCTGAGGAATGAAGGGGACACTTTAAGGGTGCCATTGTTAGAGAAGGAGGCACGTATGCTGGACCAAAAGGGTGGCCATGTTTTGAAAACACTGGTAAGAGAACACCTGATATGCGTAGCAACAGGAAATGACGTCTGTTTTGGGGGGAGGAACCACCTGAACTGAGGCTGAGGGATCACGTAGAAGAAAAACTAGAATTTATAAATGCAAAGAGTTGGCAAGGCTGATGTGAATGACCTTGTATATCAGTCTAAAAAGAGCCAGATTACATTTGTGAACAATAGGTTTCCCCATTATCGGAGAAAATCGCCTAATTAAAGAGTCATCCGTGGTACATGGGAGAAGTCCTGATGTGGCGCTGTGGGTTAATGCGTCAGACTGCAAAGCCGTTTGAACTGTGTTGTCGGTGGTTCCAGCTCTCCAGCTGTTCCTCGGAAACCTATACTGGGTCCTTATGAGTCGATTTCCACTAGACTGCACTTAATAACAACAACAACATTGTGGTACACAAAGGAGCTGTGGTAGCATAGTGGTTGAGTCAGGCTGCTGAAACCTCACGGTCCGCAGGTCGAAACTACCAGAAGCTCCATGGGAGACAGATGAGGCTTTCTGCCCCCCTCGGAAACCCTATGCCGGGCGGTTATGAGTTGGGACTGACTCCATGGCCCATAACCACCACCATCACCATTGTGGTTTACAAGAGCAATGGATTGATGACACATTATCATGATAGTCTGGGTACTAAGGAAAAGAAGTAGCAGACAGTGTGATAGGATGGTGAGATAGAGTTAAATAGTCAGAAATGTTTCAAAAGAATGTTTATAGGCCTTAAAGATCTGAGGGAGTTCTGAGGTGGTGGTGTGGGTTAATGCACTGCGCTGCAAAGCTGGTTTGAATCACAAGGTCGGTGGTTCAAGCTCACCAACCGCTCTTCAGAAGCCCTAACAACAACAATGATTGCAGAGGAAATTATGAATGAGAAAAATAAGTCCAGAATAACCTAAAGCTTGGGGAAAAGAGGAGGCAGGTTGAATTCTAGCTAAATATGATAACAGTTAAAAAATGATTCATTAGTACTATTTGTATTAGTCAAGATAAGACATCCAAGGTTACAGATAAACTCCCAAATTGCTATAGCTTACCACAAAAAAGATTTATTGCTGGTTCATGCTACATAGCCAGTATTTATGGGAGGGGATTCGTGTTGACAGATCATTCAGGTATCCAGGCTAATGGATGGTCCACCTTGTGATTTCTGCCAAATCAGCACGGGAACTCTAGCAGGTGGAGAAAAAGTATGGAAACTCCACATTGTTCTTAAGTACCCATTTGCTGGAACAATCTACAAAGCTTCAACCCAATTTGGAGGGAGGATAGTAAGTGTCGAGAAGCCTACAGGCTCTTCAGTGAGTATTACTGCCTCTGTTGTTATGTGCCGTGGAGTCGATTCCGACTCATAGTGACCCTGCACAGGGTGCTGTAAATCTTTACAGGAGCAGAAAGCCTCATCTTTCTCCATTGGAACAGCTGGTAGTTTTGAAACTGCTGACCTTAAGGTTCGCTGCCTGACTCGTAACCACTATGCTACCAGAGCTCCTTGTTACTACCTCTACTATAATTTTGTCTTCTATTTCAAAATCAACATGTTATCTGAGTTTCTGTTCTGGTTTTGGCCTTTAGTAAATGAAATCTATTTCTTAGAGCTCCTTGTTACTACCTCTACTATAATTTTGTCTTCTATTTCAAAATCAACATGTTATCTGAGTTTCTGTTCTGGTTTTGGCCTTTAGTAAATGAAATTTATTTCTTTCCATGTCACCACCAAAAAAATGAACAACCAGGACATAAGTTCATATATTCTCAACTACAAACATGACAAAAGGGCTTCACTTCCTGGACAACTGTTGTTATTGTTAAGTGCTATCCAGTTGGTTCTGACACATAACAACCCTGTGTAGGGTTTCAGAAGAACAGCTGGTGAATTTGAACCACCAACCTTGTAGTTCAAACCAACTCTGTGGTCAAGTTCTTTATCCCATAGCGCCACACCAGGCGTCTTCCTGGACCATAGAGCTCTCTATAAAAGTAGAGTGATTAAATCTGCAGTTTTTCCTCACTGCCCACATTGACTATATGAGCTTTAGCTAGAACATGGGCTTGATGCTCCTACTTCCCTGACTTTGCTGACTGTAGGGACAGGTATACATCATAGGGTCTCCAAAGCAACTGTTGTTTTTAAATCTAGAGTTGAGATGGAACCTCCTAAGGCAGAGAGCAATGCAATAGTTAGCAAACACCCATGTGCTAAAACAAGATGCTAGATCACATGCTTGGGCAAAGTAAGAGATTGTGAAACTCTTTTTTCTACCATTCACCCATCAACTTCCTCCAGGCTATATGAGGAGGCAAGAATTCATTCTCTGTTTAAAGAGGCCAAGAGGGAGGATTGCTTTGGAGAGAGTTGCTGGTATGATGTGTGTTCCCCTCTTCTTAATGGAGGAGGAGGAAAGAACGTTTCTCTTTTCTGAATCCAGGTAAGGCAACCTTAAAGAGAATTATGTGAAGAGCATGGATCTTCTGGAGTTCAGCAGAGTTCGGGGCTAGCGTTTGACTCATGCCCCTGAAATATCTAACGGACAGAAAACCAAACACCTGTTGCCTTCAAGTCAACTCTATCTCATAGTGGTCCCATGCAATTCTAAGTAGAACTGCTCCATAGGATTTTCAAGGCTGTGAATTTTTGGAAACAGATCATTAGGCTTTTGTTCCAAATCCCCTCTGTTGTTGTTGCTAAGTGCTGTAGAGTCAGTTCTGACTCATAGCAACCCTGTATAGGGTTTCTGAGGGACAGCTGATGGGTTTGAACCTCCAACACTGCAATTAGAAGTCCAGTGCTTATCTTACAAAACCAGGATCTCATAGTGAGTTAGTAGGTTCAAGTCACCAACCTTTCAGTTAGCAGCTGAGAGCTTGTCAATTTGATCCACCGTAGGAAAGAAGCTATGAATAAAAAGGGTAGCTCTGGGATGGAAGGATCAAGAGGGATTTCCTTGTATAAAGAAGTGTGTGTATGTATGTGTGTGTGTATCCCATAAAGCCAATGTGGAACCTGCACAAAGCCAGGCCTTGGGTCATCTTTATGAAGATTCTCCCTAAGAAATGAAGTCTATGAGTGGTACAATTGGATACCATACTTAGCCATTAACCAAAAGGCTGGAAGTTCAAGTCCACCCAGAGGTGTCTCAGAAGGAAAGTCTGGTAGTCTAATTCTAAAAGACAGCCACTAAAAACTCTGTAGAGCACAGTTCTATTCTCACACAAATGGGGTTGGCCTGATGAGGAATCAACTTGGCAGCAAATGGTTTCTCTAAGAAAATGTTTTGCCAGGGACAAGATGATTTACTATGAAAGAGATTGGAGGCATATCATCCAATGCAGAGGGAAGGGAGTGGTAGTAAGTAGCTGGTTAGAAAACCTTCCCCCAGTCTAGGGACAGGTGAGTGGTTCTCAGAGATAGGGGAAGAGGCCTCCTACAATCCCAACAAAACAACATCTAGGAGCTTCTAGGGCAAGAGGTCAGAGTAGGCAGACACAATGAGCCAACTCTTTGCAACAAAGACATGGGAGAGTGCGTGAATCAGATAGAGATGGTGACCCTGGAACCCTGGGCTTCAGTGGATAGGACAGAGAGGTGGGTTGAGTGCCAATTGGAAGGGGAACCGAAGAAGATGGAAACAAGAAAGGCAGATGGACTGTAGGCTAGCCTGGAGGGGCAAAACCTTCTTATATTTTTGTGAGAGACTCTACATACAGTGGCCTGTAGGCACAGGATGTAGCTAGATGTTGGCAGCAAGGGGGTGCATTTATCCCTTATTCCCATGCCTTTCTGGTTGCTGGGAGCATGGCAAGTCATCCATACTCACCAACCCAGTAGCAAGAGGAGCCCCCTTACTCTGCCTATGTAGGGCTCTCTGCTTCTGGAGATGTGTTAGCCCACCCTGACCTACACTACACAAACAGTAAACAGAAAAGCCCAGGCACACTTTCAGTCTCTACCAAATTCACCAAGATCCAGGTGGTAATTAATTGCCTGAGAACGCATCAATATACAGTTAACAATGAAGTATAAATAGAATACCACAGTGTCTCAGAGAAAACAGACAATTTCAGCATACACTAAGAAATAAGACAGAGTGCCTCAAACAAGTGACCAAAATACAGAGTCATAAAGTATAGTACCAGAAATAGTATCAGAGCTACCCAATAAGGAATTCAAAAGAATGTTATTTAGGCACCTTGAACAGATAGAGACAATGATTGAGAAAACTGCGGATAAAATCAAGGAAAACACAGATAAAACTATAAAATAACTCAGGAAATAAAGTGACAAATAGAAAACATAAAAAAGAGCAATTAGAAAATCAGGAGATTAAGACTAAGACTTCAAAAATAGGTAATATACTGAAAGGACAAAGAAGTAGAATTGAATCAATGGAAGGTCTAATTACTGAGCTTGAAGAAAAATCTCACAATATGCATCTGCTAGAGGAACAATCAGAAAACAACAACAACAACAACAAAAAAAAAAAAACCCTTAAGAAAATCTAAAATTGATGTATTTAGGAATTTTAAATCGTGTGGGTAGTCAGTAACACTATCAAGAGGAATAACTTACTTGTGATTGGGAATCCAGAACAGGAAGTGACATAAAAACCCCCAAATCTCATAGAGAATATTATCCAAGAGTTGTTGGAAGAAAACTTCCCTAACATCATGAAAGATGAGAAGAAGTTGCTTGAACTTCAAACAGGATGGACCCCAAAAGAAACACCAAGAACAATTATAATCAAACTTTGCAAAATCAAAGACAAGGAAAGAATCCTGAGAGCAGCTGAAGAAAAATGAAAAGTTACCTACAAAGGAAAATTATTAAGACTAAACTCTGATTTCTCAGTAGAAACCATGCAGGCAAACACACAATGGAATGATATATATAAAATTCTGAAAGAAACAAATTGCTAACCAAGTATCATATACCCAGAAAAATGATCTATCAAACATGACAGAGAAATTAGGTCATTTTCTGATCAACAGAATTTAAAAGAATTTATAAAAACCAGACCAACCTTATAAAAAATACTAAAGGGAGTTCTCTGGACAGAGAACCTGAGTAGACAACAACCTGAGACTAACATACATGGCAATAGCACCTAGACTCAACCCAGATATGGAAATATTCAAAGTAAAATAGACCTACAATACTGAAAACAAAGAACCAGAGATACAATTGCAACAGTAACAACAACAAAATAAAGTAAAAAGAGGGAATGATGTAGTGGCAGAACCTACAAAGGAAAAGGAAACCAAGTAGGTGTCAATAAATAAATGAAAATAAACCTGATATCCTAAAATTGAAACAAAATCTTATCCCTAGCCCTAGTCCAATCCTTATCCCTAACACTTAAAGAAAATTTTAAAAATCATTCACACAAGAAAACCAAAAAACCCAATCCCTAAGAGAAAAGACCAGGATAAGCTGTAGGATAAGCACTTGACTGCCAACCACCAGATCGGTTGGCAGGGTTGCTATGAGTCAGAACTGACTCGACAGTACTTAACAACAAGAGAAAAGGATAGTCTGGAATACCATACCCAGGAATTCCTAAAAATACCAAGCCAGTTTGACTCCATGCTGTTCCTTTCCCTACTGATCCTAGAGAAAGCCCCAGGAGCAGAAGCAGAAGCAGAAGCAATGCTGATACTCTGCTGACCACACCTATCCAATCCATTGTAGGTATCAGACCTGAACTGGGAGAGGAAGAGACATTTCAGATGGACACAGTAAAACTGAAAATGGTTGAGAACTTGACATTTTGACATGCTGGTCTAGACTCCAAATCAGTCTGAAAGAGAAAGAATTCATTATCTGAGGGAGATGGCAAATGCTCTGAAACTGTGAAACTTCACCCAGGAGCAGAAAGGCAAAATGAACACACAGGTCAAGGTTTGCAGAAGCAAACCTGGGAAAAAGTAAAGTTTCAATGTGCCCACTACCAAGTCCACCTTGTTCAATAAAGCTACGCATACCTCTGTGATGCTAATAAATACAAGTCATGGTCTGGTAATATGCCTCATATTATCAAAAAATAAAATCATCTAGTGAATCCTTATATTTTCACTTGTGAGTGTTGGATGGCAAGCAATAAACAGGTGGTTAATGAATCTTCTCCAAACCTGATACCATGTTCTTCTTCCAATTATCCAGCTTCTTGGATCATGTGCTCGGTATACAGAATGAATAACTATGGTGAAAGAATACAACCTGATTTTAAACCCTTCAGTATCCTGTTGTTGTGTTCAGACGACTGCCTCTTGGTCTATGTATAAGTTCCTCAAGAACACAGTTAAGTGTTCTGGAATACACATTCTTCATAATGTTATCCACAGTTTGTCATGACCCACACTTTGCATAGTCAATAAAGCACAAGTAAACATCTTTCTGATATTCTCTGCTTTCAGCTAAGATCCATCTGATGTCAGCAATGATAAGTTCCAAGTCCTCTTCTGAATTGGGCTTGAATTTCTGACAGCTCCCTGTCAATGTACTGCTGCAACAGTTTTTGAATTATCATCAGCAAAGTTTTACATGCAGGTGATATTAACAATATTCTTAGATGATCCCCACATTCCTGTGAGTCACCTCTCTTTGGAATGAACACAAACATGGGTATCTTCCAATAAGCTGGCAAGATAGCTGTTTTCCAAATTTCTTGGCATAAATGATTGAGTGCCTCTGGTGCTGCATTAGTTTGTTGAAAGATTTCAATTTCTATTCCATCAATTCCCGGAGCCTTGTTTTTCATCAATACTAATTACTGGTGATTGGAATGGAAGGTTGGAAATAAAGGATCAGTAGTTGGAAAATATGGCGTTGGTGATAGAAATGATGCTGGAGATTGTATGATAGAATTTTGCAAGACCAATGACTTCTTCATTGCAAATACTTTTTAAACAACATAAAAGATAAGTATACACATGGACCTCACCAAATGGAATACTCAGGAATAAAATTGACTACATCTCTGGGAAGATACAATGGAGACACTCAATATCATCAACCAAAACAAGGCCAGGGACCCATTGGGGAACAGGCAATCAGTTGCTCATATGCAACTTCAGGCTGAAGTTATAGAAAATTCAAACAAATCTACGAGAGCCAAAATATGACCTGAATATTGTTGTTGCTATTAGGTGTTATCAAGTCAGTTCCAACTCTTAGAAGCCCTACAGACCACAGAACAAAACACTGCCCACTCCTGGGTCATCCTCAAAATTGTTACATTTGAACCAGGCACTGCTGCTACTGTGTCAATCCATATAGTTGGGGGTCTTCTTTTTTTTCACTGACCCTCCACTTTGCCAAGCATGATGTCCTTCTCCAGAGACTGGTCCCTCCTGATAATATGTCTGAGTGTAAGAAACAAAGTCTCACCATTCTGAATTCTAAGAGCATTCTGGCTGTACTTCTACCACCAGAATTTAGAGACCATTTCATGAACAGGTTTGATGCATTGGACACTAATGACTGAAGACAAGAAGAATTGTGG
>NW_006408578.1:6224345-6225195 GCF_000296735.1 Chrysochloris asiatica | reverse complement strand
AAGCCTCAGGTTACAATATTGAAGGATGTTATGGGCAAAATATAGAAAGGCACAGGGAGCCTTAAAAGAAGATGAAAGGCATACAAAGAGTCACTGTACCAAAAATAATTGGTTGGTGTTCAGCTATTTCAAGAGTTACCAAAGATACTGAAGGATGCTGTTGAAAAAATGATATTTGTATGAATAAGTCATTGACCCTACAAAATTCTCTCATGTGATCTCCAGCAAAAGTTCTATCACCAAGACCATCTTTTTCAACTACTAATCTTTCCTTTTTGTTTCCAACCACCAGTAATTATCAATGCATCTTGATTGCATGTTTGATCAATTTCAGACTGAAGAAGTTGGTAGAATTCTTCAGTTTCATCATCATAGGTTAGTGGTTGCTATGTAAATTCATCAGCATATCGCAGGTTGTTAATGAGTCTTCCACCAATCCTGACACCACATTTTTCTTCATAGAACCCAGCTTCTCATAGTATTTGCTCAGCATACAAATTGAACAAGTATGGTGAAAGAACACAACCCTGTCGTACACCTTTCCCAATTTTAAAACGTTCAGTGTTCCCATGCTGTTTGAACAACTGCCTCTTGATCCAGGTATAGATTTCTCAGAAGTACAATTAAGTGTTCTGGAATACTCATACTTCTCAATGTTGTCCATCGTTTGTCATGATCCAAACAATTGAAAGCCTTCGCGTAGTCAATAAAGCATATAGGTAAACATCCTTCTGGTATTCTCTGCTTTCAGCCAAGATCCATCAGACATCCGCAATGATATCTCTCGTTCCCCGGACTCTTCTGAATCCAGCTTGAACCTCTGGAAGTTCTCTGTCAATGTATGATTGTA
>NW_006408578.1:6220046-6223684 GCF_000296735.1 Chrysochloris asiatica | reverse complement strand
ACACATTGTCCGGAGAGAACAGTTACTGGAGAAGGATGTCATGCTGGGTAAGATGGAGGGTCAGAGAAAAAGAGGAAGACCCCCAACAAGATGGATCAGCCAGGTGGCATCATTGATGGCGTCAAGTGTGGCAGCGGTAGTGAGGTTGGCCCAGGATCGGTCATTGTTTCGTTCTGCTGTACATGGGATCGCTATGAGTCGGTTCGACTCGATGGCACCTGACAACAACAACAACTCTTTGGGAAGTGGACCACCAGACTTTACTTCCAAGGCTTTTTTTGAGCGGTTTGAACTGCCAACATTTTGGTTAGCAGTCCAGTGCTAAACCATTTGCACCATCCAGGGACTCCTATTATTAAGACTATTAACTATTTATCTGTAGTAGGCAGCAGTAATGAAATCAAATGAGCAAATCCGCTGCAAAAGACCTCTTTAAAACATCAAATAAAAAAAAGCAAAGACGTTACCTTGAAGACTAAGGTGTGCCTGACCTAAGCCATGGTATGTCTAATCATTTCTATGCATTCAAGAGCTCGATACTGAATAAGGACAAGCAAGGAAGAATTGATGCGTTTAAATTATGGTGTCAATGAAGAATATTAAATATACCATGAATGGACTGTCAAAAGAATGAATAGTCTGTATTGTAAAGAAGTGCAGCCAGAAGGCTCTTTACAAGTAAGGAAGGTGAGACTTTGTCTCATATACTTTGGACATTTTATCTCAGGAGTGATCATTCTTTAGAGAAGGACATCATGCTATGTAAAGCAAAAAGTTAGCAAAAGGAGAGGAAGACCGTCAGAAAGATGAATTCACAGAGCGGCAGCAACAATGGACGCAAACATAGCAACATTTGTAACAATGACCAGGTAACATTTCATCTGTTCTACATTGGGTCACTGTGAGGAAGAACTGGCTCAATGGTACCTAACAACAACAACGACAACAACACATTTATTCTTGAATTCGTATTTCTGAGTTATTAGATTTTGTGCATCTTTGAGTGGGTTTTTTTTGTTGTTTACTTTGTATTGTGAATTGGGTGAAGGTTGATAGAGCAAATCTTCAGTTTTCCATTCAACTCATACACATTTTGGTTCATGTCCTTGACTGCAGTCCCTACAATGTAACATCACTCATCCCACTTCCTCCCTGGGTTTCCTCTTTCTTTCCAAACCCTTCTGAAATTTGTCTTTGGGTAAATGCTGCCCTGTGGATTTCAAACGGTTGATTATTTGTTTGAGGATTCTAAGGTATGCAAACCTCACTAGTAATATAGTTCCCCTTAGAAGTCTGGCTACTGTAGCACTGTAGGATAAGCACTGGGCTGCTAAGCACAAGATTGGCTGTTGAAACCTACTGCTGCTCCTTGGAAACCCTACACAGCATCCCTATGAGTCAGAATCAGTTAGACAGCACTTAACCGTAACAGCAACAACGTTGTTTGGCTAAAAATTGAGCCATGGGGGTGAGTTCAGTTCCAGACCTGAAGGGTGACGAAGGGCCCTAGTCTTGGGTTCCACCAGTCTCTGACCAGTCAGCCTGGTCACTTTCATGATTCTCCCACTCTACCCAGACTTTCTAATATGATCCATTTCAGAGCAGTTGGTAGTGGTTGTTGTTGTTGTTAGGTGCCACTGAGTCAGTACCGACTCATAGCACAACAATTGTGAGAACGCAACACTGCCCAGTCCTGGGCCTACCTCACAATTGTTGCCATGCTTGAGCCCATTGATGCTGCCACTTTGCCAATCCATTTCACTGGGGGTCTTCTCTTTTTCTCTGACCCTGCACCTTACCAAACGTTATATCTTTCTCCAACAACTGGTCCCTCTTGACAATATGTCCGAAGTAGGAGAGACAAAGTTTGGCCATCGTGACCTCCAAGGATCATTCTGTCTGCACTTCTTCGAACACAGATTTGTTGGGTTTTTTTGGCAGTCCATGGCACTTTCAATACTCTCCTCCAACGCTATAATTCAAAAGCATCAATTCTTCTATGGTCTTCCTTATTCACTATCCAACTTTTGCATGCAAATGATGTTACTGAAAATACCATAGCTTGTGTCAGGCGTACCTTAGTCCTCAAGCTGACATCTTTGCTCTTCAACATTTTAAAAAGGTCTGTGCAACAGATTTGCCTAATGCAATAAGTCATTTGATTTTTTGGCTGCTGCTTCCATGAGTGTTGATACTTGATCCAAGAAGAATGAAGTCCTTGACAACTTCAACCTTTTCTCCATTGATAAGAATGTTGTTTATTGGTCCAGTGGTGAGGATTTTTGTTTTCTTTACATTGAGATACAATCCATACTGAAGGCTATGGTATTTCATCTTCATTAGCAGGTATTTTAAGTCCTCTTTACTTTCAGTAAACAAGGTTATATCATCTGCGTATCACAGGTTGTTAATGAGTCTTCCTCCAATCCTGATGCCACATTTCTCTTCATATAACCCAGCTTCTCAGATTATTTGCTCAGCATACAGGTTGAATAAGTATGGTGAAAGAAGACAACACTGTCACACACCTTTCTTAATTTTAAACCATTCAGTGTTCCCACGTTCTGTTGAACAACTGCCTGTTGGTCTAGGTACAGGTGCCTCATGAGCACAAGTAAGTGTTCTGGAATACTCATACTTCGCAATGTTGTCCACAGCTTGTCATGATCCACACAATTGAAGGCCTTTGGTTGTGGTAGTCAGGCACTATCTAGTTCTTTTGGTCTCAGGATCATGGAGACTGATGTTTGCGTGGTCCACTGCACTAATTGTTTCCATGGGCTATTTTCATGGGTCTTCCATTTTCATCACTATTCTATCCTCTAAATAAGGAAAGACCAATTTAAGCCACAAGATGAGCAGTTCAAACTCACCAGCTGCTCCTCATAAACCCTATGCAGGGTCACTATGGGTCGGAAGTGCCTTGGCAGCACTTGACAACAAGGACAATAATTGCAACTTAGATAATAATAGTTGCAACTTAGATGATCACTCACGAGCTTGTAAGACTCTGTTATTCCACTTGACCTTGGTGTACCCTAAGACTATGGCCCTGAGCCCCTAAGCCCAGCGATTTGAGTCTATTTTTTTCAGGCAATGTACAAATATTCATCCTGAACCCATATGTGTTGTTATTATTGTCATTAAGTACTGTCGAGTAGGTTCTGACTCATGGTGACCCTGTATATATTTTCCAAGGAGTGGTTGTGGGTTTGAACTGCCGACCTTGTGACTAGCAATTTAGTGCTTATCCTACAGCACCATACCAGGACTCCTTTCTGTTGCCATTACATATGAACGACACCTTGTCTAGATATAGAACTCTTGGACCACTTCCTTTTTCCTCCTAAATTACAGCTATTGTCTACTTATTATATGTAGTTATATTGGAGAAAGTCTATGTCCCCTTGATCTTCATTTCTGATGCCATGCCTATAGAATTTGTTTTCTTTATCTGTGGGATTTTAAAACATTCACCATTAGTATATCTAGATGCACACCATTTTCAGTTATCCTGTTTAGAATGCAAGAAGGTTACAATGGGTGGGGCTTTGAAGGAGCCCCTGTTATCTCTTTGTGTGGTGGTGGTGGTGATGTGCCCTGGAGTTGGTTCCGACTCATAGTGACCCTGTATAGGG
>NW_006408578.1:6213795-6219946 GCF_000296735.1 Chrysochloris asiatica | reverse complement strand
CAGTGGGTGGCTACAGACAAGTATTCTCAGTAATAATGAGTCTTCCTCCAATCCTGATGCCACATTTCTCTTCATATAACCCAGCTTCTCAGATTATTTGCTCAGCATACAGGTTGAATAAGTATGGTGAAAGAAGACAACACTGTCACACACCTTTCTTAATTTTAAACCATTCAGTGTTCCCACGTTCTGTTGAACAACTGCCTGTTGGTCTAGGTACAGGTGCCTCATGAGCACAAGTAAGTGTTCTGGAATACTCATACTTCGCAATGTTGTCCACAGCTTGTCATGATCCACACAATTGAAGGCCTTTGGTTGTGGTAGTCAGGCACTATCTAGTTCTTTTGGTCTCAGGATCATGGAGACTGATGTTTGCGTGGTCCACTGCACTAATTGTTTCCATGGGCTATTTTCATGGGTCTTCCATTTTCATCACTATTCTATCCTCTAAATAAGGAAAGACCAATTTAAGCCACAAGATGAGCAGTTCAAACTCACCAGCTGCTCCTCATAAACCCTATGCAGGGTCACTATGGGTCGGAAGTGCCTTGGCAGCACTTGACAACAAGGACAATAATTGCAACTTAGATAATAATAGTTGCAACTTAGATGATCACTCACGAGCTTGTAAGACTCTGTTATTCCACTTGACCTTGGTGTACCCTAAGACTATGGCCCTGAGCCCCTAAGCCCAGCGATTTGAGTCTATTTTTTTCAGGCAATGTACAAATATTCATCCTGAACCCATATGTGTTGTTATTATTGTCATTAAGTACTGTCGAGTAGGTTCTGACTCATGGTGACCCTGTATATATTTTCCAAGGAGTGGTTGTGGGTTTGAACTGCCGACCTTGTGACTAGCAATTTAGTGCTTATCCTACAGCACCATACCAGGACTCCTTTCTGTTGCCATTACATATGAACGACACCTTGTCTAGATATAGAACTCTTGGACCACTTCCTTTTTCCTCCTAAATTACAGCTATTGTCTACTTATTATATGTAGTTATATTGGAGAAAGTCTATGTCCCCTTGATCTTCATTTCTGATGCCATGCCTATAGAATTTGTTTTCTTTATCTGTGGGATTTTAAAACATTCACCATTAGTATATCTAGATGCACACCATTTTCAGTTATCCTGTTTAGAATGCAAGAAGGTTACAATGGGTGGGGCTTTGAAGGAGCCCCTGTTATCTCTTTGTGTGGTGGTGGTGGTGATGTGCCCTGGAGTTGGTTCCGACTCATAGTGACCCTGTATAGGGTTTCCGAGGCTGTAAATCTTTACGGGAGCAGAAAGCCTCATCATTCTCCCATGGAACAGCTGGTAGTTTTGAACTGCTGACCTTGTGGTTCATAGCTTGATTCGTAACCACTATGCTTCAAGAGCACCTTTCTCTTTGTGTAGGATGCCATTTGGTAGAAGAAGGAAGAGAGGCAGTCAGAACTTTAAATTCTGTGGTTCAGTTCTGCTTCTTTAACCTTCCCTTCTCTGCTCTGTGTGCTTGTTACCTACACTGAGCCTAGGCTTCCCACTGCTGTGGTTTACAATACTCCTATATCATTGACCTTGGAGACCTGGTGGGGCACGTGGGCCAATGCGTCAGACTGCAAATTCATTTGAACTGCAAGTTCGGTGGTTCAAGCTCACCAGCTGCTCCCTGTACACCCTAATAGGGTCACTATGGGTCAGAATCAACTCGACAACACTTAACAACAACAACAATCATTGACCTTTGCCTGCTTTGATTCAGATGTGACATAGGTCCAACTCTTCCATTTGAACCTCCAGCCCTCCACAAGTATTAATCATTTATTGTCAAATTTTCGCATATATAACTCTTCTTTTCCAAGACAGGAAATACCTTATATACACCATTCACTTAATAGGTTTTTGATGATATTTGTGGTCTGACTTAAATTTTAAAAGCTAACTGACAAAAGCACATAGTTGCTTAGCTCTTTAAAACGCCCACCCTACTCTGGTACATAGTGGTTACGAGTTGGGCTACTAATCTCAAGCTTAGCAGTTCGAAACGACCAGCAGTGGCACAGTAGAAAGATGTGGCTTTTTCTCCTGTAAAGATTTACAGCCTCGGAAACCCTATACAGGGTCACTATAAGTCAGAAAGGACTCCACGGCACATCACCACCACCACTTGGGTCATTAGCAGTGGTAATCAAAATAAAATCTTATTTTAGACTGAGCTTCAAAACTCTTTGTTAAAATAAAAAGGTGAATACACACAGCGATGTAAGAAGTCCTTGGGATGGTTCAAATTGTTAACAAACTGCTGTTTATGAAAAGATGGGAGGTTCGAACTCACCCAGAAGTACTTGGAAGAAACTCGTGCCATTCAGCTTCCAAAAAGTTACAGCCTTGAAAAGTCTATAGAGTTTTACTCTGACACATATGGGGTCATCAGGAGTTCAAAGTGATCCAATGGCAAACCAGTCCTGGCACATGTACTAGGGAAAGCCAAAAAAGATTGCTACTAAGGTTCCAGTTCATACATACATGGGTTTACCCCCAACAAAACACATTCAAAACATGTCTCTGTGATCAGTGGGTGGCTACAGACAAGTATTCTCAGTAATATACTTGTCTTAGTCTTCTTACGGTGCCTTTCAAAAAAAAGGTCCAGTCAAAATAGTGGCTTCCAAGGCGATCTGCTGAACTAGGAAATTCAAGGCAAAGAGGTAAACTCAGAAGTTATGGCGACTGGTTTTCTGGGATTACAAAGGAGTGATCTTGATAGATTTTCTCCAAGGACCCAGGACAATCATGGACGCTTGTTACGAACACTGAGCTCTGCATCGGCTAGAAGAAGGTCAGCATAGTGGTTTCCATAAATACAGAGCACTTGCTCAATCTCTGAGGGCAACAGAGAACTTTCCTGGGAGTCTTACACTATCCACTTTACAGCCCTGGTTTTTGCCCCTTAAGACTTTTTCTGTTCCCCACACTCAAAGAACATTGAAAGGGAACACAGTGTTTAAGGCCCTCGAGGAGGCCGAAACTGCGGTCTTCACGTGGTATGAATGGAAGAGCACAGAATTTGTGGGGGAAGTTATAGAGATGGGAACACTGCCTTCAGAAGTGTGTAGACCTCAGTGGAAGATCTGTCAAAAAAGTATAGCTTCACATTCTGATATTTTTGTTTCATAAAGGTCTCTTTAATTCTGTAGCAGTAATTTTTTAATTTACCCTCATATAGACAAGCACATCCATAAAGAGAGAGATTTTGGATTTGATACAGAAAATAAGGCAAATATAAAAATCTTATTAGAAAATAATTCTATTCTAACCATAAATGTCTTTCAGGAGATTTTGTTTGGGATATAGAAGAGTACACATTTATATCATTCCTACCTCAAGTCCACAGTTGAAAATTTCTACATGATTTCTTACAACTTCACTCAACAATAAATATTTAATAAGATCTATTATGTGTCAGGCATTGATGTGTGAAATTTATCGCTAATGGCGTTCATACAGATTTTTACGTTATGACATAAAATCATGCTACCGGCACAATGCATAATAAAAGCCAAATATCCGTGTGTTTAATTGAACGTTCTACTACCATAAAAATACTACTTTATGTAAATGAAAACATGTTTCATGATGACCAGATATTTAAGTGGCTACAATTAATAGAACTTTTATTCACCCAAAGCACATTTAATAATTTATTTCCTCTTGCTGTTAGGATTCTTTTTATTGATTTCTCTCATATTATGAACAGTCTAATTCATACATAGATGTGTGCACACCCCTACAAATATCTACACTACCTTAAAAATGCTGAAGCCCACAGCTACCGGAATTTGGGGAGTTCCCATTCACCCACAATGTTCCAGGTTTCAGGGATGTCAGTTTTTGTATTTTCTCATATTTAACCAGCTGATTTTTGCCTAACCCAATTTCCACCCTCACACACCTGATGATCCTTAATCAGCATCTAGCTTTGTCCCACCCACTCAATTTTGTTCCATCATCAGTTTCTCAACCAGCCAGCCAGCCAGCCAGCCAGCCAAAAATATTTCCCCCATGCCATGCACCATGTGCTAATGTTAGGGACGCAAATAATGCTTAGTTGTTTCTCTCAAGAATCTATAAAGATTAGTGCCATCCAGAAGGGCTATTTTCCAGTGTCTTGGATATCAATGGGCTTGAGGCTGTGGATGATCTGATCCCTGAAAAACTGCATCTGGCAACTATAGCAAGAACTCCATGCTGTGCAGAGGGAAGGGGGAGGTGAAAGGGGACAGTGAATAATGAGTTTTTAATTGCTGGAATCTGAGTCTTAGGAAAGAGAGGAAGAAAAGAATGTACAATCGTGGGGGTTGGTCCTGTGCTTGGGAACATCAAAAAGGCAGGAAAAGCTTGCAAGAAGACTTCTACAAGGTAAGGCAGTATTTGACTGTTGAGGCAAGAACTAGAAAATAAACAAAGGACAAAATGATGAGACACAACGCAACACTCCAGTTGTTCCTATTATAGTCTTCCAATAGATCCGCTGGACCGATTCCAAGATTATCCTTCCAGAGAGAGAACAGACAGAGCTGAAGACAGAGATAAGCATCATTTCTTCTCGTGTCACCCTAAAACAATGAAGGATTAACCTTTAAATTCTCCTTTGTAAGTAGAAGTGATATGATTTCAGGGATGAAAAATGGCAAAGCAGCACAGATTTAAAAAAAAAAAAAATTACATCCATCACATTGTTAGTTGAAAATTGCTTTATGAGTGGACAAATTTTTCATTACACATTGCAGTTAAGAGACTTAAGCCACTAACAATGTTGAGATATGATTTCTGTTATTGTTAGCAGTCACTGAGGGGTTCCATGTACAATGGGACACTGTGCTGTTGGGTCCATAGGGTTTGTATTGGCTGGTTTTTGGATGGAGATCACCAGGCATTTCTTCCTATTCAATCTTAGTCTGGACACTCTGCTACAACCTGTTCAACATCATAGGAACACACAAGCCTCCAATGATAGACAGGTGGTGACCTCACATGAGCTTTACTGACTGAGATTTGAACGAGGGTCCCCAGCCTTCACTGTTGTTAAGTGCCATTGAGTGAGTTCCAACTCATAGTGACTCTGTATAGGGTTTCCAAGGAGTGGCTGGTGAGTTTGAATCACTGACCTTGTGGTTCAAAATGAACTTGCAGTCCACTGCTGATCCTACAGCACCACGTTAGGACTCCTGGGAATTAAACCAAAGTTTCCTGCCTAGAAGGTGCGATTTCTCCCAGCTGCTTCTGTCTGCATTGCCCACAGCCACTGAGTGGATTCCAACTCCATGACTCTCTAGGATAGAGTAGCACTGCTCCATAGGGTTTCCAAGACTTATGGGATAAATATTTATGGGAGAAGACCACCTTATCATTCTCCCACAGAGAAGCCGGTGGGTTTGAGCCCTGGCATTGTAGTTAGAAGCCCAGTGCTTAATGCATGGTGCCTAGCTACTTCTCCTCAAATGTTAAGTGATGAGTAGCAAAGTCCAGCTTGCTTTCCTGAGCTGGAGGGAGGTGCAGGCTCTCAAAGGACAAAGACCTCAATAGAAACAAAAGGTCTGAGAACTTGGTTCCAAAGCAAATATCACCTACATCATAGTGTGGGTACTACATTGTGAACTCTGAATTTTATGTGGACATGCTAAAAGCTGGGTGAGAAGTTTTCTTTTTTCCAATGTTTTATTGCGCATTATGTGACAGTTTACATGGGAAAACATTAGCTTTACATTCATCCTATCATATATCGTTTCATTGCCATGGTTACTATCCCCTCCATGCATCATCAACCAACCAAAGGGTACACCCTGCAAGCCTGCCCTCTAGTAGTCAGCCCACAGCCCCTCTCTCTCTGTGGGTCTAGCATCCCAAGCCGCTCCATCTCTCCACATCATTGTCTCTGCCTCCATCTCTGGCATCATTGCTACTCTGGGTAGGGTCTCACACTCTGCTTTTCTCCCTTGCTGGTCCCAGGGACCTCTGCTCCTGGACTGCGAAGTCAACCACTCCCCTCCTTTTGCTACAAAATGTCTACCTTGACATTTCCAACCCTCACAGTCAGTCCTGATAGTAATTCACTATTGTGCCTCATGAGTACTAACTATCCCTATCTCCTTTCATTGCCC
>NW_006408578.1:6197123-6213220 GCF_000296735.1 Chrysochloris asiatica | reverse complement strand
GGTGACCAATGTGGTCACCAGTCAGAGCGCATGTCTGCTCGTGTATTCCCATTGAGTCTTAGTCTTAGAAGGGGGTTTGCCCTGAGGGGACCCAACCACTTGCCTTGATGTCTCCTGAGTGAACAACTTGCTTGTTCTTGTTGTAGTCAGTCAGACTGCTGTGAGATGTATTTTTGATCAGGTCCAGCTCTGAACAGTAATTTATAATATTGGGAAAGAGGATTTGATAACTCCTTACTAGGTTTTTGTTTCTATAACTAGATTACTCTTGGTTTAGAGCAGCTTCAGGTTTGCAAGCAAAATAATGTTCAGCTATTTAAATAGTGCTAGCAGTCAAAATGGGATAATGCACTGGCCCGCAAGGTCAGTGTGATCTGGAAGGTCAGTGGTTGAAATTCACCAGCTGCTCCTTGGAAAGCCTATGCAGGGTTGCTATGAGTCAGACTGACTCTAAGGCACTTAACAACAGCAGTCAAAATAACACTAAGTATCATATGCTTCTAGCCTCACAGGTAAATTTGCTGAGCAGCTTCCCACTTACTCTAATTCACTGAAATCCCAAATGTAAAATATGCCTCATTTTCTGAAGCTAATGTGCAGTAACTCAATTAGACTTTATAGATCTTTTTGCCTCAAGAATGCCTTTGATAAAGTTTCCATTGCTATGATTGATGGGTTTGAAAACTTGAAGCTAGAACGATTCTTGCTATGTACCCTTGCATAAGCATTTATGCGCTGAGGCACAAGAACCTCTTGAGGATATCAGAGAATTGGTTTTCCCACTCTTCTACCAACGATGCCCTTCAATGCAGTGGACAAAATCTAGTACACCAGAAAATGCTTGGTTCCTAAGTGGGGATGTCTGCTGAGAGTCTCTAGTTGTTAGTTGCCATCCAGTCAGCTCAGACTCTTGACAACTCCATGTACAACTGAACAAAATATCTGGTCCTGCACCATCTCCATGATGGTTGGTAGGTCTGAGTCCATTGCTGTGGCTACTATGCAAATCCTTCTATTGTAGTGTTTCCCTAGTTTGCAGTGGTCTCTAGGGAAGTTCATATGGAAACAAAACAAAACAAAAAAATGTATACACACCCATTAGATTTTGTTTATAGTCTAATCATTTCTTGAACTCACCTTTTTACTATCTCTTGTGTACTTTTTTATATCTAGCATTCCACTACAGAAAGTAAGACCCTATGTAGCTTTCTGGGAAAGTCAGAAGTATGTAGTACGCCACGTAGAATGGCAGACTAGGCAGACATACTACATACTACATGGGCCCTCTACAACAAGGACACAAGATACCTAATGAAACACATACAGATGATAATCCTGGAATCCTAAACTTCAGAGGAAAAAATAGAGAATGGATTGAGTACCATGAAGGAGAAGAAGCTGAACAAAAGTGGTGAATGGAGAGGCAAACAAGTAAACTGTCAGCTGGCCTGACATGGCATGACCATCGGGACAGCAATCTCAAAACACAAACACACACACCAGTTACTGACAAACAGAAAGGGAGGGACCTCCCTTGTCCCCCATACCGACTTGGCGACTAGAAGACTGGCCAGCCCACACTTTCACCCACCTAGTAGCCAGTAACTTCATTATCCACACAGTCCCTGCCCTGCCTGAGAACAGACCATGTCCTTGTGGATCTGGTGCCAGAGACACATGTCTGGAGGAGTGTGAACTCTGCCTCATCAGATCAGCACACACTGATCTGAAGTCAATCAGCCCTGAGTGAGCAGGAAACCCTTCCATAACTAGCAGCCCTATTCCCATCTGTCCTGTGGGCCCCAGAGAATTTCTTCTGGAAACAAGCACCCTGACCTCAGCCACCTTCTGAGCTGGTAAGAAATACATCCTGATCAATTGTCTCTGATCCCAGACAGCATCTAGGCTGGCAGGAACTCCATCGAGGACTGGGTGTTTCACTTTGTGTCACTCTGTGTCACCTGGTAGAAGGTGCTGACCCGTACCTGGTGCCCTGCCCCCTACAGTTTTCTCCTTTCTGGGTTCTTCCTCTAGCCCTGTTTTCTTCTTTCTTTGTATTTTTCATTTTTCTTTTCCTACTATTCCCTTATTTTGATCATTTCTGTCTCTGCTTTCTTTTGATATTTCTTTTATTTCTCTTCTCTTTTTTCCTTCATTTCTTTCTGTTGTTGTTTTTTGTTGTTGTTGTTGTTGTTCTGTTTTGTCTTTCTCTTAGCGTTTTTCTTTACTACTCTCTTTTCTCTTTTTCTCTCCCTAGTTTTGCTTATAACATTTCTTCTTTATTCCTCTTTTATTTTTCTCTTCCTTGGTTTTTATTTTCTTTCCTTTTTCTTCTTTTTAGTTATCAAGTTCTTTTTTTCTTGCTCTTGTGTTAATGTTTTCGTCTGCTTGATTTTATCTAAGTTATTTTCTTTTTGCTGTTGTTTGTTTTAGGCTTACTTTCTTTTTTTTCTTGTCCCACTCAATGGGCCCACACAGCCCAGCCACACCTACACCTCCTAAAGCTCCACCCACTAAGTGTGGGCCACTACCTACCAGCTCCTGATCATCTAGCAATGCGGGCCACTACCCACTTGCAGCCGCCACTAGGCAAACCTTTCCCCAACTGTGCTACATAAACAGCAAACAGAGAACTGAACACACATTTACATTTTCTATCACACCAAGCAAGAATATGTGGTGAATGTATAAGGACAGTTTCTCAATATTAATCTGCTAAAGGAACAATGGGAGGTAGGGGGGGGTGGGGGGGCAAAGAACATGAAAAACTGAAGAAAGCCTAGTATTACATGAGGCACCTTCAAGAGGAATAAATTACATGTGCTTAGGATTTGAGAACAGAAAGAGACCCCCAAAAAAGCAGAGAGAAAATTGTCAAAAGTTAGTTGTTGGAAAAGAAGTTCCTTAATATCAGGAAAGCTAAGAAGATACACTTTCAGGAAGCTGAACAAGCCCCAAATAGGGTAGACCCCAAAAGAAAATCATCAAGACACATCATAATCAAACTTGCCAAAGTCAAGGAAAGAATCCTGAGAGCAGATTGAGGAAAACGAAAAATTACCTACAAAGGAGAACTGGTAAGACGAACTCTAATTTCTTAGGAGAAACCATACAGGCAAGAAGGCAATGGAATGACATATATAAACTCTGAAAGAAAACTGTTGCCCACCAAGAATCATATAGTCAGCAAAATTGTTCCTCAAATACAATGAGGAAATTAGGACATTTCCAGATAAAAAGAAATGAAAGGAATTTATAAAAACTAGACCCCCTTATAAGAAATACTAAAGGGAGTGCTTTGGGCAGAGAACCAGCAACAGTAGACAACAAACTGAAACAACAAACATGACAACACCACCCACAAGTCAACCCAAACAAAGACGGATACAAAGTAAAGCAAAGTTACAAGATTGAAAATAGGGAAACAGAGATATCAATATGTAATGAAGATTAATTCCAAAGTAAAAAGAGGGAATAGTGTAGTTACAGAACGTCCAAATGGAGAATTAGTGGATTTTAAGATAGAACTGTTTTAAACTTGAGAAGAAATTAATACACCTTACTGGGATGAAGAGGAAGGCAATCTGCAATAAGAGGAAGGTTAACAAAAAAATGATGGCGGCAAGGAAGAGACTGGGAGGAATGCAAGAGTTGAAGCCAACAGAGGTAAATTCTGTTATATATATAATCCTGCAATAACAATGATCTATATATAGGTAAATGCATGAATTGACAGGTAGGCTGAACAGGTGTGGGAGGGAAAGTGGGCTTACATTCAGCAGAGTGTATGTGTCCATGGGTATTTACCTTTTTGGAAATAAATTAAAAATACATATAGCATTGTTGTTATTGTTGTTGTTATGTGCCATGGAATCGGTTATGACTCGTAGCGACCCTGCATAGGATTTCCAAGGCTATAAATCTTTATGGGAGCAGAAACCCTCATCTTTCTCCTGTAGAACAGTTGGTAGTTTCGAACTGCTAACCATGAAATAAGCAGCCCGATTCATAACCACTACGCTATACATAGAGCATACCAGAGGTAAAGTTAGAAAAGTTTCTTAGATATAGCCAAACACTTTAAGGGGCTGAGTCACTGGGCCTGGGGGCTCAGATCATAGTCTATCTAGGTGGACACCAAGGTCAGTTTGCAGAGCATAGTCCACAAAGACAATGTTCTACATCCTACTTTAGTGAGTATTGCCTGGGGTCTTAAAAGCTTGTGAATGCCCATAAAAGGAAGTACTTATTGGTCTCTCCCAGTCCTGAAGAAAGAAGAGTAATGAAAATCGAAAACCCACATATGAAATTAGTCCAGTGGACTAATGGACCATGTGAATATCACTCTCCACGATCCTGAGACCAGAAGAACTAGATATGCCTGGCTACTAATACCAACTGCTCTGGAAGTGTTCACATGAGAAGGTCCTGAACAGAGTTAGGGAAAAAATGTAGAACTAAAAATAATTTTAAAGAAGACCAAACTTACTGGTTGGACAGACACTGATTGAACTCCTGAAACCATGATCCTTAATTACTCACCAGGTTTAGAGCTGAACTCACCCCCATGGCATAATTATCAGCTGAACAACACACAGGTGCGTAAGGGGTGTGTAAGGGGAATACTAACACTTGGGAGGTTCGCACAACTTGGAACAATCAGCATTTGAGATCAACAGGGCAGCACTTACCCCAGGACAAAGTTTGGAAAGGTTAGGAAAGAAGGTGGAATGAAAACATGAAACACAGGGAGGAAGTGGGGTAAGGGATGGTACATTGAAAGGATTGAAATCAATGAGATGAAACAAAATGTGTATGAATTAGTGAATGGAAAACTGATGATTTGCTCTGCAAACCTTTCACCCAAATCACAATAAAAAAGGTTTTTGTTTTGTTTTGTTTTTTAAAGGAAAAGAAATAGGTTCAATTGTGAGAGAGAAAACCCAAAATAAAGATGGTTTAGGGAAAAAAAGATTATACATAAAATATGATTGTGCTGTGACCTGCAATTCAACCCAGTTAGGAGGGTACTTTTCTATCACACATAAGAGTGCTGAAGTTCAGCTTTACATGGACAAAAATTATTTGGAAACCAGTTGAGACACAATGTAATGAAGCCAATTGGGCAGGCTGCCTAATAAAAACTAAGGTACATTAGTATTTCTCAAATTCACACAATGTAAAATAATTTCCTATACAATCCAGTATATATTCTGTTGTTGTTGTTAAGTGCCGTCGAGTTGGTTCAAACCCATAGCCACCCTGTATAGGGTTTCCGAGGAGCAGCTGGTGAGCTTGAACCATTGACCTTGTAGTTCAAATGGCTTTGCAGTCTGGCGCACTAGCCCACAGCGCCACACCAGGACTCCAGTATATACTTCAGGTCTTTTAATTTTATTTTTAAATGTATAGGCATAAAAGTATAGGCATAAAACTAGGTTTGAATTACTAAGGTAATTTTAAATCCACCTATTAAAAAACAAAGGGAAAAAATTATCATTAAAAAATAGATCAATAAAATTAAAATGTGTTTGCCAGTTCACTGTTAAACCACTGCTTGCAACATGATTATATAGAGAACTGCTAAGGCAGAGATTGGGTTTCCCTACTGATTTTCAAAGCTATGGCAGTTTTTATTTTATAACTATGTATTTCACAAACCATGTTATTGTATTTTATGTAATAGGCATATAAATAATTGTATTTTAGAGAATAGATTTCTATACAAAGGGGCTTCAAAATATTCATGGAAAAAATTTAATTTAAAGATTATGGAAATTTTCCATGAGCTTTTTGAAGCTCCCATCTTAAACAGGATTTTCTAGAGAAGTAAAGCCAGCAAAACATATATAGCTATATAAATATGTTTGTTGTTAAGTGCAATTGAGTCAGTTCCAACTCGTTGTTGTTGTTGTTGTTAGGTGCCATCGAGTCAGTACCAATTCATAGAGACCTTGTGCACAGCAGAATGAAATACTGCCGGATCCTGGGTCAACCTCACTATTGTTCCAACTCACAGCAACCCTGTATAGAGTTTGCGAGGAGCAGCTGATGAGTTTGAACCGTCAAGGTTCAAACCAGCCTTGCAGTCCAGTGCATTATTCTACAGCACCACACCAAGACTATATAGAGAGAAGTTAATTATCTTACGATTGTAGAGTCCCAGGTCCCCAGTGGAAGAGAGCAAGTCGCTCCCACATGTTCATTATATTGGGACCAGGCCACACCCCTAAGGAAAGATCCTTTAATTGACTAGCTGCTCACAGCTGCTCATCATAGAGCTAACCATACTTGTATTAGATTTCATCACCATGGAATGAAATCCCAACTGCTAAACCACTGGAAATCCTGGCCTAGTCAAGTTGACACAAAACTCTAACCATTACACTCTTTCATCTATCTATATTACTTATATAAACTAAATTATCATTTACATTTCCTAATAAATCCACTGTCATGGTGTCGATTCTGACTCATAAAAATTCGATAGCACAGTATAGAAGAGCTCTTCATGTTTCCAAGAGTATAAATCTTCACACGAACAGACAACCTCATCTTTCTCCCTCGGAGTAACTGGTGAATTAGCTTTCCAATGCTTATCTCACAGTACCTCCAGGCACGGATCCTTATTTTATAATTTTTTTTTGTTTAATTATGAAATGATGTCAAACATAAAACTAATTTAAATTATTCAAATAGCTAATACTCAGAGTATATTGAGCTCAGCTCCGTATACATCACTCTTTTCTAATGCAGAACGGTTGCAAAGAAAAGAGCTGGGGGAAGCAAATCAGTCTATTATATGAACTTGTGCATAACACCCCTTCCTTGCAGCTAGGGTGATCAGCTGTCCAGTTTGCCTGAAACTGAAAGATTTCCAAGATATAGGACTTTTGATGCTAAAACGGACAGACTCGGGCAAACTGCAAGGGTTACCTAGTTTCAGCTCAACGTCTTCCCAGACTTCTTGATACCTTAATCTGCAAGTGTTTTAAATTATAGTTTCTTTTGCTTTCCTTCATAAGCCAACAGTCATCACTCAATTACCCAAAATTTGTTGAACTCTTTTCATCTTCACTGCTGCCTCTCTTGCTCTCTTTATTGTGGAAGGTTGAGAACAATGTTTTGGTTAAATTCTTTATTGTCACTTTGAAGACTCTTAGGAAAGACAGGAGACAACATAAGTGCCCAGTCCACCATAGTTCTTTTGAGTTTTACGACCATGGATCAATGATGTTGCATCCTAATCCCAGTTCTCAAGACACTGTCCTTTACAGCTTTGACTTGGCTTGTCCTGAATGCATCATCTACTGTCTCTGTTTAGTTTCCATTCATTTTTAACAGTCAAAATAGAGCAGTCTGACTCCAAAGAGATTCTAAATACAAAGACTGACTGATATTTGATTATATATATATAAAGTCATACACATGATATTGAATAGTCAGTTTTTACATTATCATTAAAATAAACACACATAAAATTTAATGTCATAGAAATTCATGTACCTTCTAGAACTTATCTTTTGAAAGTGATTTCTCAAAAATAATTTTAGTCCTATGTTTTCATTCAGTTATGCAGGCATTGTTTTAAAGTATGAAAGTTGTCACAATAGTGAGTTAAATTGTATTTGAATTATGTTAGATTCTTGACAAGTTCTATCTTGTGAATGGACTTGAACTGTATTAGGCTCAGTCAGGTTGGTTTTAGAGAAGAATTTCTAAGAAACACTTAAAACAAGATCATATGGTTAAAAAAAAAGTTGAATTTTCATTTAGCATCTCATCTCCAGAATCTCAAAATCCCTTTCCTTTTAGGATTTACAACATTATTCATACTCTCCTTCTGAATATTTTCAGTAAATTTCAACAAAATGACTATTTTTAACACATTTGTTATAAATAAAGCTACACCTGTGGTCTATCAGGTGTTAGGAGTCCTGGTGTGGCACTGTGGGCTAATGCATGATTGAAAAGTAATTTGAACTGCAAGGTCAGTGGTTCAAGCTCACTAGCTGCTCCTTGGAAACCCTATACAGGGTCGCTGTGGGTCGGAATTGACTCAACAGCACTTAGCAACAACATGCCTGTGGTCTATCAGGTGTAGCTTTTCAAACCAAATCAAATCTGTTGCCTTCAAATATATTCTGACTCGTAAGGGCCCAACAAGACAGAGTAGAACTGGCCCACAGGGTTATCCGGGCTGTAATCTTTACAGAAACAGAATGCCAATGGTCTGTCACATCTGTCCCCTATACAGTCACTGGTAGATTCAAACCGCCAACCTTTTGGTTAGCAGTCAAGTGCTTAAACACTGTACCAACAGGGCTTCTTCAAGGGTTTGTACTTACCATGAATGTATAAATATGGAAAAATTTGAAATCTGTATCAGCTGAATATCCCTTTTCACCTAACTTTTCCTACACGCAGTTGAAATGTATAACGTAATTATGCTAATATATTAAAGATGTCTCTTAAGTAATACAGTGACAAAAGAAAAATTAGTAGACAAATTCAGAAAACCATCACTGTAAAACCTTCAAGTCTTGATCAAAAAGAAAATCTGTGACATTCAGTATTGAGTAAAATTTTGTAAGTGGTCTTGATAGCCACACTTCATATTTTCTATTGATGTTGTTGTTGTTAGGTGCCTTTGAGTCAGTTCCAACTCATAAGGACCCTTTGCATAACAGAACTTAACATTGCCCGGTCCTGGGCCATCCTCACAATTGTGGAATTGTGGTTATGTTTAAGCCCATTGTTGTCGCCATTGTGTTAATCCCTCTCCTTGGTGGTCTTCCTCTTTTTCATTGATCCTCCACTTTGCCAAGCCTGATGTCTTTCTCCAGGGACTGGTATCTCCCGACAACATGTCCAAAGTACAAGAGATGAAGGCTCCCTACTCTTGTTTCTAAAGAGCACTCTGGTTGTACTTCTTCCAAGGCAGATTTGGTTGTTGTTCTATCAGTATCCTCAATGTTCTTTACCAGCACTATAATTTAAATGCATCAATTCTTCAGTGGTCTTCCTTAGTCATTGGCCAATTTCCAAAAGCATATGTGATGATTAAAAATAGCATGGCTTGGGTCAGGCACACCTTAATCCTCAAACCGGTATCTTTGCTCTGAAATTTAAAGGTTTTGGGCAGCAGATTTGCCCAATGCAATACATCATTTGATATTTTGGCTGCTGCTTCTACAAGTACAGATTGTAGATACAAGCAAGACGAACATTTTGACAACTTCAATCTTTCCTCTTTTTCTCTTTTATTGGTCTAGTTATGAAATTTTCATTTTCTTTACATTGAGGTGAAATCCAACTGAAGGCTATAGTCTCTGATCTTCACTGTATTTTAAGTCCTCTTCAAGCAAAATTGTATCATTTACAAATCAAAGAAAGTTAATGATCTTTTCTTTAATCCTAGTGCCCTGTTCTGCTTCATATAATCCAGTTTCTCAGATGACTTGCTCTTTATACAGAATAAATAAGTGCGGTGAGAAGATACAACCCTAATGCACTCCTTTTCTGATTTTAAACTGTTCAGTATCCCCTTATTCTGTTTTAATGACTGCCTCTTGGTCTGTGTACAAGCTCCTCATGAGTACAATTAAGTGTTCTGGAATTTCCATTCTTCGCAATGTTATCCAGAGTTTGGTGTGATCCACACAGCTGAATGACTTTCAACAATTATATCAGTAGTGGAGTCCTGGAGTCCCTGAGTGGGCCAAGTAGTTAAGCACTTCTCTACTAATTGAATGTTGAGGGTTCAAGTCCACTCAGAGGCACTTCAGAAAAAAAGATCTAGCATTCCACTTGTGAAAAATCAGCCACTGAAAACTATGGAGCACAGTTCTATTCTGACACACATGGAGGTGTCCGTGAGTTGGAATCGACTCTACAGCAACTGATTTTCATGCTTACCACTGACACACTGTTTTTACAAATGTTTGCACCATAACTGAATTTCTGATTTCAAATGTGAAATGGATCAAAAATGAGGAGATTAGTAATGTAGCAAAATTTATAGGATCCATTTCAGAATGTCATTTAGACATCCTCTGGGGATTATTCTTCTCTCACCATGAAGCCCATTGATGTTAATGTGAGTTGTGGGAACAATTTAAGCAGTCTGAGTCTCTATAAATTTAAAGAGAAATTTTCTCACTGTGACGGATTTGAAAAAGGAAAACACATAAAAAAAAGTAATCTATTTGGAGGATAATTTTCTGTTCATTCTTTATTATTATTACAACTATATGTGTTTGAATCAGTCTTCACCAACCTTTACAACTCCTGTTGGTTGATTCTTCAAAATAGTTGTATCTGTTTTGATCTCAAACATATTCTTTTGTTAGCATTTTCACTTTGCTGGGCTAGAAGACAGAGAAGAAATGTTTCTAAAAAATGTGCTTGCCCTTGATAAATAAAAGAAAGCGTTCAATACAATCCTAACCCTGAAAAATTAACATGTGTATATTGTTGTTGTTGTGAAGTGCCATCAATTCAGTTCCAACCCATAGCGACCCTGTATAGGGTTTTCCGAGGAGCAGCTGGTGAGCTTGAACCACCGACCTTGTAGTTCAAATGGCTTTGCAGTCTGGCGCATTAACCCACAATGCCACATCATTGTTGTTGTTGTTGTTGTTGTTATGTGCCGTGGAGTCGATTCCAACTCATAGCGACCCTGTATAGGGTTTCCGAGGCTGTAAATCTTTACAGGAGCAGAAAGCCTCATCGTTCTCCTTTGGAACAGCTGGTAGTTTCGAACTGCTGACCTTGTGGTTCACAGCCCTATTTGTAACCACTACACTACCAGAGCGCCACATCATTAGGAGAGATTTAGTATACTATCTTTAGCAATATGAAGACCCTCTTTAGGTAGGATGCTACTTATTTGGTGGTAGGAATTTGCATTTTATGATTATTTAAGCAATAAACCTTTCAGTTATCTGTAAGATGGAGATTTTATAGATGTTCTTTTCAATCAAACAACTCAGAAACAACTTTCATTTTCTTAAATCACACAAGGGAAACCATATTTCCCACATCTCTAATTTTAATGTCTATACATTTTCTGAAACAGGATAAAGGTTTGTAATTCATGTTTACCAGAGTGTAGTCTTGGTTGCAATCCTGCTAGATACTCATCCCTATTTAAATACATATTTGATTATAATCCCAAAGCCATTGAGTTAATGTCGACTCATCGCAACCTTATAAGCGGAAGTCACTGATAGAGTCTCCAAAGACGTAGTCTTTACTGTTGTTGTTGTTGTTGTTGTTGTGTGCCATGAAGTTGGTTCTGACTCATAGTAATCCTATCACAACAGAACGAAACACTGGCCCAGCACCAACTTCACAAATGTTGTTATGCTTGAGCCCAATGCTATCGCCACTGTGGTAATCCATCTCATTGGGCGGGCCTTCTTCTGTTTCACTGACCCTCCACTTTACCAAGCATGGTGTCCTTCTCTGGGGACTGGTCCCTCCTGATAATATTTCCAAAGTATGAGAGATGAAGATTAGCCATTCTGGCTTCTAAGTAACATTCTTACTCTACTTCTTCCAACACAGATTTGTTTGTTTTTCTGCCAGTCCATGGTATGTTTAATTTTCTTCTCTAATACCATAACTCAAATGCATCAAATCTTCTATAGTCTTCCTTATTCATTTTCCAACTTCCACAAGAATATGAGGCTATTGAAAATACCAAGCCTTGGGTCAGGCCCACCTTAATATTCAAGCTGACATCTTTGCTCTTAAACACTTTAAAGAGGTCTTGTGCAGCAAGTTTGCCTAATGTGATACATCGTTTGGTTTCTTGGCTGCTGCTTCCATGAGTGTCGATGGTGGAGCCAAGCAAATTGAAATCTTTGACAACTTCCGTCTTTTATCTTTCTCCTGAAGAGAAGTTGGTTGGGTTCAAACTGATATAACAGCTAAATGTTTAACTACTGTACTACTAGGGTTCCTAGTCTTCGAGTATAGATTATATGAATTCAGATTATGCATATTAAGTGTAAAGGAAAGGAGACAAAATTCAGAAGGGCAGTTATGATGTCCTGGAGCAGGGAAACAGCAGTTAACCCTTTTTTTCTTTGAAAACAACATAGATTTGTGAGATTACCATAGATGTGTGAACCTGGAGGTTTTTACTGTAGCTATGTAAGCCTGGAGGTTTTTAACACGCTTGGGTTAGCTGTGTTCTTCTCCCCCAGAAGAGGAGAATCAAAGTCTGCCCATTAGCTTCTCAGAGTTCATGATAGTACAAGGCAAAGACTCATTTTGCTATTTCCTAGGTCAAAGTAGCTCTGGTATTATAATGGTTATGAATTGGGCTGCTAACCTCAAGGTCAGCACTTCGAAACTACCAGCGGTTCCATGTGAGAAGGAAGAGGCTTTCTGCTCCTGTAAATATTTACAGCCTCGAACACCCTCTACAGGGTCACTGTGAGTCAGAATCAACTCCACGGTACTTAACAACAACAACAACAACAGGTCTCATTCTAGTTTGACAGTGAATTTGTTCTAACCAAGGCAAGAATGAAATCTCTCAAGTGTATGAATTGAGATTTAAATATCAAACTATAATTAATTCAATCCTGCTTTGGAAACTAGAGTCCTGATGGGCTAATGCAAAGTCAGTTTGAATGGAATGGAATACAAAGTCAGTTTGAACCACAAGGCCGGAGGTTCAAGCTCCCAGCCGCTCTTTGGAAACCTCATACAGTGTTGCTCTGGGTAGGGACAACCTTGATGGCCCTTAACAACAACAACTTAGAAACTAGAATGCAACATTCTATCAACAATTACAGAATAAGTTGAATCTAAAGATTAAATGGGTGAGTTGATTGCTTGGGAATATTTTCCACTTAATCAGTAGTCAGAGTAAATGAGCAAGTTAGGTTAGCATATCACCACCACCTGCTGCCTTTCTGACTCCTGGTGACCCATGTGTGTCAGAGTAGAACTGTTGTCTACAGAGTTTTCAGTGGCTGATGCCTCAGCAGCAGATCACCAGGGCTTTCCTCTGAGTTGCCTCTGGATGGAGTAGAACTTCCAACCTTTTGTTTAGCAACCTAGTGCATTAACTGTTTGTAACATACAAGGACTCCAAAAAGAGCCTAGACATCCCCCACCCACCCCACCCCCCAAAAAAAACCAACCACTGTCACTGAGCTGATCTGATGCATTGAAACCTATGGAGTTTCTGAGACTCTGTAAAGCTTTAAGGGAGCAGACAGGTCCTCTCTTTCTTGCAGAGTGTCTGGTAGGTTAGAAGCACTAATCTTGTAGTTAGCAATCCAGTGTTTATGCTACAGCATCACCAGGATTCCTTTCAAAAGAGCCTGTAGGCTCTTTTCTCTCAAGGTATGCATATATTGTGTTACTGCCAAGTCTTGGACCCTACGACATGAGTGTAAAACATACAACATTATTTTACAGAAAGACAAATGCCACATATGTCAATCCCGAGGTGTTGGGGGGCCCGTCTTTCCTGACTGCAACCTTGGTCATCAGAGTGGAAACCCCGCAAACCCTTTCCTCCAGTCTAGTACTGAGTCACATCCAGCAAAAGCAGAATGGTGAGACATCACTAGAACAGGAGTCTCAACTCTCCTGAGCAGTAAAGAGACAAAGCATAGAAAGGCTTTAATGATGGAGTTTCCAACACAGACATGCAATTGCCACTTTTCAGGTTTAGAGGTTAACTGTAAGGTGGCTTGCCTCAGAATTTCCAGAAGGCATACTATTCTGTTCAGCTCAGTTTTAATCATTTCAGTTCCTGTGACTGACAGTCACAAAGATGCTGATGATATTTATGAGAGAAAGGAGAATAAAATCTTTCTTTTACTTAGACTTCATGTAACAAGATCCATAAACTTTAATGACCTCTGAGGATTTGACTGTGTTCCTAATTGTGAAAATTAGACTTGGTAATGAAACACTTGCTTGGCTCTTCCATTTTCTGAAAGCTATCTTAATACCATATGAGTAGCGTGTCCAATTTTTCTGGCCTTTGGCCATGTTATATACACAAGCCATGCTGACCAAAGGCTTTGATGTTAGTCTCAATAGTATAGTCATAGAGAGAAACACCAAGTTAGTGTCTCTTAGAAATTTCCTGCCCCTTTTTTTCTGCAGTCACCTGACCTTATACTTTCTGTCCTTTCTAAACCCTCCCATGGAATATACACAACATTAAAATTTTAAATCATGACATTTATAATTATTTTCTTCTTGTAATTTGGTTCTTCCCTTTGGCAATTTAAGCATTTTACATCAGAATATTTTCATTTGTAAAATGAGAGAATTATACCAAATAATATCCAGAGGTTTTCTCATTAACAAAGTCTAGCATTACTATTTATGTGTATACTGTTGGTGGTTATATGGTCCTTCAGGTAGGTTCCAACTCAGAGGAACTCAAGGGCAGATGGTAGGTTTGAAATGTCGGTCTTGTGGTAATCAGTCCAGTGCTTATCCTACAGCAGCATGCCAGGGTTGTAGGATTGAACAAATAGGTATATTGTGGATAATGAGAGCTAGGTTTTTTTATTCACAGAGGAAAAAAATGACAAATAAGGAAAAGGGGCTTCTAGAATGAACCTTGAGGTGTTGGACTGAAATTAAAGTATTGGTATTAATTCAGGTTTGTAATGTATTGTTGTTGTTGTGTGCCATGGAGTCGGTTCCGACTCATAGCGACCCTGTACAGGGTTTCCGAGGCTGTAAATCTTTACGGGAGCAGAAAGCCTCATCTTTCTCCTGCGGAACAGCTGGTAGTTTCGAACTGTTGACCTTGTGGTTTGCAGCCCGATTCATAACCGCTACGCTACCAGAGCTCCTTTTGTAACGTATACAGATGCAGAAATATACATGTATGTATGCAAAGGCTAGTATACACAAATAAAAAAATCCTTTGTTATTGAGTCAGTTCCAATCATGGAGACCCCATGTGCTAGACAAGAGAATTGCCCCACAGGAGTTTCTTGGCTTTGATCTTTATAGAAGCAGATTACCAATCCTGTCTTCTGTAGCGTCAGTGGGTGGGCTCCTACTGCCAAACTTTAGGTGAGCAACTGATCACAAACTCCTTGTCCCACATTTCCTAGTTCTATCTTCTGAAGCAATAACAACAATTCAGTAGCAATTAGATTACCAAGAGCTGATATGTGGCTGTAAGTTAAGCACTGGACTGCTAATTGCAAAGTCAGTGGTTCAAACCCAACAGTGGCTCCTCAGAAACCCTATAAGGGGTCTCTAAAAATCAGAAAGAACCGGCTCAATGACAGTTAACAACAACTATAGAGCTGGTATAAGGAACTCCCTGGGTGGCATGAACAGTTCCTTGCTGAGCTACTAACTGAAAAGATGAATGTTAGAAGCTACCAGAGGCACTTGAAAAGAAAGATCTGGTAATCTGTTTCCAAAAGATCAGAGCCATGCAAGTCCTATGGAACAATTGACAGACATGAGGTCACCATGAGTTGAAATGAACTCCACAGCAACTGCTTGGTTCTGGTTTGGAAACCCATATATTGGTCCTAAACATCATTCTCTAGTAAAAAGAACCAAGGCTAATCTTTAGAGAAGATCTCGATTTCAGGACTGGAGCAGGGAATTTACAATGTGAGCCTGGAATATCGTGTGGTATCAAAAAGTAAAGACATATTTGAACTATCATGACGCTATGGCAAAAAAAACTGACAGAAAGACTGAAGAGGATCTCAATGGCCAAAAATTGGAACAATTTGAGCTAAATTATAAACAATGATAATATTTAGATATAATTCATAGGTTAAAATAAATAATCATGAGTAAGTTCATATTATTAAAGCTAACTGGTATTATACAGTATACAGTGAAACCTGTGAGAGCCAGAACTGGCTTGTTTTTCCAGGTCTGGAAAGTTTTTTGCCTTTGACAGGATGCAGTCTTACCATTTTTCTATCATTATTTTAGTAGAAAAATTTTTAGTTTCCTTCATTGACAGTTTTCTGCCTTACCATTTCTTTCTGGTACAATGACTCTGTGTATGTCTTTCACCTTCTTTTGATGTTTTCTATATCATTCAATATTTTGCCCATTTGTTGCTG
>NW_006408578.1:6191560-6195508 GCF_000296735.1 Chrysochloris asiatica | reverse complement strand
GTAGTGGTTACAAATCCGGCTCGGGAGAAAGATGAGGCTTTCTGCTCCGATAAAGATTTGCAGCCTCGGAAACCCTGTGCAGGGTCACTATGAGTTGAAACCGACTCGATGGTACTTAACAACAACAACAACAACCCCTATAAGAAAGCAGCTATGGTAGCATAGTGACTACGAATTGGGCTGAGAAGCTTAAGGTCAGCAGTTGGAAATTATCAGCTGCTACGTGGAAGAAAGATGAGGCTTTCTGCTCCTGTAAAGATTTGTTGTTGTTGTCAAGTGCCGTCGAGTTGATTCCGACTCATAGCGACCCTGTATAGGGTTTCCAAGGAGCAGCTGGTGAACTTGAACCACTAGCCTTTCAGTTCAAAAGGCTTTGCAGTCTGATGCATTAACCCACAGCGCCACACCCAGAAACCCTGTAGAGGGGCGCTATGAGTCGGAACCGACTCCAGGTCATATAACAACCAAAAAACCAGCCCCTATAAGATGCTCTAAGGAGCTCTGGTAGCGTAGTGGTTACGAATCGGGCTGCTAACCTCAAGGTCGAAACTACCAGCTGTTCCGTGAGAGAAAGATGAGGCTTTCTGCTCCCGTAATTATTTACAGCCTCGGAAACCCTGTACAAGGTCACTATGAGTCAGAACCGACTCCACGGTACATAACAACAACATAAGATGCTCTAGGACACAACATCATATCTTCATTCTTATAAAAAATGCACAATCACCATCTAATCATAAGAACAGGAGACCTGGTAGCACAATGGTTAAGTGCTTGCCAGCTAACCAATAGGTCTGCTGTTCAAACCCACCAGCTGCTCTCAAGGAGAAAGATGCTGCAGTCTGCTCCCATAAAGATTATTGTTGTTGTTGTTAAGTGCCATCAAGTCGATTCTGACCCAGAGCGACCCTGTATAGGGTTTCCAAGGAGAAGCTGGTGAGCTTGAACCACCGACCTTGAAGTTCAAACAACTTTGTAGTCCAACACATTAGCCCACAACACAGCCTTGGAAATAAGGCGGCTGGTCTACCTTGCCCTGTAAGGTTGCTAAGAGTTGGAATCAACTTGATGGTAATAGGTAGTCATAAGAGAATATCTACAAAATGCCTAACCAGGATCCTTCAAAGATGTTGAGATCAGGAAATCAAACACTGAGTAGCTTTCACAGATTGAAGAAATCTAATGAGACATGAAAACTGAATGTTATGTTGGTTCCATAATTGGATCCTGGACCCCCCCCAAAAGAACAGTAGTGGGAGGAACTGGTGACATTTGACTAAAATTTGTAGTTAATCATAGCACATCAATGTTAATATCCTTCTTTAATAACTCTACTAAGGTTATATGGAGTCCTGGTGTGGCACTATGGGTTAATGCGCCAGATTGCCAAGCCGTTTGAACTGCAAGGTTGGTGGGTCAAGCTTACCAGCTGCTCCTTGGAAATCCTATACAGGGTCGCGATGGGTTGGAACCGACTGGATGGCACTTCACAACAACAACAACTAAGGTTATGCAAGGTATTTCCATAAGGGAAAGCTAGGAGACAATGTACAGAAATTCTCTGGACTCTTTTTGCAGCTTCTCTATCAGCCTAAGAAGCCCCAAGGGCTGATTACTGAAAGTCTCAACTCCACCAGGACCTTCATGGAAGAAAGATGGGGCAATCTGCTTCGGTAAAGATTTACAGTCCCAGAAACTATGGGGCTCTGCTCGGTCCTATAGAGGCACTCTGAGAGGGAACTGGCTCAACAGCAGCGGGTTTTGGGAAGCCGAGACTTATTTCAATAATAAAGACTGTTGTTGTTGTTATGTGCCCTGACGTTGGCTCCAACTCATAGTGACCCTGTGTGCAACAGAGCCAAACCATGTCCAGTCCTGTGACGTTCTCACAGTTGCTTCTATGTCTGAGCCCATTTTTGCAGCCACGGTGTCAATCCACCGCATTGAGGGTCTTTCGCCTTTTCAGTGATCCTCAACTCTACCAAGCATGAGGTCCTTTTCCAGGGACTGGTCTTCCTGACACCATGTCTAAAATACGTGAGATAAAGTCTTGCCATTCTTGCTTCTAAGACACATTCTGGCTGTACTTCTTCAGAGATATATTTGCTTGTTCTTCTAGCATATTCAATATTCTTCACCAACACCATAATTCAAAATGCATCAATTTTCTTCTAGTCTTCCATGATTGAAAATACTATGGCTTGGGTCAAGCACACCTTAGTCCTCAAAGTGACATCTTTACTCTTAACACTTTAAAGAGTTTTGTAACAAATTTTCCCAATGCAATACATTTATAGTAATAATTTTTCTATTTTAACAATGATGGCATTTATTTAACAAATATTTATTGCATAACTTCTGTGTACTAAGCATCATTCTAACAGATATCTAAGGAAGCACAAAACACACATACATACACTTTCAGTTATTTGAAGTAATCCTTAATCACTAATATTAAGTGATTAATATTTCCAAAAATGAGGAACCAGCATCTCTCATTTTAACAGAGTTCTGGTGTGGCTCTGTGGGTTAATGCGTCAGACTGCAAAGCCGTTTGACTGCAAGGTCGGTGGTTCAAGCTCACCAGCTGCTCCTCAGAAACCCTATGCAGGGTCGCTATAGGTCAGAATCAACTCAATGGCACTTAACAACAACATTATGACTCCAAGAGTAAGAAAGGGTAAAAGTATTTCAAATGAACCTATAAATTCTGTGTTTCCAATTAAAAAACAAAATAAAACAAAAACCGAGGAGTTTTATAAGTTAATCCTATAGTTTATCTGGAAGATAAAGTATGCAAGAATATTCAAGGAAATTTTAATCAATGACCCTAACAATTATAAAGACATACTTTAATTCTATAGCAGTTGATGTTATAAGAACATAAAAAAAAGAGCAATAGAACACCGTAAACACACTGCCATTGAGTCAATTCTGACGTACAGTGACCAGACAGAACACAATAAAGGACTAGAAAGAGACTCACCTGTAAAGAGCAGTTTAATGTAGGACACTGATGATGTTTTAATCCAGTGAGGATAAAAAAGAAGTTAACTACTCAATAAATGTTGTTGTTACGTGCCCTCAAGTCAGTTACAGCTCATAGCAATGTCATATAGGGTTTCCAAAGAGTGGCTGGTGAGTTTGAACTGCCAACTTTGTGGTTAACAGTCAAGTGCTTATCCTACAGCACTGCATCAGGACTCTACTCAATGAATAGTGTTGGAATAATTAGAATCACGGAGGAAAAACTTGGCTTTTTCATTCAACAAAAATTTTAATGCCTACATGTTCTAGGGGGGAAAAAATAGATCGCTAAACCATTCCATGGACAAAAATAGATTTCTAATATAATAAATAGCTAAATATTTATTTTTATCTATAAAAGGCATTAGGATAAAATACAGGAGAATTTTTTTTCCTAATACTGGAGTGGGGAAGACTTTTCTACACCAAATAGAAAGTATTGACATTATAAGGAAAAAAATTAGATTAATTTCATAAACATTCTAATGTATTACATTATGAAAGTCCCCATAAGCAAATGGAAATATGTGGGGCAGGCTGAAAAACATATTTAATGTATATAAAGGAAAAGAACTAGAGCATATAAAATAAATGAAGGCTTCCAAAACATAAATAAGAGTATTCAATATAAAAATAGTCAAAAATATAAATAGGCAACTCACATACAATGGAATATATATATATGTTCAACCCATTTTTTAAAATGGACATACAAATTAAAATAACAAGAATTTTTTTTCAAATTGTTGACTTTTTTGAATGATTGTTAATATCCAGTGTTGATGGTTTTATGGGGAAATAAAAACTTATATATAGTGTGAGTATAATGAAATTCACATATCTTTTGATCCAACCATTTATTTTTTTTTAATCTATCACAAAAACTAGACACATAATCAGAGCTCAACCAGAAGTAAAAAG
>NW_006408578.1:6178641-6190780 GCF_000296735.1 Chrysochloris asiatica | reverse complement strand
AAAAAAAAAAAACCTCTGATGATCTGCCCTGTAAACTTTCACTCAATGCAGGAAAGTTCATTTGTAAGAGCTGGAAGCAACCTAGAAATGAGGAATGTTTAAAATAAGAATTCTATGACATGCAGACATTGAACTATCAGTTATTTTTAAAAGAGTGAGGTAGTGCTAGAATGTATTGATAGGGAAAGATCTTTAGGACATTTTTGCTAAGTGTCACAAGCATGTTGTTGTTTGTCATCGAGTCGGTTCCAACTCACATTGTCCTGTATGGAGTTTCTGAAGCTGTAAAACTTTATGGGAACAGAAAGTCTCATCTTTCTTGGAAATGGATTTGAACAGCTAACCTTGTGACTAGCAGCCCAATGGGTAATCCACTATACCACCAGTGTGCCTATCAACCATATAATATGAATACTCCATGGGGGCAGTATATATATATATATCATGCATACCTAGATATAGACTAAAAGAGGTTACATGTTTTACTTTTATTTATTCCATATAGTTCTTGGTTTGAATTTTTACATTGGGAATATGTTCATTTATAACACATGTATCTAAAAATACAAAGTACAAAATAAACTTCCATATGATTTATAGCAGTTCTGTGTAAACAGTTATTTTGTTCAACTTTTAAGATCAAACTTAAAAGGGAAAAAAAAATGTTAAAAGTAGAATATGCAACCAAAAGAAAATATATTCCTTAGATTAAAATAAGCATTAGATTTTCTTGATAAGGCTGGAAATTGTGAACAATTTACTCTTGAACATAGTCCACTGAGCTGCAGGTAGGCTGTATTATGGGGGGAACATCTTTGCAACATTCCAGTATTTTGGAGGAGGGGGTAAAGAGGGGGAAAAGGACCATCCTGTTCCCTTGCATAGTCCAGCAGTTCGTACAGCTATGTTGTTAAGTGCCATCGAGTTGGTTCCGCCCCATAGCGACCCTGTATAGGGTTTCCGAGGAGCTGCTGGTGAGCTTGAACCGCCGACCTTGCAGTTCAAACGGCTTTGCGTTCTGGCGCATTAACCCACAGTGCCACACCAGGACTCCTATACTGAAGATCAATGCTGTCTGGCTACTGGGGGGAAGTTCCATTGTCATGGAACCAATTCTGACCCATTACAACTCTGTTGGACTGAGTAGAACTGCCCCCATGGAGTATTCAAAGCTTTAATATTTACAGATGCAAACTGTCACATGTTTCTCCCACAGAGTGGCTGGCGGGTTCAAACCACCAACCTTTTGGTTAGCTGCTGAGTACTTACCCACTGTGCCACCAGGGCGCCTTCTGACTCCAGGAGTTCACAAAATTAGAATGTTAACAGCAAAACTAACTTTCTCACCTGAATGTATTTCTCCTACTTAAGGGAAGGTGGTGATTGTTTTTAAGTGCCATCAGGTCATTTCCGATTCATAGCGACCCTGTAAACAGTTCTCAAAGGTCAGTAGGTAGGTTTGAACCACTGACCTTGAGGTTAGCAGTCCAGTGCTTATCCTACAGGTCAGATATTAGGAAACTATGGAATAATAAGAAAATTAAAGAGTAAAACCACAGGATATGAAGCCAGAGGTGATTTTTGAGTAGCAGTGAATGACTGAGACAGTTACGGGTGGTGCTGTTTTAATACATGCATTTGCATTCTGATAATGTGAGCAAACTTATGGAGAAAACTTAGAAATACACAATTTTCCCACCATTCGCTGTACTCAAACCAAAATACAGAGTCATTTTTCATTGATTCCCTCCCTGGCCTCTGATTCCAACCCATCACTATAAGAAAAGTGATTCTATCAAATTCTACTCCCAAAATATTTCTCAGATTGTTCCACTTTATTCTGTCTTCAATGCCAACACTTTGGTCCAGCCAGGACGTTACCAGAGCAACGCCAGTGACCATCTTCTAGTCTCCAACCCAACCAGACAGCATCTTGTTAAAGATTCCTTACCATGCCATGCTGCCCTGACATGACCTTCAAGACAGCAGGTTCTTATCATTCCCTGACCCCCTTGTACTCCCCTCACACTCCCACTCCCACCTCTATACCCCACCCTGCTGCCTTTCCATCTTCATCTACTTCATTCTCACTGTTCACTAAGCCCCAGCCTTGTTTGCTTTCTCTTCCCCCTTCTCTCCTTGCGCTTCACCATCTTTCCTCAACTTATTATCTGACTGGTACTTAAATGCTGTTTACCAGTGGACATGCACATCCTTGACACACAACCTAAAATGGGTACCACCTTCCACTCTTCTCGTCTTTGATCTTTTCCTTCATAGCACTTACAGAAATGTGTCATCATGTATTCATTTGAGGATATATCTGTTTAATCATACAGATTCAAAGAAAGCAAAGACTGTGCCTATTTTGTTCCCAGTGTTTAACCTAACATCAAGAGTCCCTGGGGTGCACATAGTTAATAAAACTTGCTGTTAACTGAAAAGTAGGAGGTTGGAGTCTGCCCAGAAGCCCCTCAGAAAAAAGACCTGGTGATCTCCTTTGAAAAATCTCTCTGAAAACCCTATGGAGCAAAACAACAACAAAAAACAACCCTATGGAGCAAAAAACAAAACAAAACAAAAAAAAAACACCCTATGGAGCAAAAAAAAAAACAACAACAAAAAACAACCCTATGGAGCAAAAAAAACACCCTATGGAGCAAAACAACAACAACAACAACAAAAAACCCTATGGAGCACAGTTCTACTCTTACTTACATGGGGTGGCCATGAGTCACAGCTGACTCGATGGCAACTGAGTTTAGCCAAGTACCACAGGGTCACTATGAGACAGAACTGCCTCAACGTCACTTACAACATTTGGCATTAAATAGATGTTCAATAAATAAATAAACAAGCTAGTAGAATCAAGTCCAGAAATATTTGGAAAGAATGAAAATGCCTAACAAGATGAAGATTAACAGGAATAACTGTGATTGTTGATCCTGTTGCTGTTAAGCGCAGTCTAGTTAGTTCTGTCTCATAGCAATGCTGTATAGGGTTTCTGAAGAGCAGCTGGTGGGTTTGAAATGTCGACCTTGCGATTAGCAATCTGGTGCTTATCCTATGGTGCCGTACGAGGATCCCCAACTGTGATTAGTGTGATTTCAAAATAGAAATGTCCAAGTGTCTTTCAAAAGATGATTGGATAAACAAAATGAGGTCAATACATTTAATGGAATATTCCTCAGCCAGAATGAGAAACAAATGTGGATGCACCTTGAAAACATAGAGCTGAATGAAACAAGTCTATCACAAAATGACAGATACTGTATGACCCTGCTTCCATGCAAATGCACAGAGGAAAAGGTTTATTTGAAACTATCAGAGGTAGCGTAGTGGTTATGAGTTGGGCTGCTAACCTCAAGGCCAGCAGTTCGAAACTACCAGCCATTATATGAGAGAAAAATGAGGCTTTCTGTTCCCATAAAGATTTACAGCCTCGGAAACCCTACAGGGTCGCTATGAGTTGGAACTGACTCCATGGTACATAACCACCACCACCACCACCATCATCAGGGGTTGGGAGGGACAGGAACGAGGAGGTGTGGTGATGATGTTGGGATGATGGCAAACTTTGGGAGAAGAAGAGCAGCAATAGCAGCATAAAACAGTGACTATCATTAGTGTCACTGAATGAAGCATGTAAAAATGGTTGAATCAGTAACTTTTTGTGATAAACAGTTTACCACAATTAATTTTGTCTACAATGATGATTTATATAAGCAAGGGTACATATGAGGAGGCCTGATAGCTACTCCGATTAGGAACACGTGTGGTGGAAGCTCACACTGACTGTGTCTGCTTCTCATTTCTTGAATCTAAAAATAATTTTGTCAATGCACTCTTAGGTGATTAGCAACTGACTCATATTCAACAAATGTGACAGATTAATGTGTATGTGCAACTCAACTTATTAATTTACAATAAAAATGGGACAGCCAGATCAAGCTGATATTCAGATTCCGTGTTCAGCTTAATCTCTCCCTGTAGGAAAGGGATGGATGGCTAAATTATATCCAAATGACAGCTGCAACTTAGATAAGATTTCTGGACACAAATTACTTACGTAGCTGCAGTTTCATCACCTGAGACCAGAGTGCCATTTTCTTCTTCAAGGATTCTTCTAACAGCCTCCTAACTATTCTCCATACTACCCCCCTTTCAAATCCATTAAGCACACAGCAGCAAAAGTATTTCTTTTAAAACATGCTTCCAGTCACATTACTCTTGTATTCAAAAGCTTTCAGTGGTTCCTTGTTAATACTTAAAAGGAACTCCAGCTCCCTACTCTGAGTGGTTGATTCCTGACACCACTCCAGCCTCATGCGATATTCCTCTGCCCATTGCTTCCCAGTCTCAACACACTAGGGGGCTTTCGATCCTTTAATGTGACAAGCTGGGTCTTAGTCTTCTTACCCAATCCCCTCTGCCTGGAATGGTTCCTCAGTCCTCCACAAGGACAATGACTCCTTATGTTCTAGATTTCAATTTATTGATCCAAGACACCTTGCCTGGTTTCTTTTTGAAAGTCCTTCACCTTTCCCATTCAACTTGATTTTCTGTTTCATTTATGTTGCTATCATTTTTTTTCCCCCAGCTTACTTCTTTTATAGCTATCACCTCCATTGGGATGAAACTTCTGTGTGGGTGTAGAGAAAACTCTGTCTTTTTGTTTACTAAGAAATGCCACGGCTGTTGTGGTGACTTGCCTTCAAATCAGCTCTGACTCCTGGTGCCCTGGTGTACAATGCAAGGGGAAGTTGTCCTGTCCCATGCCATTTTCACCATTGTTGGTGTGCTTAGGACCACTGTTGGAGTCCTAGTGTATTCTGAGTGCCTTCCATCCTAGGGGGCGCATCTTCTAGTATTCTCCTCTATTATGATCCATAGGGTTTGACTGATAGATTTGACTGGTTTTCAGCATCGATACCAGGGTCTTTCTTCCTAGACCACCTTAGTCTGAAGGCTCCCCTGAGATGTACTGAACACCATAACAACACGCAAGCCTCCATGGCAGATGTGGGTGACTGTATCTGAACTGCACTGGTCAGGAATCACCCTGATCTCCTACACGGAAGGTAAGAGTTTTATTGCTTAACCACCATCCCCTCATCATGCAATTTTTACCCATCAAATATTAAACCCCAAGATCTTCCCGCAATCAATTTCTTCTTATCAGCTATTTGTACTCAAGTTGCATAGAGAAGAAGTAGCCTTGTAGAAATTAACCAAATGAAAACACTCACCCAAATTTGATGGTGACCACCGTTTCAATGTAAATCTCCAGTTCTGTATAAAGTAACTTGGATTATGTCACCCTAGGGTTCATCTTATCCTGGTATGATCTCTTTAACAGAAAACAAAAGAAAAACTGTATTTTCAAACAAATTCACAACCACAAGTAAATGGGTTCAATACATACTTGGGGGAAATACAATTCCATCCACAACAGCTACTGTCTTCTCCATTTTACAGGTGCAGAAACTGAGACTTGGAGGCACTAACTGACAGCTTTATCTCTGACTACATATCTGGTGAACGACAAAGTTAGGATTAGAACTCGGCTGACTCTAGTTGACACCACTCCCTCGTGCTGTTTCCTGAAGGATCCTCCCTTTCACAGCAGACTCCACCAATTCTGTGCAGTGAAAATATCTTGAGCACCTACTCTCTACCAGTCACTATACCAGGTATGAAGGATGTTTGCCACTCTTGGCTCTGTCTTTCATGGTCTAGTGGGAACTCACCATAGAATTGCACTAATGGGGAACAGGGATTTTTGTGACTATGGTAGCTGCAAACACAGACACAGCGGGAATTCTGAATGCCTACTATGCTTCAAAAGGAGCTCTGGTAGTGTAGTGGTTACGAATCAGGCTGCTAACCTCAGGGTCAGCAGTTTGAAATCACCAGCTGTTCCGTGGGAGAAAGATGAGGCTTTCTGTTCCCGTAAAGATTTACAGCCTCAGAAAACTTGTACAGGGTCGCTATGAGTTGGAACCGACTCCACGGTACTTAACAACAACAACTATGTTTCAGACACCATGCATAGATTCAGAAGTGCCATAGAGCACTGAACAGTTCTCTTATTTCCAGTTGATGCCAGTTCCTTGCTGTTCTTGCTATGGGGGAAGGGTTTTGCAATCTTAAAGAATCATCTTCAATGGTTTTAAACTTCTTTGAGTGAGGTATCCTAAGGACTTGGAAAACTACGTACTCCTCTGAAACTGAAAGTACACCCATCAGCTAGGATGAGATCAGCTATCAGCAGAAATAAACCGAGAGATTGCCGGTAAGGACATGGCTGCATCATCTGGGCAGGATCCAAGCTCCCCAAGTCTGTCGCCACGTCATCTGAAGGAAGCAAGGAAAGAATGTGACTGTAACTGTGGAGACTGGGACCTGAATAAAATGCCTTGCCTGGGAAAAGGTGTAAGACAACCTAAAAAGGAGATTTCAGTATAGATCAAGAAGTTCTTAGGGTCAATCTAATACAGTCACCTGAAGTCCGGAGTCCTGGTATGGAGCTGTAGGATAAGCACTGGACTGCGAATCACAAGATCAGTGGTTCAAGTCCACCAGCTGCTCCTCAGAAACCCTATACAGGGTCATTTCAGGTCGGAACCAACTCGATGTCACATAGCAACTGCAACAACACAGTCACAAAATTGGTATACGGAGAGGAAGCTGCCCGAAATTAAAGTTGGGTTCAGAAGAAGACACAGCAAATGCAAGTAATAAATTGATTTTATTAAAAACAATTATTTTAGTCCATAAAAAATTAAATTGGACTCATAAAGTGGTGAAAACATCAGCTTTTCATAGTTCTAAGCAGCTGGCTCTAGTTTAAATGATGGTTGTTGTAGAGTCTGTCCTGACACATGGCAACTCCAGGTGTGCAGAGTAGAATTGCTCCATAGAAACTTCATCACTGTGACCTTTCTAAAGCAGAGCACCAGGCCTTTCTTCCAACGCACTTCTAGGTGAGCTCAAACCAGCAACTTTTGGGCTAGTAGTTCAGTGTTTAACCAGTTGACCCGCCCAGGGACTCTGTCTAAATATTAATTGGAAGTTCATCCTACTTGACATTCATCCACCTTTAGTAAGGAGAGGTCTACAACTCATCTGACAAAAACATGGCTCCAAAACTTCATAATAAAAGAGAAAAGACTTTCTTGTTTGAAGAGTCTTGTGTATAAACTATGTCAAACGAAGTGTGGCTCGAGAAACTCACAGGCTAACATCAACGACTCCAGCCAAACACAACACAGCGATTCCAAATTGAAAATTAGTCTTTGCAGTTTCTAAAACTAAGTTGTTTTCAAAAGGGAAATGGAACAGTAGATGAAGACAATAAAGAGGGGATGGTTCCAAGTGATAATGAAAGTTTAAAAAGGAGTTAAAATTGGATGGAAAACTATCACAATATCATTTGCACTGAGATTGTTTCCTCTAATCTCCTCCTTTCATAACAAAGATTGAAGAAAGAGCGTGCTGGAGAATAAGATTAATCACAAGGTAAAATCAAAATAAATGATACCCTTTCCTTCTATAATTAAAACAAGAAGCTCAAAGAAAGAAAAAAACGAAGCTAGCTAGGTGTTTCTTCATTTCATTTGGAATGGTTCCATTGGAAAGAACTCAGCAATACTCTGTTTTGTTTGCCTACATTCTTCATTCTTATCTGTCTCTAGGTGTGTCGGCCGTTTCTATTTTTAGCATAGAAAGACTCTTGAGGATAAGGATTATGATTTGTTTACATATGCTGCAGTGAAATTTGGCAGATAAATCTAGAAACAATTTTCTTTGCCCTGATCTGAAGATGTATTGATGGCATTGGACTTTCTCATACATGTACCCACTGCCTTCAAGTCTACTCCAATTCACAGAGATCCTTTAGGACACTGTAGAACTGCTCCACAGGGTTTATGAAACATCTTTACAAGAGCCGACGCTACTGACGACGTTCTGGTTAACAGCTTAACCCACTGTGCCACCAGGGTTGCTTCCTCTCATTTATCCCACCGCCACCAATTCGATGTGACAGTGATGTGGCGCTGTAGTATACAGATTACAGCTTTGGAAATGCTACGCGGCAGTTCTACTCTGTTCTGTAGGGTCTCTATGAGTTGACATCTACTCAATAGCAATGGGTTTGTAAGGAGTTTGTCAGATGTGGTGGCCTGCATGTATCTGTGATACTGGAAGCTATGCAGTGATATTTTAAATACCAGCAGGGTCACGCATGGTGAATAGGTTTTAACACAGTGTCCAGACCAAGATAGATTAGGAAGAAAGGACTGGCAATCTGCTTCTGAAAACTAGCCAGTGAGGACCCTTCAGATTGCCACAGAACAGTGTCCAGTACAGTGCTGGACAATGTACCCTTGAGGTTGGAAGGCACTAAAAATACACAGTGGATGCAACAGTGAATGAAAATGGTGCAGGGCCGGGCCAAGCTCTTACACACCAAGTCACCTGATTCAGAGCCAATTCAATGGCAACTAACAGCCGTTGGTTGGTTGGTTGGTTGGTTGGTTGGTTGGTTGGTTGGTTTTGTGCCATGGAGTCGATTTGGACTCATAGTGACCCTGCATAGGGTTTCCGAGGCTGTAAATCTTTACAGGAGCTGAAAGCCTCCTCTTACTCCCTCGGAGCAGCTGGTGGGTTTGAACTGTTGATCTTGTGGCTAGCAGTCTAGTGCTTATCCTACAGCACCACCGGGGCTCCTGTACAGTTATTTAAATGAGTGCATTTGAGAGCGTTGGTGGTCTGAACGTCTGCTAACTAGAGCATGCACTGTCCGCAGGCTTGAATGACACTGTGAGGTGTTCCCAGCTAAAGAAGGACGTTGGCCAGTCCAGAGAAGCAGAGAGTCTGCTAGTGAACCAAGAGGAGCCAGTACACTGTGCTCTGCACAGTCATTAGGGAACAAACCATCAAACTCATGTTGTTGTTGTTGTTAAGTGCCATCCAGTTGGTTCTGACCCTGTACAAGGTTTCCAAAGAACAGCTGGTGGGTTTGAACTGCTGACCTTTTGGTTCAACATCCACTGATCATACTCACATGGCAGTGGCTGGTGGTTGGGTGCTCTGGAGTAGATTCCAACTCATAGAGACCCTGCATAGGGTTTCTGAGACTATAAATCTTTAGGGGAGCAGAAAGCCTCATCTTTCTCCTGAGGAACAGGTGATAGTTTTGAACTGCTGACCTTGAGGTTAGCAGCTTGGCTTGTAACCACTACACTGCCAGAGCTCCTTCATATACTCATATTTGTTGTTGTTGTTGTTAAGTGCCATCGAGTTGGTTCCTACCCATAGCGACCTTGTACAGAGTTTCTGAGCTGGTGAGCTTCAACCATGGACCTTTCAGTTCAAACCGCTCTTGCAGTCCAGCACATTAACCCACACTGCCACACTAGGATTCCTCATATACACATATGTTGTTGTTAGGTACCATCGAATCGTTACTGACTCATAGTGGCCTTATGCACAGCAGAACGAAACATTGCCCGTACCTGGGCCAACCTCACTATTGTTGCCATGCTTGAGCCAATCCATCTCGCTGGGGGTCTTCCTCTTTCTCTCTGACCTTCCACCCTACCAAAGATGATATCCTTATCCAGAGACCCGTTTTCCTCAGCTTTGAGTATTAACACTTTAAGTCCTCAACCTTCATTTAAAAAAACAAACAAAAAACAAAAGCATAACATGAAAGTGTTAGGATACTTAAGAAAAGTCTAGCCATCTGCTTCCCATAATCAGTTGTGGAAAATTCCACGCGGCACGTAATTAAATCTTTTCAGGTCACATAAATATGATTTCACTTCAAAAAGACATTTATTGTCTTGTGTGCAAGGCAGTATAAGAAGCATTGGATGCACAACAATGAATGAAGCTCTCTCTCAGTGAGCACACATATCAATTTTTTACAGAAAGTAACGCATAAAACTATAGATATGGGTACTGGTGTGGTGCTGTAGATAAGCACTGGACTGCTAATCAAATGGTTGGAGGTTCAAACTCACCATCTGCTCCTCAGAAACCCTACACAGGGTTGCTCTGAGTCAGTACCGACTTGATGTCCCTTAACAACATGGTGGTGGTGGTGGTGGTTGTGTGCCATCAAGTCGGTTCTGACTCAGAGCAACCCTGTGTACAGTTCCTGAAGCTGTAAACCTTGCACGAAATGGCTGGTGGATTCACACTGCTGACCTTGAGATTAGCAGCCCAATGTGGGCAAGCAGCAATAAGGAAATTCAGTAGTGTCTCCCCAAAGGGTATGATGCCTAAGCCAGGAACTGAAAGGTGAGCAGCAATTAGCTAAACAGAGGAAGGCAGGACATATTCTTTAGAGGGAAGCGCATGAGCACAGCAGTGTGGGGTGGGCAGCACATCTGTAATTACATAGGAGTACTGGAGATAAGGAGCCCTGGTGTGGCGCTGTGGGCTAATGCGGCAGACTGCAAAGTCATCTGAACTACAAAGTCAGTGGTTCAAGCTCACCAGCTACTCCTTGGAAACCCTATACAGGGTCGCTATTGACTCAACGGCACTTAGCAACAACAACAACAACAACAACTGGAGATAAGGGGTCCTGGTGTGGCACTGTAGATTAATGCGCTGGACTGCAAAGTCAGTTTGAACTACAAGGTTGGGGGTTGTAGCTGCTCCTCAGAAACCCTATATGGGGTCGCTATGGGGTCGGAACTGACTCAATGGCACTTAACAACAACAACAACAACTGGAGATAAGGAGTCCTAGTGTGGCATTGTGGGATAATGCGCTGGACCTCAAGGTGGGTTTGAACCGCAAGGTCAGTGGTTCAAGCTCACCAGTCACTCCTTGGAAACCCTAGAGAAGGTCGCTGTGGGTTGGAACTGACTCAGTGGCACTTGACAACAACTGGAGATACAATTGGTGGGAAAAGAGCTGATGGAAGGGTGGTGAGGGAGGCCTGTATGCCCAGCCCAGGGCCTTGGACATCTTTGCGGCCCTGGGCTCACTGAAACGCTTCAGTAGGGGACATGGGCTGTTCATTTCACATGGCTATATCAGTTAGAGCTCTTTGGTTGTAAACAACACAAACAGATGGCAGCAAACACAAGCACAAATAAAGAGATGTATTTAAAATCCTCGTGAAATACATCCTTAATCATATCTGTCTCTCATTTTGAGGGTAGAAATTCTTTCTGGAATACCATTAGTTAGCTAATACACCTAGGTCCTCAAAGTCAGAGGTGTATCTACAAAAATAACGAGTGCAGCAAGCATTGAAATTGTGACCCTGTGCAGACATCCAACTCCTACCGCTTAGGTAACTTTACCATAACATCAACTCAAATCCAAGTCAAGCTCATTAACCTTTATCTTAACACAGTGTGGAACCCCATGAAAATCACAACTGCACCTTTCCTGCTTTCCCTGATGGAAACGGGTCCCTGATGTGCTGAAAGTCATTTCCCCCCAGTTTCTTCTCTTTCTACATTCAGCAGAGCACGATCACATCGTCTGCCTGGTATCATGTTGCTGTTGTTAAGTGGTTCCGACTCATAGTGAGCCTGTATAGGAGAAGGCTCTCAAATAGGAAAGTATTGGTTTCAGCTAGCTGAATCATCTCTCACCGCTAGTGATGGAAAATTGCAACGGTAAATAGAAATTGCTCAGTGGCGCCCCCTTCAGGTGGCACTCAGTGCACGTGCCATACCTACAGTTTCTTAGGCACCTGTCTGCTCTAAGTGCTTGTGTTTGTTTGTTCTGTCATTCCTCCATTGGTTGTTTCATTCGACTTTCTGGGAGTCCTCCTTAGTTATTTTTTTAAACCTTCTATTGAATGTTTTCTTTATGGTATCAAATCTTTCATTTCCAAAAGCTCTTGTCTGAATATTCTTTTGTAGCAATATCATCTCTTTGGTACAGGTAGAATTAACAGATGTTCCCTACAATAGGTCACACAGACAGCAGCTTGGCTATGGGGAAGCACCATTGGATAAGGAGACATGCTGCAATCTATGTGTAATTTGATAAGGGCCTGGCCAGGACCAAGGAAGGAAGGATGAATTAACAACATATCTAGGAGGTAACATTCACAAGGCTTGGAGAAAAAAAAAAAAAAATATATATATATATATATATA
>NW_006408578.1:6137281-6178541 GCF_000296735.1 Chrysochloris asiatica | reverse complement strand
AATTTAGAGTCAAAGTAAAGAAGAGAAATGTTTATGATGATCCCTGGGGATTCTAGTTTAGGTTACTATGTACATGGTGAAGCCATTTGCTCAGATAGGAACGAGGTTAAGGGGATGATGGTGAACTCAATCATGAGTTGTCGTAGACAGTGAAGATGATATTGTTGGTGTTTGGTGCCATCGAGTTGGTTCTGACTTATAGCAACCCTACACACAGTAGAACGAAGCCCACTGTTGATGCCACTGTGTCAGTCCACCTTGTTGGAGGTCTTCCTCTTTTTCATTGATCCTCCTCTTCAGCAAGCATGATATCCTCTTCCAGGGACTAGTTCCTCCTGATGGCATGTCCAAAGTATAACAAACGAAGTCTCGGCACCCTGGCTTCTAAGGAACATTCTGGCTGTGTTTCATATACATGGCCCAAAAAGGGTTCTGAAATGAACTTTAAAACAAAAATTATTGATGTTACTATGCATGTCCACTCTCTGGCTCAAGTCAGTTGTTGGTGAGTGGATTCTGACTCACAGCATACAGAGTAGAACTGAGCTCCATAAGAATTTTCAGTGGTTAGTTAAAGATTTACAGCTTCAGAAACCCTGTACAGGGTCGCTAGGAGTCGGAACTGACTCCATGCACCAACCAACCAACCAACCAAGTTATGGGAAGTAGATGACCAGGTTTTTCTTCAAGGTGCCTTTCAGTTAGCATTTGCACCATGCAGGGACTTCTGACACCTGGTACTGTTAGAAAAATAGAGCAAAATCTTTCATACACCACTCACGCACCCACACATTACTTATGTCTCAAAGGACAATCTAGCTGTAGCTCAGTGCAGGTGGCTCTTTGAGCCCTTGGAGTACAAAGCAGCTGTCGTAGCTTTCTTCTCTTCTTCAAAGGTTCTCATCTTTTCTGCAGTTAGAGCACCACCTGTTTACTGCTCCTGTGACCATATCAATTGTGTTGCCAAGACCAAGTAACAACTTACCTCTTCGACTCTCTACGAAGTTCTTTTTGTGTTTTTGTTCTTGACCCATTTCTTGACAAAACTTTAATGTTTATTGGCCTCCAGGCTAGCAAGAAAACCAGTAAAAATTGGCATTTTAGCAACGTCACTGCCAACCACATGTTCCTCTTCTCAGAAGTGAAGGAACACAAGTCAGTAAGTGGTCTCTCCCCACCTCTGGGTGAAGTGAAATGCTGAGTGTTCCCCTGCTGTTTCCTGACTCCTAGAGGTGGGCTGGCTGATTTTGTCCTGGTCACTCATAATTTTTATCTCACAAGTCTGAAGTCTTAAATATTTCAACTGCAGAAAACCATAGTTAAACTACAATTTACTTATGACTTGGATGTTTCTACTAAAGACAAACATATTCAAATATACAAGTTATTTTTATCTTCGCTTCTACTAAGAAGTTCATAAAATGAGGATTCTCATGTCCTGCGTGATATTAGGCTCATTTGGAAAAACAGCAAATAGATATTAAAAGGGTTTCAAATTAGGAAAGATCTTGTATGTCATATTGGGGGGTGGTGGTTGTGTGCTGTGGAGTCAGTCCTAACTCATAGTGGCCTGTATAGCAATGGTGGGAAAGCTTTTTGCTGCAACAAGGACCATTTGTATATTTATAACATCATTCTCGAGCCATACAAAATTGTCAATTTAAAAATTAGCCTGCTATATTTGGTCAAACATTTAATTAATTCACACCTAATGTGATAGCTCCACCACTCGTCTGTCAGTTTGTCGTACTGTGGTGGCTTGTGAGTTGCTGTGATTCTGAAAGCTATGCCATCGGTATTTTAAATACCAGCGGGGTCACCCATGGTGGACAGGTTTCAGATGAGCTTCCAGACAAAGATAGACTAGGAAGAAGGAGTGACAAACTACTTCCGAATATTTAGTCACTGAAAACCTTATGAATAGCAGAGAAACACTGTCAAATATAGTGCCTGAATATGAGCCCCTCTGGTTGGAAGGCATTCAAAATGCGACTGGGGAAGAGCTGCCTCCTCAAAGTAGAGTTGTCCGTAATGATGCAAATGGAGTAAAGCCTATGGGAGAAAAGCCCGCTGGACCTTCATTTGCTGATGGGGCACAACTCAAAATGAAGAGAAACAACTGTAAGCATCCATTGAAAATCGAAACATGGAATGTATGAAATACAAATCTGAGAAAATTGGAAGTTGTCAAAAATGAAATAGAATGCATAAACTTTGATATCTTAGGCATTAGTAAGCTGAAATGAATGGGTATTGGCCATTTTGAATCTGATGACCACATGGTTTACTATGCCGGAAATGACAAATTGAAGAGGAATGGTGTTGCATTCATTGTCAAAAAAGAACATATCCAGATCAGTCATGAGGTACAACGCTGTCTGTGATAGGATAAGATCCATGTGCCTACAGGGAAACCCAAGGAGCTCTGGTAGCGTAGTGGTTATGAATCGGGCTGCGAACCTTAAGGTCAGCAGTTCGAAACTACAAGCCGCTCCGCGGGAGAAAGATGAGGCTTTCTACTCCCGTCATGTTTAGGAGGTTAAATTATATTGTAAAGATAAAGAAAATCCCTAGAAGGTTTTGAATAAGGAATGACAAAGATCTTCCCATTTCTCCTGTTAAGGATTGTATGGTATCTTCAAAAAAGATATATTGAAATCTCAATTTCTGGTACCTATGAAAGTGAACTGGTACCTATGAAAGTGAACTTGTTTGAAAATAGGGTCTTTGAGGATGTTATCAGCTAAATTACCATGAGGTCATATTGCAGTAGGGTAGTTCCTAGTTTAGTCTTAGTGTTGTTGTTGTTGTTAAGTGACATCAAGAGAGTTCCAACTCATAGTGACCCTGTATAAGATTTCCGAGGGGCAGTTAGTGGGTCCGAACTGCCAACCTTGTGGTTTGCAGTCCAGTGCTGATCCTACAGTGCCACACCAGGAGTCCAGTTCAGTCTCAGTGGTGTTCTATGGAAGAGAGGAAACCCAAAGAGACAGAGAAAGGAAGCCTTGTGAAGACACAGAGAATGTCTGGGGGAGGGACCCGTGGTGATGCAGTAGCTAAGCACTCAGCTGTTAACTGAAAGGTTGACAGTTCAAACCTCCAGCAACTGCACGAGAGAAAGATACGGATGGCCTTCTGCTTCCATAAAGAAGCCAGCCTTGGAAACCCTAAAGGACTATTCAACTCTATCCCAGAGGGTTGTTGTGAGTTGGAATCCACTCAGTCGCAACAGATTTACTAGAAGCCAGCTTTTCCTGACGCCAGTAGCCACAACAAAGCATCTTCCCCTAGAGATTTCAGAGGGAACAGAAGCTGGTTCTGCACTCAAGGACACAATAAATTTCTGTTCTGAAAAGCCACTGCACAGTGGGGGACTTCGTTACAGCAACCTTGGGAAATGAGTGCACCCCACAAGATAAAATAAGTTAGTTTAAGAACGTTCACCCTGAGAACAAAGCACTACACTGTGCCCTCTGTTGTCTCTTTTATAGTTTTAAAGCACCGGAGGATAGTACAACCAGCTTCAAATTCGTTTCTTGTTGTTTCGTCTAGATCATTCCCTGAGAGCACTATAATCTTCCACTGGTCCTGTTGCAGACCATGCAGACCCAGTCAGGAGTTCAAGGCCCTGTGGGCCCAAGTGTTGCAGACCTCAGGCTCTGAGGAACAAACTCTAGCCACCTAGCAAACTGTTTTTCATCTGATTATTCAGTCATTTTTATTATTAATTTCATACAGGAGCCCTTGATATCCACAGATAAATGTAAAAATCTCCTAAAGCCGAGACTGTAAAATTCTAAAGACAAAGTTTTCCTCAAAGAATTCACTCAAGGTAAATGGGTGTCTTCCCGGGTCTTTGTTCTAAGGACAAAAGGACACCCTCCCTAAAGCATTTTCAGGTGCAGCCCCATTCACCCAGGCATCTTCATCCTCTTCATCTTCCCCCATTTGAGGCTAGGTGCTAAAAGGTATGTTAATCAGGCTCCAGAAACTGAGTTGCTGGCCTGAGATTCGAACCTGCAAATAAGATATAAAGTTGCCTGAATGTCTGGAAAAGTAAGATTTTTAGCTATGCCTTGTCTTAGCCCCTCCCAGCTTTGTGTAAAGTTCCTCCCCTAAATAAAACGGAGGTGCAGAACGAATCCAGGGGGGCATTACGGCTGGCAAGGCGTGAGTTATGGCATGCAGGGTGCTCAGTCCAGCATTGCAACCAGCCCGGGGTGCGTAATGCCTGCTTAGCTAAGATGTTTACTATGCAGGATCTTATGGCCCTCATGGCTGAGATATTTGCAATGCAGGATCTGCCTGCTGCCAGTCCCGCATCCACTCTGGTTTCTGGGTGTCTCTTTGTCTCTCTCATTGTGTCTTGGTGTGTCTTTCTATATTTCTACCACCGCCAGATATCCCTACCTTGTGAACCAAACATCCGTGTCGAGGCAGGTCCTCGGCATTGTCCATGTTCCCTAATATTTCCACTTCCTGTATCCCTTCTCTCTATGGTGGGCATGCAACATCTCTTTCTTTTGCATCTCAGCTCAGTGATGACCCTTTGGGGAGAATTGTCGCTTCCCGAATTGGAGTTGACGGCGCTTAACAACAACAATTTGAGCTGTGACTCTATCTGTCTACTATAGTCTTATAGTTCTGGTATGACACCGTAGGATCCGCACTGGACTGTGAACCACGAGGTTGGCAGTTCAAAGTTGCTCCTCGGAAACCCTATAAAGGGTTGCTATGAGTCAGGACCAACTCAACAGAACTTAACAACAATAAAATAACAACATAATCCTTATAGTCTACTATAGGCCCTGGTGAAGAGCTAACATAAGTACTGGACTGCTAAACAAGCAAACAGCAAAACTGGCAATTCAAACCCACCAGCCACTCTCTGAAACACTATACAGCATCACTATGAGTCTGAATTGACTCAATGACACACAGCAACAACAGCAGTATAATAGTCCTTATTCTATAGTCTCTTGGTGATTGTATGTGGTTGGCATATGAGCAAGGACAGCTGCTTTGTGCATGCCCAGAAACTAGCAAGGGGCTTGTCACCTCTTGGAGTCAATACCATTCCTGTAGAGGATGGAACACATTGAATGTGATCGGTATTTGCTTGGCCTGCATTTTCTTTCCTCATGCATTTTAACCCCTGTCAAGTGGTGTCAGCAGCAGCTCGCAGCGTTTCAGCACTTGAACTCTCTACTATACCAAATGCTACGTACAAAGAGAAAATCCAGGAAAGAAACAATGACTTAACACAAAAGCATGAGTCAGGAGAAGAAATAATTTAAACACTGATGAAAGAAGAAAGACAAGAATTCCCTGAATACTGCCAGTTGTTCCAACTCAGTTCCTATCCTTTTCCAAACTTTGTCCTGTGGTCTTTGTATGAAGTTCTTTTGCAGACACATCACCGGCTCCCCACACCTTCTAAAGTCAGACAGGACTCCTGCTGTGGCACTGTAGGATCAGCACTGGACTGTGAATCACAAGGTCTGCAGTTCAAACCCACCAGCTGCTCCTCAGAAACCCAGTACAGGGTGGCTATAGGTCAGAACTGACTCTACGGCACTTCACAACAAAAACATCAGACAAGTCACTCTTGGTCAAATCTACATCTACATCCACACAATAATGAGCTTGCTTACTGTCTACCTGTTCCTCTCCCTTCAATTCCCAGTCTCTATGTGTGTATGTGTTCAGCATATTCCTAAAATATATTTTCTGTCATTCACTTCCTGTGATTTTGACAGTTTTTCCTTCTCCTTTGAGGTGTAGTTTTCTATATAATAATTGGTTTTCTTTACTTCATATTGACTAGCTGAAAGCATCAGCATTTTCTACGTACTATCTTTGAATAATGGGTTTAAAGTACAATTTAAGTTATAACATATTTGAATACAATAGAGGTTTCCTATTGCTTTATACATGTCAAGAAAATTGCCAATTAATAATCTAATTTCTCAAGTAGCTTTAAACATTTAAAGGTAACTGTATCTTAGCTCTTTTTCATGTTTGTTGTTAGGTACCATCAAGTCAGTTCTGACTCATAGTGACTGTGTGCACAACAGGACGAAACACTGCCCACTCCTGCACCAACCTCACAATTGTTGCTATGCTTGAATCCATTGCAGCTGCCACTGTGCCAACCCTTCTCCTTGGGAGTTTTCCTCTTTTTCGCTGACCCTCCACTTTACCAAGCACGACGTCCTTCTCCAGGATCTGATTTTTAATCACTGTAAAAATAAATAAATAAATGAAAACAACCATCAGAATGGACTCAAAAATCCACAGCAACAACACTGTATTTGTCAGAGCAGTACATTTTAGGAAGAGAAGAATTTACCATAAAGCCTTTTAAGATCTTGGGCCTCTCACATGCATAGGTCTTTTTTTCACGGTCCTGGGAGGGGTATTAAAATGATAGTGAAATTTTCAAAAGTGAGTCATTTTAATCATAGCCCGCCTCTTTCACTCTCACTTCCCCTCCTTTGGACTAAACTTCCTATCAAATGTTGCCAGAGAGACTGCAGGCGTTCAGGGGATTTAGTTAAAGGAAGCTGAGTTGAGGATGTACTTAGTTTGAGTTTGGTAGAATGTACTTATGTGGTTTGCTCTCACTTCTGGGTATAGCTTCAGTGATTTCTAGCTGTGCGTCTATAGACACGGCTTCCAGGAATATACATAATATGTTTCAAATGTACAGAGCCTAAAAACTAGTTTGGAAAATGTTTCCCCATAAAATTATAAACCTAGAATTCAGTTTTCATCAATTCCTTATCATAACAGAAAGTCTTTTCAAAGACTGCACAAAAATAATTAAAGCTTGATAATGTAGTATAAACAAAGAGGTTTCAAAAAATTCATGAAAAAATGGCATTGAAAGATAATAGAATTTCCCACAAACTTTTTGAAGCCCCCTTGTGTAATCTGAAATGACCACAGTATGAAATGATCTGTATATTGCTACTATGTGATAGCAATAGAAATGATTCTGAAATTGAAAAGCCAATTGTAACAAAAAACTGAAATTATATTGAAAATATAATTCAATGGAATAAAAAAATTGTCAAGTGGAAATAGTGAATAAGCTTTAGGACTACTTGACTTTCTAGAGGAGGAATCATATTAGCAAATTGGAAAAAATTATTTCGATTTTTTTGCAGTTTTATCAAGATATACTAAAATTTAAAAAGATAACACAATATGACAGAACAATAACATTAATTCAAAGTATGCTTCAAGGTTATGCCTTGCAAGAGAAAACTCGAAATGCCCACAGGCTTTCCAGTTCATATATCAAAGAAACTGGTTAGAGGTTTTCCCAAATTCAAAGACAATACTAAGATATCACATGATATTTTCCATAATGAGTTATGAAGCTGTAAAAGATTTTTCTAGGTTATCAATTTCAAGTACACTATAGGATAAGCACTGAACTGCTAACTACAAGGTGGTGGTTCAAATCCACCAGCTGCTCTTCGGAAATCCTATACAGGGTCATTATGAGTCACAATCAACTTAAGGGCTATTCACAACAACAAAATATTAATTTCAAGCAAGTGTTTTGTTCAGCCGTGCTGGGAAAGACTGAATTATTATTTTATTCTTGCTCTAGAAAACTAAAAACTCATTTACATATCATAAAGCAATAAAAGACTACAAGGCAAAGCATATAGGAGAAAGTGTTATAGAGTACGTCAAGCAATTAATAATAACTGTGCAATTTTTCAGGATTCTTTGATTCAGCTTCCTTTTTTCATTCTAAGAAGATAATGCACTTTAGTTCCTACTTTTACACAAAATTTTTTGTTTTGTTTAATAAGATTGATTAGGCTTGGGTTCCACAAAACTTGGATCCAACCTTGTCTCATGCTAAGTCACTCTTCCTAACTACAAGATGATTCATTTTTCATATTCATAATCTTTCATCTCTCTGGATTTATGATGAATTGTGAGAAATTTGACTTTTTTCTCAACCAAAATGATTAGCTAATGATTCCAATTTATTATGTTAAGTGCTGTCCAGTCGGTTCCAACTCATAGCAACCGTATGTACAACAGAAGGAAACACTGGCCAGTACTGCATCCTTCTCACAACCATTGTTAAACTTGAGCCCATTGTTGCTGCCACTGTACCAATCCATCTTTCGGGGTATTCCTCTTTTTTTCACACCCTCCACTTTACCAAGCGTGATGTCTCTCTTCTGGGACTGACCTATTCTGATAATATGTCTGAAGTATGAGACACAAAGTGGAGTCCTGGTGTGGCACTGTGGGTTAATGCGCTGGACTGCAAGGTCAGTTAGAACTGCTAGGTTCATGGTTCAAGCTCACCAGCCACTCCTCTGAAATCCTATACAGGATCTTTTTAAGCAGTAAAATACTTGACAATACTTAACAACAACAACGAGAGACAAAGTCACCCCATCCTGGCCTCTAAGAAGCATTCTGGCTATACTTCTTCCAACACAGATTTATTTATCCTTCTATGAGTCCATGATACTTTTACTATTCTCCTACAACACCAGAGCACAAATGCATCAATTCTTCTACGATCTACCTTATTCAGTGACCAACTTTCACATGCATATGAAGCTAGTGAAAATACCATGGGTTGTGTCGGGCTCATCTTAGTCCTTAAACTGACATCATTGCTCTCAAACACTTTAAAGAGATCTTGTATAGCAGTTTTGCCTAATGTAATATGACGTCATTTGAATTCTTGACTGTTGTTTCCAGGAGTATTGATAATAGAGTCAAGAAAAATGAAGACTTGGAAAACTTCAATCTTTTCTCCATTTATCATGATTGGTCCATTATCATTTATTGGTCCAGTGGTGAGAATTTCAATTTTCTTTACACTGAGGTGCAACTCATACCAAAGTCTTTGATCTTCATCAGTAAGTATTTTAAATCCTCTTAGCTTTCAGCAAGCAAGGTTGTAGCATCTGAATACCACAGGGTGTTAATGAGTCTTCCTCCGATCCTGATGCCATGTACTTCTTCATATAATCCAGCTTCTTGGATTATTTGCTCAGCACACAGGTTGAATAAGTATGGTGAAAGAATACAACCCTGGCACACACCCTTACTAATTTTAATTCATTCAGTGTCACCTTGTTCTGTTTGAACAACTGCTCTTGGTCTATGTACAGGTTGCTGATGAGCACAATTAAGTGTTCTGGAATACTCATTCTCTGCAATGTTGACCATAGCTTGTCATGATCCATACAATCAAAAGCCTTTGCATAGTCAATAAAGCGCAGGTGAACATCTTTCTGGTGTTCTCTGTGCTTGGGCAAGATCCATCTGACTTCAACAATGATAATCCTAGTTCTATGTCCTTGTCTGAATCCGGCTTGAACCTGTGGTGGTTCTCTGTCAATGTACTGTTCCAGCCATTTTTTAATTATCTTTAGCAAAATTTTACTTGCATGTGATATTACTGATATTGTTCCATGATTTCTGCATTCTGTTCGGTCACCTTTCTTTGGATTAGTACAAATATGGATCTCTTCCAATCAGTTGGCCAGGTAGCTATTCTCCAAATTTCTTGGCATTGATGAGTGAGTGTGTGCCTCCAGTGCTGAATCAGTTTGCTGAAAGATTTCCATTTTAATGTCATCAATTAACAGAACCTTGTTCTTTTCCAACTCATTATACTAGCTAAGATTCCAATACTGTTTATAACCAATAAATAACTTCAGGGCATCTTGAACTTCTTCCTTCAGTACCATTGGCTCTTGATCATATGCTATCTCTTGCAGTAACTGAACATCAACTATTTCTTTTTGGTACACTGATTCTGTGCATTCCTTCCATCTTCGTTTTGATGCTTTCTGCATCATTCAATATTTTGCCCACAGAATTCTTCAGTATTGCAAATTGAGGTTTGAATTTTTTCTTCAGTTCTTTCAGCTTGAGAAATGCTGAGTGTGTTCTTCCCTTTTGATTTTCTAATTCCAGGTCCTTACACATTTCATTATAATATTTGACTTTGTTTTCTCAAACTGCCCTTTGAAATTTTCTGTTCAGCTCTTTCACTTCCTCATTTATTCCATTTGCCTTTCTAGTCTGGGTAGCAAGTTTCAGAGTCTCTTCTGACATCCATTTTGCTTTTTTCCTTATTTCTTATCTCCTTAATGACCTTTTGCTTTCTTCCTGTATGATGTTCTTAATGTCATGCCAAAACTCTTTTGGTCTTCTGTCAGGTGTTTAGTGCATCAAATCTGTTCTTGAGATGATCTCTAAATTCAGGTGGGGTGTGTTCAAGGTCATATTTGGACGCTCATGGACTTGTTTTCATTTTCTTCAGCTTCAGCCTGAACTTGCATATGAACAATTGATGATCTGTTCCATGGTCTATCCCTGGTTTTGTTTTGGCTGATGATGTTGAACTTTTCCACTGTCTCTTCCCACAGATATAGTCCATTTCTGTATATGCCATCTGATGAGGTCCATGTGTATAGTTGTCTTTTGTGTTGTTTAAAAAAGATATTTCCAATGAAGAAGTCATTGGTCTTGCAAAATTCTATCACGTGATCTCCACCATTGTTTCCATCACCAAGGCCATATTTTCCAACTACTGATCCTTCTCCTTTGTTATCAACCTTTACGTTCCAATAACAGTAATTATCAGTATATCTTGATTGCATGTTTTATCAGTTTCAGACTGAAGAAGTTGGTAGAATTCTTCAATATCATCACCACTAACTTTAGTGGTTGGTGCATAATTTGAATAATAGTGGTAGCAACTGATCTTCCTTGTATGCGTATAGATATCATTCTATCACAGGGTAGAATTCAAGAAACATATTGAAATGTTCTTTTTGATGATGAATGCAACACCATACCTCTTCAATTTGTCATTTCCACCATACAAAATCATATAACTGTTAGATTCAAAATAGCCAATATCAGTCCATTCAGCTCACTAATGCCTAGGATATCAATCTTTATGTGTTCCATTTCATTTTAACTCTTCCAATTTTCCTAGATTCATACTTCATACATTCTATGTTCTGATTATTAATAGATGTTTACAGCTGTTTCTCCTCATTTTGAGTTGTGCCCCATCAACAAATGAAGGTACTGAATGCTTTACTCCATTCACATCATCATGGTCAACTCTACTTTTAGGAGGCAGCTCTTTTCCAGTCATATTTTGAGTGCCTTTCAACTTGAGGGGCTCATCTTCCAACACTTTATGTGATAATATTCTGGTGCTATTCATCATATTTCAATATTCAACATTCTGATGCTATCTGACAGTGTACCACTGCTATTCGTAATGCTTTCAGTGACTAAACACTCATAAGTAGCTTGCCTTTCCTTCTTCCTAGTATTGGAAATCTGTTTTCCATATATTAATGTCTATGTTAATATATGGAGTGTATGTTTAGTAAACAGCTATTTTACTAACTTAGGTATTTAAATATTTCAACAGCAAACAATAACACTCATCTTTCCTCTGTTTGAATATTTTACAACTTAATTTTTCTCATTATACTAGCTAAGATTCCAATACTGTTTATAACCTAATAACTTTTATAACTTCAATAGGAATACCTCTGAAACCAAGATAGATTTGATAGATGGATGGATGGATAGGTGGATAAAAAATTGATGGATGGACAGAAAGATAGACAGAAAGATAGACAGATATTGATGTGTGTGTATGAAATGTTGAGGAAATGTTGTTTCTGCTTTCTTCAAATACTTTATCAAATGTGAATATTGAACTAAACGTATGACTACGTTTTGTTATAATTTGTAGTGGTGGAATAAATTAACTTAATAGATTTACTTATGCAAAACCATTCTTGATTCTAGAAATAAACCTTAGTGTGGTAGTAATTTGTTTCTCTTTTAGTGCATCTGGATTGGTGATATTTTATTTAGAACTTTTTTCTCCTCTATAATCATAAGTGAAATTTAGCTGCAGTTTTCTCTCATTGTGATAATTTTATCAGGGTTTGGTATAAGGTTAAAATAAACTGGGAAGATTTCCATTTTTCTTGATGCTCTGGAACATTTTAAATTGCAAAAGAAATCTATAATTTCAGAGTTTAAAATAACATCTATAAAATCATCTGGCTTTGCAAATTTGGGGAGATAATTATCGTCTTTTTTTATTTTATTCATGGTAGATCTTCTGCATTTTGGGCCAATTTTGGTTATTTATATATTCCATGCAGACAATCTATTTCATCAAGATGTTTTAAGTCAGTTGCATACGTTTTATAGTAAAGTGTCTCCCAATGTCTTGTCCTTTCATCCTAGCAGTTGCAAATGTTTGAGAAAGCATCCAATGTATTTAATAATTGTATATATTAACCTCAGTGTAAAGAAAACAAAAATCCTCACCACTGGACCAATAAATAACATCAAGATAAATGGAGAAAAGATTGAAGATGGCTCATGGAAGCAGCAGTTAAGAAATCAAACGATGTGTAACCGAGACTATCTGCTCCTATAGGGTTAGCGTTAGGGTTAGAGTTAGGGTTAGGACTAGAGCTGTTTGGTGTTTTGCTGTTAAGTGCTATCGAGTTGGTTCTGACTTATGGCGACCCTGTTTCTGAGGAACAGCTGGTGGGTTTGAACTGCCAACTTTGTGGTTCCCAGTCCAGTGCTAATCTTACAGCACCACACTAGGAGCTTCTGTTGCTGCTGCTGCTGCTGTTAAGCCTCATTGAATTGGTTCTGACTCACAGCGATCCTGTCTAGGGTTTCTGAGGAGTGACTGGTGGGTTTGAACTGCCAACTTTTCAATTCAAACATACTTTGCAGTTTTGTGCTTTATCCTGTAGTGCTGTACCAGGAGTCCGGAGTCCCTGTTAGGGTTAGGAAAAGGAGCTTTTTTGCTCCCATAAAAATTTACACCGCCTCAGAAACCCTATATAGACTCACTGTGAGTCAGAACAGACTCAAAGGCAATGGATTAATAATATATTAATTTAATAGTGGCTGAGGAGTTACTTTTAAATGACACACCCTTTGCTGAGTGAGGGATGAGTGACCCCTCTGCACCGGGGGCTCTCACAGCCTCCTGGCAGAGTCTACGCAGGTGAAAGATTCAAACAGGCTGAGTAGGGGGACCTGGGCACTAGTCCTGCCCACCTGGGTGACTTCTCTGTGGAGGAACACAGACCTGAGCACCTCCCAGGCTATTTCTGGGGAGGACAAAAGCAATTTCTTCTGCATTGCAGAAAGCAGTTTACAGGTTAGGAATCCTGTGGGGATAGGGGCTGCTTTAAAATTGGAAAGCAGGCTGGGAACTAAGCCTCTGTTAACAGTCACCAAAGGGAAACTTAGCATTAAATATATTGGACAGGGGAAAAAAAATGAAATTGAAGTCATCAACATGTGAAAAATATTGATACAGTGCACTTAAGCACTTAAGAAAATAATGCCAAGGGAATTGCACAGTGAGCACAAATTATAACATGCACATTATTTGCGTAAAAATATAGTAAACTTACATCACTTTATACTCAAGGCATCACAACACCATAGCAATTTGTTACCTACCAATATCCATTTTTAAAATATATGAATCAGAGCTTATTTAACAAAGGGAAATTGAACTTCATCCGTTTTCATACTTGAATTTATGCATTCATCCCACATCTCCTTCTGCTACACACGGAATTTATTTTAATATATGTTTCTTTTTGAAACTCGGTATTAATCACCATTATTTTCTATAATAAAAATATGCATAAAATTGAAAGCTTATTTTTTAATTCCCTGTGAACACAGGGATCAAAGTGTTAACAGTTTCTTGAATAGAGCCATCATTCTCATTGCTAGTAGCGCATAATTGCTCAAAACAACGTACCTAGAATCTGAAATTTGATAAATGATGGTTAAGCAAAACTGGTTCAATGGTGGGAAATAAAAAGTGATGAATGGGGTTGTGTTACTTGCATGTTTTCATGAATCAATGCTGTTTATGTCTTGAATGAAGCACGGTTCACATCAGTTTTCTTCCTCTATTTCGTGGTTCTAGATGTAAGTCTGACTAAGCTTGCTCATATAAACAGGAACAGAAGTTAATTTGACAGCAGCTCTGTTGGATTTGTTTAACCATTTCTGGGTTATATGCCCAAAAGTCACCCACTGAGGAAATTACTTTTAGTAATCCATAGTTTGACAATTATCATTCAGTCTTCAATTTTGATGAAAGCAAAGAATTGATATATTACCGAGTCATTAGAGACCATTCACTTAAGCTATTAAGATTTACCAAATAATTATTTGTCAGCTTTTACCATGAAATCAAGAAAATCTCAGCGGCATCTAACAAAATAAAATTTGTTTTTCTCCCTAGAAAGCAAGTGGTCAAGTGAGGCAACGCTTTCAGATTATGGGTAAATTCCAGTTTCTTCCATGTATCTCATTCTGAGGTCCAGGAGTGGTTACCTGGGGCACGTTTCCCCCACCTCAGAGGTTACAGCCTGTGATGCCTCTCACCGAGGTGACTCAGAATTGGCTCACTGCCATTTCTGTCCACATTTCAGTGGCGGAGTCCAGCATCAATGAGGGGGGATGAATACTCGTCTTATGGATGTGCTGATGAGGCAGTGAACGTTTGCTGAGCAATAATCAAATCTATCACATCTATTAATTATTCTTTTTATTGTTGGCGCTATTGTCTTATTTGATATTTACGTTTTGCTTCTTCCTGTTGTTGTTAGCTGCCATAAAGGCAGGCTTCAACTAAGAACTCCAAACAGTGACTCAGGACCATTGTGGTCCATAGGGTTTTTATTGAATGACTTTTAGAAGTAGATTGCTAAGCATTTGTTCCTGCTCTATATTAATCTGGAAACTCTGCTGACACCTATTCAACATCATACGATATATACAAACATCCACGAACAGTCAGGTGGTGGCTACACACATGGAAGGTTGGAATTCTCCCACTGAATCATAACTTCCACCTAAGAAGTTATCTTATTCAACATAATATATTTAAAAACATTGATAGACTAAGAAAGGCAAGAGGGAGGCTTTTGAGATGGTAGTAATGGTCTGTTTTGAACCTGAGTAGTTGTGTGGCGCTGTGGGTTAATGTGCTGGACTGCAAGGTCAGTTTGAACCACAAGGTTGGTGGTTCAAGCTCACCTACAGCTCCTCGGAAACCCTAGACAAGGTCGCTGTGTGTCGCAACTGACTCAACAACACTTCACAACAATAACAGCTGTTACCCAGGTGTTGATTCACTTGCTGATAAATCATAGATAATCAGGAATTGTGAGCTTTTTCTGTAAGCATGCCATACTTTAGATGAAAATTTTATTTTTGAAAGAGAATTGTTGTTTTCAACTGTCACCGAGTCAGTTCTGACTCATAGCGACCTGTATAGGATTTCCAAGGAGCAGCTGGTGAGTTTGAGCCATCAACCTTGCAGTTCAAACCAACCTTGCAGTCCAGTGCTTATCCTACAGCACCATACCAAGATTAAGAAAATGAAATTATTTTTACTTCAATTTTCTTCTGAATTAATTTTACTTCAATTTTTGATAATTTTACTTCAATGCTTGATAAGAGTCCTTTTTACCTTACATACTTCAAACATATTTTAAACAAGTATTTTAGAGCTAGAGCCATTCCATTCATGGAAAATGTCTCCTGTGGAATCAAATTTGTAAAACCATTTCTCATTTTCAAATCTTATCAACTAAATCAGATTTGTTTTGCATCAGAAAAACAAAACTCACATCATTTTTCAATTCAAATAGATATGTTGATATTTATTTCAAGAAGTATGATAAAAGCCACTTTGACATTAGGGCTTCAAACCAGAACTGAAAACCAAAATTGAAAAAAACCGAAATTTTTGCCAGACTGAAACCAAAACTGAAATTAAAGAAGAAGTTTTTCTGAACTTGAACTGAAATAAAACCTTTTGTTCCTTTGTCAGTCTTCAAATTTGGAACTACACTCATCCCATGGCTCAGGGTCCAGCCAAATAACAAACAAGTCTGTAAGAGGAACAATAAAACTAAGGAAGTACACTCTCCTTAGAATAATTAACCATTTGTTATCAAAAGGGCAGCACTAGACCAAGGTCAAAATCAGAAGGTATGGAAAGGAGGAGGAATGGAAACACAAAGCATGGGATTGAAGGAGGCTACGTAGTATGTTATTGTGGTCATGCCAATCAATGAAACAAAATGTGTATGCATTATTGAATGGAAATTCGATTTACTCTGTTAACCTTCTGTTTTGTTTTTTTAAGTTTTTATTGTGAATTGAGAGAAAGTTTACAGGGCAGATCATCAGTTCTGCATTCAACAAATCATACACTTTGTTTCCTTGCAATGGTTATAATCCCCTCCATATACCACCAGTTAACAGTATTTCTCTCTATTCATTTTAGCTCTTTTTTTTAAAAAAAAAAAAAACACTCAAGTATATATAATAATTTACACCACCAAAGGGTACATTCTGCAAGTCTGCCTCCTGGCCTAAAGCTCTCAGTCCCTCTCTGTCCATGAATCTAGAGTCCTCAGCTGCTCCCTCTCTCCATGTCCCCATTTCTGCCTCCATCTCTGGCATCACTGCTTCTCTGGATAAGGTCCCACATTCTGCTTGTGCTCTTCTCCCTTGATGGTCCTACAGTCCTGTTTCTGGACTGTAAGATTAACTATTCCCCCATTTTTGTTAAAAAAAACTTCTACCTTTGCAATTGTGACAGTCACAATTAGCTATGATAACAATTATTCACTGTTGAATCATAAGAATCTTATCCCCATCTCTTTTTACCAGACCCATCTAGACAAGATGAAAATTATTCAGTGTGAACTCTATTTTTACCCATCCACTCTTAAAATCCCTCTTGAGACCTTGAAAGACAGTCCCTTTGAGTCTTTATCACCCCCTCATTTTAGGTAGCCAATGTAATGAAGAGCAGAGATGTCAGCTTGAGGACTAAGGTGCGCCTGACCCAAGCCATGGTATTTTCAATAACCTCATATGGATGCGAAAGTTGGACAGTGAATAAGGAAGATCGTAGAAGAATTGATGCCTTTGAGTTGTGGTGTTGGAGGAGAATACTGAAAGTGCCATGGACTGCCAAAAGAACCAATAGATCTGTTTTGGAAGAAGTGCAACCAGAGTGCTCCTTCGAGGCCATGGCTAGGCTTCGTCTCTCATACTTTGGACACATTGTCTGGAGAGCACAGTCGCTGGAGAAGGATGTCATGCTGGGTAAGGTGGAGGGTCAGAGAAAAGGAGGAAGACCCCCAACGAGATGGATCAGCCAGGAGGCATCATTGATGGTGTCAAGTGTGGCGGCGGTAGTGAGGTTGGCCCAGGATTGGACATTGTTTCGTCCTGCTGTGCATGGGGTCGCTATGAGTCGGTTCCGACTCGATGGCACCTGACAACAACAATGTCTAAGTTGGCCGTCCCTATCTGTATACGGAGGGGATAGCATTGATCCTTGATGTGATGACTCCTTCCCTCTCTGTTGGTATTTTGAGCTACTACCTCCATGAGTATAGGCCAAGTTCATCAAATTGTAGCAATTTACCCTCATTTCCTTTATCAAAAATTATTTTATTTTATTTTTTTATCTTCCTCTAGTCGAGCTATGATTATCAAGCCATCAAGGCTGGGTCAAGTGGGTGATTTTATGTGTTAACCTTCTTCCAATTCACAGTAACAAATTAAAAAAAAATTTTTTTTTTCACTTCACTACTTTCAGTTCAACACCAATGTTTAAGTTGTAAACAAGATCACTGGGCTATTTCTGCTTTGATTTGCATCTAGTACTCATGTCTGCCAAATGCTTCCCTGGTGTATGGCTGGTAAAGGCACACGGTTCATGGCGTTGGCTCGTCATGTTGCAGAGCTGCAGGTACACAAAATGATTCACAGGCCAGTCAGAGTTCACTATTTCCACTCCATCCTTGACTTCACTCACAGTCAGGTGAGTTGTGCCTACTGCAGATGGTGGACATTCTTAGTGACTGGGCACTCACCATCAGAAATCTGAAAGAGCTGGTTGAACTACTTCGAGTTCTGAACAGAGTCTCATGTGAGCAGAAATTTGCCAGGTGAGTGTAACCATTTTCTTTTATTTGAAACTTTGGATTGTCAATTGAGTAAAGGTTTACAGACAAGATCATTCAATTTTACATTCAACAAATCACAGACTTGGTTTCATCGCAATGATTACAATCCCCTCCATGGAATAACAGTTATCCCACTTCCTCCCTGTGGTTCCTATTTCCATTCCACTCTCATTCCCAACCCCTCTGAACTTTGTCCCCAGGTAAATGTTGCCCTTTTGATCTTGGATGACTGACCATTCCATGGTGAGCATAACTCACTAGTGTTGTTGCCCCTCCACCGCCCCCGCTATCCACCTAGCCACTATTTGGTTGAAAACTTGGTCATAAAGGTGCATTCTCATCCAGACCTGAAGAGGGCAAGTATTTTAAGTGTACATTATTCAAATCAACATAAGCACAGGATTGTGAATCACAAGGTCAGTGGTTCAAGCTCATCAGTCACTCCACTGGAGAAAGATGAGACTTGCTGCTCCCATAAAGATTTACAGCCTCTGAAATCCTATAAAGAGTTTCTAGGAGTTGTAATTGAGTCCATGGCACTTAACATTTAAAATCAAGAAATAGGAAAGCGTATAATTGAAGGTTCCAGTCTTGTATTGTCTTGATTTAAATGTACTATGACACATTGTACTTACATGTGAGGCCATTACTCTTTGATTTGTCATTCCTGATATAGTAAACCATGTGATTGTCAGATCTGAAATGGCCAATGCCGGTGCGTTTCAGCTCACTAATGCCCAGGATATGGATGTTTATGTGTTCCATTTCATTTTTGACAAATTTCCAGTTTTTCTAGTTTCATACTTCATATATGTACGTTCTAATTAGTAATGGATATTTACAGCTATTTTTCCTCATTTTGAATTGTGCCCCATCAACAAATGAAGGTCCCCGAAGGCTTTACTCTATTCACACCATCACAATCAACTACTCTACTTTGAGGTGGCAGCTCTTCCCCAGTCATATTTTGAGTGTCTTGAAATCTGAAAGGCTCAGCTTCTGGGACCGAATCTGACAATATTCTGGTGCTCTTCATCATGTTTCAATATTTAATGTTCTAGTGCTTTCTGACAGTGTTTCACTGCTGTTCATAAGGTTTTCAGTTGCTAAATATTCAGAAATAGTCTCTCTCCTTCTTCCCAGTCTGGCTCTGTCTGGAAGCACAGCTGAAACCTGTCTGGCTCTGTCTGATATTTAAAATATCAGTGGCATAACTCCCAGAATCACAGCAATATGCAAGTCACCACAGTATGACAAAGTGGCAGACAAGTGGTGGAATTTAACCATGGTGGTGGTGGTTATGTGCCGTGGAGTCGGTTCCAACTCATAGCTACCCTGTACAGGGTTTCCAAGGCTGTAAATCTTTACGGGAGCAGAAAGCCTCATCTTTCTCCTGCAGAGCAGCTGGTAGTTTCGAACTACTGACCTTGAAGTCCATAGCCCAATTCGTAACCGCTACGCTACCAGCACTCCTTGGGGCTTACCCACAGCAGGGTGTAATAGAACCAACAGAGTTATAAGAAAAGTTTGACAAGTATGAAGTGTGTGAAGGATTTTTAGGGGATGTCGTGAACTCATTCAAATACTTTGTCTACCAGAATCACAGAAAATAATTCAAGGAAACCCGTACTATATTACCCAACATGATGAAACAATATATACACCATATTAGAAATGCTACTAAGGTTCAAAAATCTCTGCTACGTATTAGCTGAGAATAATATTAAATATTACTTTTCTAATGACCAATTAGGAGCCCTGGTCGTGTTTTGGGTTTAACAACGGACTTCTAACTGCAAGCTTGGTGGTTCAAACCCACTCGCCATCCCATGGGAGAAAAGTTGAGAATGTCTGTCTGTTTCCATAAAGATTTACCGTCTGTGAAACCCTAAGAAGCGATGTACCCTGCCCAATAGCATTGCTATGAGTTGGATTCATCTCAGTGACGATGAATTTAATGACAAATGGGCAAAGGTTAAATTAATTCTAGAAACTTTAAAATCTTTAGAGAAAGGTATGGTAAGACAATTAACCCTAAGAGATGTTTTTATATGTGAGTGTAAGCTAACCTAAAATTAAGAACTCTTGGTCGCTATGAGTCGGAACTACTCAGCAACAACCACAATTAAGACATTTGGAAACACTGATTGAAAAATGTAAAGCCAATGAAAACATTGTCAATGAAAATGATGGCAGCTGATCTAGATTCTTGTTACCAAATTCCAGTTAAGTTCTGAACTTAAGGTGAAGACTATATTACATTTAAAAAGTGTTTGGGAAATGACAGAAAATCTGAAAAGGAGCAACACTGAAAATGTAATAAAGGAATGAAATTCAGGAAATACTCTCCTTTCAGGTGATGAGATGGAATTCTCTCTCAACATGAAAAAAAAAAAAAAAGTTAAATTGCCATCAAATCCCAAACTGTTAATATCAACTATATTGACAAGCTTAGGTGTTGTACAAGAATTGAGAATCCAAAAACGTATTCTTGAATTTGGGGAATACATCTGTTCACAAAATTGCTGTGGTAGTTTTGGGTGCATCAGCTGTTCTGATCGATGCTTGAGAGCCCTTTCTCGGGTTTGAAATTCATCTTGCAAAACGATAGGGAGAGTTTAAACGAAACAAATATTGAGAACATGCTTTTAATTAGATATAATTATGGTTTATTGCAACGATGCTTCTTAATGGTTTGTATAATTGTGTATGAATTAAACCTATATTTGTAATAAAATTTTATTTTATGTAATGTTATAGCAATTCTTCAGCTTAGAACTAGGGTGAATATTAAGGTATTAGATGTCTTATTTTATTGCACTCTGCTTTAATGTGTTGATGTACATATTAGGCATAATAATACACTGTATTTCTAGTATTTCATGAATCAATTCTTATCAATTTTATATAACTATTAAGTGCTAATAATGAAATGTTACCTACATCAAAATTAAGTTTGTTTTCGGGGTATTTTATAGTATTAAGTTAAGAATTTCCTATTTAAAAAGGAATTCAATTTAATATTTGTATATGTTGTTGTTGTTATGTGCCATGAGTCGTTTCCAACTCATAGCGACCCAGCATAGGGATTCCAAGGCTGTAAATCTTTACAGGAGCAGAAAGCCTCATCTTTCTCCCCCAGAACAGGTGGTAGTTTCAAACTGCTGTCCCTGAGGTTAGCAGCCCAATGCATAACCACCACGCTACCAGAGCTCCTTTATTTATGTTAGGAGTGTTCTCATTATAAAAATTATTTTTAAAGTGAGCTGTTGCTGCAGTAAATTCTAGTATATTGATTAAAAATAGATTAAGAATAATATCTTTTAAAACATTATGTTTTTCTTTGTATTGAAATGCTTTTAGACACTGATGAAAATTGAACATCATTGTCACTTTAGATTTAATTATTAATGAATGCTGAAAGACATAATTGCTACTTTCAAAACTAATTACAAAATCTTGAGATGAACAAAATTCAAGTTAAAATAAAAATGATATCCAGAATGAAAAAAAAATTACAGTTTGTTTCCTGTCTGAAATAAATTTAGAAATGTGTTTTGTAATAGAGTTTACTAAAATCAAATAAAGTTACAGTTGTGTAGATTCAACAGAATTAATTTATCTACTTGCTTTTATAAGTTAAAAAGCATGACTGCATTTATATAGTTTATGTTAATTTCTAAAAAATGCAGTATAATGTGTATTTAAAATTGTCCTACTATGAAGAGGATATGAGAAAAAAAAATGTATGTTCTTTAAATGTACGTCTATGAGTATACTGGACATAGTCATTAGTTTTTGAAATAACTAAGTAAAAAAACTCAAGAATAAAATTTCAAGAATAGCTGCATTAGTTTTGTTGACATCATAAGCAAATATTTTCTATGTACTTAATGAAAGAAGGTTATATATACAGTAAAAACTTAATTAGAATGATCATATGTTGTGCAGTCATTTCCGACTCATAGCGACCCTGTACAGAGATTCCAAGGCTGTAAATCTTTACGGGAGCAGAAAGCCTCATCTTTCTCCCATGGAACAGCTAGTAGTTTTGAACTGCTGACCTTATGGTTCACAGCCCAATTTGTAACCACTACACTACCAGAGCTCCTTAGAATAGAAGCAATCATATAATCTTAATTGTTAATTGTTGTTTTTGTTAGGTGCTGTAGAGTTGGTTTACCCATAGTGACCCTGTATAAGGTTTCCAAGAAAAGGCTGGTGATTGTGAACTACCAACCTTGCAATTCAAACTGATATCGCAGTCCAGCACATTAACCCACATACCACACCAGGTCTCCAATAATTGAGTCAAACACACCAAGTTTATAAAGAAAAAAATAACTTAAATCTTTTTTTACTGAGGGTTTTTATTCAGTGTAACTAAATATTTTGTTAGTTGTGGAAAACACCTCAGTTACTCTTAAAGCAATTAATATAGTCAACTTTACCACTTGTTCTTTGAATGTACTTTTCCTCCCAGTTAATGATGTTGTTGTTGTTACGTGCCATCAAGTCAGTTCCGACCCATAGCGCAACCCTGTATAAGGTTTCTGAGGAATACTTGGTGAGCTTGAACTGCCGACTTTGCAGTTCAAAAGGCTTTGCAGTCTGGCACCTTAACCCACAGAGCCACACCAGGACTCCCCCTGTTAATGATATATCCCAGTAATTAGCGAAGATGCCGACTTGAGGACTAAGGTGCACGTGATGCAAGCCATGGTATTTTCAGTCACCTTATATGCATGCAAAAGCTGGGTGGTGAATGACGAAGGCAGAAGAAGAACTGAAGCATTTGAACTGAGGTGTTGGCAAAGAACATGGACAGACAGAAGAACGAACAAATCAGTCTTGGAAGTACAGCCAGAATGCTCCTTAAAAGCGAGGATGGTGAGACTTTACCTCATGTACTTTGGACATGTATCAGAAGGGACTCATGCCTGGAGAAGAACATCAAGCTTGGTAAAATAGAAGGTCACTGAAAAAGAGTAAGCCCCACTGTGAGATGGATTGATACCGTGGCAGCTGCAGTGCACTCAACCACAGCTACAATGGTGTGGATGGCACAGGCCCAGACGATGTTTCATTCTCTTGTATCAAGGGATGCTATGAGTTGGAACTGGTTCAAGGGCATCTAACAATAACAGGATTAGTACTGAGAGTGGCTGAAGAAAATTGTTTTCACTTAAAGGAAAGAAAAAAGAAACCGTCATTTTCCCCATCAATAGGTCTTACCAGTGTCTCTTTTTGTTTTTTTAGATGCATCGATCTCCCAGGGAAATCGAAGGATTTAACAAAAAAAAAAAGAAAGAAAGAAAAATAGACTGCATTGTCAGAATCGTTTTAGGTTTAGAGAAAATTTGTGCAGAAAGATCAGAGAATTCTCATACACCCTCTCTGCCTGCCCAGTTTCTCCTATTAGGAACAACTTGCATTCTTGTGGAATATCTGCTAAGACTGATGACCCAATATTGATATATTACTATTAACTGAAAACTCTAATTTACACTAGGCTTCAGATGTTGTGCAGTTCCATGGGGTTTAGTAAACACACAATGTCATGTGTCCACTATCCCAGTTTCAAACAAAATAGTTTCACCAGCCTGAAAATGCCTTGTGTTCCACCTATTCATCCCTCCTTGGTTCCCTTTGGCTGCCACTGACCTTTTCATTGTCTCTGTAATTTTGCATCTTCCAGAACATCACATAATGTGGAATAATTCAGCACAGAGCCTTGTAGATTGGCTTCTTTCACTTAACAGTTAAGGTCACTCCATGTCTTTTATAGCTTGACAGTGTATTTCTTTTTACCATTAACCATGAATGCATGAATGAGAGTTCCTGTTGGAGAGTAATGCATTTGTTTTTTTTGGAGAGTCTTGTGAGAAGAAAGTGGGAATGGGAAGGGTATATATATATATATATATAAAAGATTGTATATATAAGAAGATTATAGATATATAAAAAGATTATATATATATATATAAGATTGCACTCACTCCCCACTTTCTGAAATGTCAGATTTTAGAACTACCCACCAAGGACAAAATATTTTTGTTTCTAATACACTTCTATATTTTAAAAAAGAAATATAATTAAGCTAGCTAGAAAAAGACTTGGAACCCCATGAACTTTTATGGGTCCATGAACTAATCCTATATAGAGGCTTTTCAGAAAACAATTCTTTCCAAAATTCTTTTTGCTTGATACCTGTTGTCGTGGTTGTTGTTAAGTGCTGTCGAGTCCGTTCTGACTCATAGCAACCCTGTATAGAGTTTCCAAGGAGCGGCTCGTGAGTTTAAACCACCAACCTCACAGTTAAAACAGACCTTGTGGTCCAGTGCTTATCCCACAGTGCCACACCAGGACTCCTGGAGGTTCCTTACATTTTGGGGCCATACATCGCATGGTAAAATTCAGCAATGGACAGAAGCATACGTTTTTAGATGTTCTAATATTTCATAAAAACCTTTATGCTACTTAATGCTGAACCACACACTTCTTCCCAGACTGATGGTAGACTTGTACTTCCTAGATCTCTGTTGGTCAGTGAGGCCAAGGGACTGATTCTAGCCAATGAGTTGTGAAGGGCAACCATGTGTATCCTCTCCAGGATGCGGTATTAGCGGCCATTACAAGGCCCTCCAAGACTGTCTACCTCTTCTGCCGTGATGATGGGCAACTTTCCATCCAGTGACTATTTGGGTCGCAGAGTGAGTGAACAGGTAATGTACATGAGATCTAAACATCTGTGTTTTGAGCTACTGAGGTTCTAGGGAGGGTTGTTTCCCAGGAGCATCCTGACAAATACAGCTTTCTTCTATAAAGTGGAAGGACCTATTGTAAAAGGGGAGTTAGAGAAAAGGAGAGTCCTGTTGCTGTTGTTAGCTGTCATTGTGTCAACCCTGGATCAAGGCCACCCCACGCAGAATAGACAAAATGCTACCTAATACTGTGCCATCATCATGAACGTAGTTGGAATGTGTGAATCCACTCCTGAGGCCACTGTATATTTTTTGTGCCTTCCAACCTAGGGCTCTCATCTTCCAGTATTACATCAGACAATATTCTTATGTGACCCATTAGATTTTTATTGGCTGATTTTTGCAAATGGATAGCTAGGTCTGTTTTCCTAAGAAGTTCGGTTGAAACCTATCCACCTTGGGTGACACTGCTGGTATTTGAAATATCAGTGGCATAGTTTCCAGCATTATAGCAACATGTGGGCCACCGCAGCATGACAAACTGACAGACAGGTGGTGGCACACACTAGGCAAGAATATATATGAAAATTACGCTTTGCAAATTGAGTCCTTTAAATAAACTATCCAGATTGCATTCCCTTTAAAAAGTCTCTGTCTACTTGGCCCAGCTTGAAGACCACTGGTTTAGAAAAGAAAACACATTTAAATACTTTGCCAAAAGGTAACTGGTAACCAGAAGTGGAGACTAAAAGATGTTTCATGATAATTCCCCATCTGAGGATAATAATAAATAATAAAGATTCTATTATTTTAAATAATCTAATCTGAATACCATTTAACTAAACACCTATGAACTTGGTATAACACAATACACTGAAAGTAAAGAAAAACAGGAGCATCAAAGTCAACACCACAGCATGGTGAACACCCCACATGCCCTTCAGACATCGGTGTGACACAGACCTGTCAAAGGGGCTCAGTTACAGTCCCCTGTAAAGCAGCATTACATCCAGAATTGTTGTTGTTAAGTGCCATCAAGTCATGTCCAACTCACAGTGACCCTGCATGGGGTTTCAGAGGAGCATCTGGTGAGCTGGAACTGCCAATCTTGCTGTTGAAACTGACCTTGTGGTCCAATGCTTATCCTATGGCGCCACACCAGGACTCCCATTCAGTATTAGGAAAGCTGATTTCCAATTTATTATGATTAAAAAGAACAACAACATAAAAGCAGATGCTCTAATATTTTGTTTGAAATGGCTCACCGACTCCATGCCACTTAACAACAACAACAACAACAACATCCTGGATGCTCTGGAGTCCTGGTGTCACAGTGGGTTAAGTAGTGAGCTACTAACCACAAGGCCCATGATTCAAACCCACCAGCTGCTCCACAGGGCAAAGATGAGACTTTCCATTCCATAGTGGTTAAGAGTCAGGCTGCCAACCTCAAGGTCAGCCGTTTGAAACTACCAGCTGTTCTGCGGGAGAAAGATGAGGCTTTCTGCTCCCGTAAAGATTTACAGCCTCGGAAACCCTGTACAGGGTTGCTATGAGTCAGAACCAACTCCACGGCACATAACAACAACAACAAAGATTTACAGCCTCAGAAACCCTATACGGAACTGTCTCCACAGCACACCACCACCACCACCACCACCACCACAGATTTACAGTCTCAGAAACCCTAGAGAGCAATTCTTCTCTGCCCTAATAGGGTTGCTTTGAGTTGGAATCAACTCCCTTGCAGTGAATGGGCATTGATCACTTTAGAGGAAATGGAAATGATATGTGCTTACACAGTTCAATTTCATTTCCTTTTAATTGTGGTTGTTGTTGTTGCTGAGCGCTATTGTGTTGGTTCTGGCCCGTCACAACCCTATATAGGGTTTCCAAGGAGCGGCTGGGGAGTTCAAACTGCCAACCTTGAGGTTCAACCCGACCTCTCTGTCCAGTGCATTATCCCACAGCACTACACGGGGACTCCTCCCTTTAATTAGGAGGTAAATATTCTTTTTCATTCTTCGTTTTAGGTGTTTATAACTTTGTTCTTTTTTATTTTACTTTGGCAGATATTGATTTTGTTGCATTGTTTAAGAAGCTATCATTTGTGCTGGTTAATTTTTTTAATTATTCTCATTTTTTTTATTTATATTGAATCACTATTTATTTTATCCCCCTTTCTTGGGTGTATTTTATTGATACATAAGGTTCTTGAGTTGAATACTCCTTCAGTTTTACTCATTCTGGTTTAGTGATATAAAAAGTGTTTCTGATGATGTCTCCCCTCGCCTTCACCCTTCAGAGTATAACTTTGTTTGTATTGAGAAAAATATTTCTTCATGGTCAATATCTAAATAAATACATGAGTAATGTCCAACTCTGTAATTGCTGACATAATTTCTTTTTTGACTCAAGTATTTTAATATTTCCAAGTAGTTGGACTTGGGGGCAGAAGAGGCTTTTTTTCTATTGTAAATCTACGGTTGCATTTATAGTTGTTATTGTTGTTGTTAGTGTTGTAGAGTCAGTTCTGACCCATATAGGGTTTCTGAGGAATAGCTGGTAAGCTTGAGCTGCCGACCTTGTGGTTCAAACCAACATTGCAGTCTAGAACATTAACCCGCAGTGCCACACCAGGACTCTGCATTTATAGTACAATGATCCAAAATCTATCTAGACCAGTTCTACTTGAGGGAATTTACTATGGTAATTGGTCACTTATTTGGGGACTAGATTATCATGGGTGGCCAGGTGTAGTGTTGTAGGATAAGTACTGGACTACTAACCATAAGGTCGGTAGTTCAAACCTACCAGCTGCTCCTCAGAAACCCTATACAGAGTCACTAAGAGTCAGAACCAACTCAACAGCACTGAACAACAACAGCAAATTGTCATGGGCTCTGTGAGAAGGCTTGTCCTTTTTTTCAGTTTTAATCTCTAGCTCTTTCTCAACAGGTCAAGCAATGGCCAATAGGTCAAAGCAACTCTCAAGACCTATCAATATCACATTGGCTTCATTCAAATTTGACTTATTGAGAACTCCTCCCCAAAGAAAATTTCCATTCCTAAAGAGTAAAAATCAAAATAACACAATGTGTGGGTAGGTCTGAGTCCTGGAAGAGGACAAGTAGCCTCTGATTTCCTTAGAACTGACACTCGGGCTGACAAGCCCAATGAAAGAACAGGATGTTGTAGTTGTTAAGTGCCGTTGAGTCCGTTCCAACTCATAGCAACCCTGTACAGGGTTTCCAAATAGCAGCTGGTGGGTTTGAACTGCTGATCTTGTGGTTGGCAGTCCAGTGCTGACCTTACAGCGTCACACCAGGAGTCCTGATGTCTTCTATTAGTATAACAGGCTGTTTCATTCTGTTTTGAAGCCAGTGAGGTTTAGGGATGTGTAAAATACTGATGCCTAGAATGATAGAACTGATTATACGAATTAGAATGGGCCCCTGCCCCTGGGTGAGGCTTCTGTGAACAGGACTGAGGTGACCTGGTCTTGGTACAGTCCACAGTGTAGCCCACAAAGAACACTGTTGTTGTTGTTGTTGTTAGGTGCCATCAACTCATAGCAACCCCATGCACAGCAGAATGAAACAATGTCCGATCCTGGGACAACCTCACTACCGCTGCCTCACTTGACGCCATCAATGATGCCACCTGGCTGATCCATCTCGTTGGGGGTCTTCCTCTTTTTCTCTGACCCTCCATCTTACCCAGCATGACATCCTTCTCCAGTGACTGGTCCCTCCTGACAGTATGTCCAAAGTATGAGAGACGAAGCTTAGCCATCCTGGCCTCCAAGGAGCACTCTGGCTGCACTTCTTCCAAAACAGATCTATTGGTTCTTTTGGCAGTCCATGGCACTTTCAGTATTCTCCTCCAACACCACAACTCAAAGGCATCAATTCTTCTATGATCTTCCTTATTCATTGTCCAGCCTTCACATCCATATGCAGTTACTGAAAATACCATGGCTTGGGTCAGGCACACCTTAGTCCTCAAGCTGACATCTTTGCTCTTCAACACTTTAAAAAGTTCCTGTGCAGCAGATTTGCCCAATGCAATATGTCATCTGATCTCTTGACTGCTGCTTCCATGAGTTTGATAGTTGATCCAAGAAGAATGAAGTCCTTGACAACTTCAATCTTTTCTCCATTGATAAGAACGTTCTTTATTGGTCCAGTGGTGAGGATTTTTGTTTCCCTGACATTGAGATGCAACCCATACCGAAAGCTGTGTTCTTTGATCTTCATCAGTAAATGTTTCAAGCCCTCTTCACTTTCAGCGATCAAGAACTCTAGTGTTTGCAAAAGCAGCTTTGCTAAAGGAAACAAAAACGCAGTTGTGATAAAAACAACTGCTCCAAAATTTTGTGAAATAATTATAAAAACAGTTTTATTATTTTTTAAATATACTTTTCACTAGTTGGATAGCGATTATCAGAGTTTCACTCATAACGGATTCTTGTTGTTGTTGTTAAGTGCCATTGAGTTGGTTCTGACGCACAGTGAGAGGTGGCTGGTGGATTTGAACCTCTGACCTTGTGGTTCAAACCAACGTTGTGGTCCAGTGTTTATCATACAGGACCATATCAGGACTCCAACAGATCATTAAAGTGACCTAATCTATAATAAAAGGAGTTCTGGTTGCGTAGTGGTTACAAATCCAACTGGTAGCTCAAGGTCGGCAATTCGAAACTACCAGCCATTCCGCAGGAGAAAGATGAGGCTTTCTGCTCCCGTAAAGATTTACAGCCTCGGAAACCCTGTGCAGAGTCACTATGAGTTGGAACCAACTCCACGGTACTTAACAACACCACCACTCTGGTGGTGTCGTGGGTTACGAATGGAGCAGCTAACCTCAATGTCAGAAGTTTGAATCTACCAGCCGCTCCTTTTGAGAAAGAGAAGGCTTTCTGCCCCTGTAAAGATTTACAGTTTCAATAGTCCTGTGGTATAAAGCAAGGTTGGTTTGACCTCAAGGTCGGCAGTTCAAACTCACCAGCTGCTCCTCAGAAACCTTATACAGTGTCTGTATGAGTCGGAATCCACTCTACAGAACTTAACAACAATTGTATTATTAGATCTTTTATATTCATGTTTAGTGTCTGCTTGGTCTGTCAAATCTAGAGTCAAGGATTTTATTTACAAGAGGAATAAAGCTCACTGCAAAAAGTTAAATAAGAGATCACAGAAAATTTAAACATTGTCTAAAATCACTCTAGTTCTCACTTCCTAGTGTGTAAAGTTCATTATTAGAAACTTTAGGATGTATTCTTCCATACTTCTGTTTTAAAAAAGACATACAAACAAATACTGAACTTTTTTTTAGAGTGGAATCATGCTATATTAATTTCACAATTTTCTCTGACGGGGAATTTTTCTAACATTATGTGAATCTATTATGCAGGGTTACTTAGCATAGTCTGATAATGTAATGATTACATGTTGGGCTGCTAACCACAAGGTCAGCAGTTCAAATCTGCCAGCAGCACTACTGAAGAAAGATAAGGAACTTCTACTCCCGCAAAGATTTACAGCCTCAGAAACCCTGTACAGGGCCTCTATGAGTCAGAATTGACTCCACAGCACATAACTACCACCATGACCATTTAGCATATGAGGCGGGCTGCAGGATAGGCACTGGAATGCTAACCACAAAGTCATCTGTTCAAAACCACCAACTGCCCCTCAGGACAAAGATGAAGCTTTCTGCTCCCACAATGATTTACAGCCACGGGAACTCTATACAGGGTCACTATGAGTCGAAAATGAACAGATGGCACATAACAACAGCTTATCATATTAAAGTTTATGAGTTTAAATGCTTCAATGTATCAGTATAAAACAAACTATTTGGGTCTCATTTTATGTTTATCAACTTAAATTGACCTTTTTAAAAATAGTTTTAATGAGCTAGAATTAACATAATGTCAGGGTTCTCCATACAATAAGTACAGGCCTGCTGTTTGAGCCTGCCAGCCGCTTCTTGGGAGAAAGATGAGGCTTTCTGCTCCCACAAAGATTTTTAAAGGCTCAGAAACCCTGTACAGGGTTGCTATGAGTCAGATCCTAATCAACAGACTTAATCACAACACCACCACTCAGGGTTCTCCAATCAGATAGGCAATACCAATAGGCGATACAAAAATCTAAAAAAGTCAGAACCTGTGTAAGGCAGAAATTTGTCAGAGAAGAAAAATTCAAATATTTTCCACTATTAGAGAGCACTAGGAAAGCAGTAAGTCTGCACCCTGCCAAAGGCGTAGGAAAACAAGACAGTCCCATTGAGTTCCGGCTCTCTTAATTTTCACTCTCGTGAGGGAGAGAAAGATGTATTTTCAAGAATGGGCTCATGCAGTTGTAGGGGCTGACAAGATTGAAGTCTGTAGGGCAGTTGACAGGCAGTAAACTGAGGCAGAATGTCAATGTTAAAGTTTGGAGGCAGAATTTCTTCTTCTCCAGGAAACCTCAGGTTTTGCTGTTAAGATATCAAGTGCATCCCACAAGTTTCTATATACGATATGTTTATTGCTTCCTAATGTTCATTGAGATGCCTTCTTTGACCTATGGATTGAAAATTGTGAAAGTTGGATAATAAATAAGGAAGACTGTAGAAGGACTGATGCATTTGATTTATGGTGTTTGAGAAGAATATTAAAAGGACAATGGACTGTCATAAGAATAAAGAAATTTGTATGGGAAGAAGTGCAAACAGAATCCTCCTTAGAAATGAAGATGGTAAGACTTTGTCTCTCATCCTTCAGAAATGCTATCAGGAGGGACCAGTCCCTGGAGAATGACATCATGCTTGGTAAAGTGAAGGGTCAGTGTCCCCAGTAAGATGGACTGACACAGTGGCAGCAACAATAGGATGAAACTTAACAACAAATGTGAAGACAGCACAGGACTGAGCAGTATTTCATTCCACTATGCACCTCACAACAACACATGAGCACATTTTACGTGTGTTTGAAATGAATGTGTGCTCTGCAGTCAACTGACTCAGTGATGTATACATGTCCCTTCTATGGAGTCTTCCAAATGCATTATTCATAGTTTCCATAGTCTGGCTGATTTGTAGCCTTCTTCTATCAACTATTGATAGACGTGCTAAAATCTTAGTATGATAGAAGATTGGCTGCGTTTCCTGATAGTGCTGCCAATTTTGCTTTGTATAATTGAAGGCAATTTAAAGTTTTATTTCTTCCTATTTAATTCAATATTTAATCATTAAAGTGTACCATTTTATCTCTAGTAAAGAGATTAGACTTTGCTTCTAAGTCTAATTTGGCTCAGATGTATATGAAACACTAGCTTTTGGGGTTGGCTTGTTTGGTAGTATATATTTTGCTATCATTTGATTTTATAAATAATTATATACTCCTATGGAGTCCTGGTGTGATGTTATAGGATAAGCACTGGACTGTTAATCACAAGACGTGTGGTTCAAAACCACCAGCTGCTCCTCAGAAACTCTATACAACCTTACTATGAGTCAGAAGAACCTCAATAGCACTTAATGACAACAACAACAATATAACATTATGTTTTAGATATGTCTCACCTGTCCATTTTAATTCAGTCTAACATCTCTGTCTTTTCATTGGGTTATTTAGTCCATCCCCATTTAACATAATTGTTGTTTGTAAAGTGCCACTGAGTCCCTTCTGACTTATAGGGGCCCTGTAAAGGGTTTCCAGGGAAGAAGTCTAAGCTGCACTGAGTGCATTGGTGAAAAACAAGGCTTCAGAAATTGACAGAATACCAATTGAGGTGTTTCAACAAATGGATGCAATGCTGGAACTGCTCACTCATCTATATCAAGAAAATTGGAAGACAGCTACCTGGCCAACTGATTGGAAGATATTCATATCTGTGCTTTTCCCAAAGAAAATGATCTGACTAAATGCATAAATTATTGAACAACATCATTAATATTACATAAAAGTAAAATGTTCTGAAGATCATTCAAACACAGTTGCAGCACTCTATCAATAGGGAACTTCCAGAAATTCAAACAGCTTTCAAAAGGAGGATACCATTGCTGATGTGAGATGGATCGTGGCTTAAAGAAGAAAATACCACATAAATGTTTGCCTGTGTTTTATTGACTATGTCAAGACATTCAATTGTGTAAATCATAACAAATTAAGGATAACATCATGAAGAATGGGTATTCCAGAAAACTTAATTTTGTTCATGTGGAACATATACATAGACTGAAAGGCAATCATTAAAACAGATTTAAAATCAAGAAAGGTGTGCGCCAGGGATATAGCCTTTCGATATTCGATGTACATGGTGATCAGATCATCTGGGAAGCTGGACTATACGACAAAGCATGCACCAGCATTGGGACCGAAGGGGGACGCTAACACCTGCATGCAGATGCACAACCTTGCTTCCTGAAAGAGGACCTGAAGCACTTACTGATGAACATAAAAGATTACAGAAAACAATATAGATTGCACCACAACATAAAAAAAAAATCTTCACAACTGGACCAGTAAGCAGCATCATGTGAAATGGAGGAAAGACTGAAGTTGTCAAGAATTTCAGTTTACTCGGCTCTGCAACCAATGCCCATAGAAGCAACAGTCAAGAAGTCAAATGACATACTGCAATAGGCAGATTGCCCAGGATCTCATTAATGTGTTAAAAGGAGTCCTGATGTGGCGCTGTCGGTTAATGTGCTGGATTGCAAGGTCGGCTTGAACTGCAAGGTCAACAGTTCAGGCTCACCAGTCACTCCTTGAAAACCGTATTCAAGGTCGCTAGGAGTCAGAACTGACTCGATGACACTTAACAACAATGACAACAATGGGTTAAAAAGCAAAGATGTTAATTTGAGATCAAAGGTACATGGTACTTTTAGTCACCTCCTACTCATGCAAGGAGCTCTGGTAGCATAGTGGTTACGAATCGGGCTGCGAACCTTAAGGTCAGCGGTTTGAAACTACCAGCCGCTCCGCGGGAGAAAGGTGAGGCTTTCTACTCCCGTAAAGATTTACACCCTCGGAAACCCTGTACAGAGTCGCTATGGGTCGGAACCGACTCGACGGCACTTAACAACAACAACAACAACTCATGCAAAAGCTCTTTATTCACGCTGGACAACGAATAAGGAAGACCAAAGAAGAACTGAACTGATTCATCTGAATTATGGTGATAGTAAAGAACATTAAGTCTACCATGGACTGCCAGAAAACCAAACCCCCAACCAGTGAGTCGACGTTCTCTCACAGAGACTTTATGTAGGGTTTCTGAGACTGTAAATCTTTACGGGAGCAGACAGCCTCATCTTCCTGAAAGCAGTTAGTGGATCTGAACCGCCAACTTTGTGGTTAGTAGCCCAATGTCTTATCCACAGCACCACCAGAACTCCATCAGGGACTTCCAGAAGAATGAATAAGTCTGTCTTGAGAGAAGTAAAGTCAGAATATTTGTTAGGCGTGACAACAGAGACTTTGAACTTGTGATCAGGAGGGAACAACAGTTCCGGGAGAAGGGGATTGTGCTTGTTCAAGTAGAATAAGGTCAGTGAAAATGAGGAGGATACTCAACGGTTTGGGATGACACAATGACTGCAACTATGAGTTTAGAAAAAGCAACCGTTACAAGGCTGTGGAGGATGAGGCAGGATGCGTTCTGTTGGATGCAAGCTTTCTATGAGGTAGAATCAAGTCAGAGGCACGTAACAACAGCACTGAATACTTTATCAGTTTCCCCCTTTGTTATATTTTCCTTTTTACTTTCCATTTTCTTACTTCATATTGAATGAATGAAAAAAAAAAAAAAAAACAACACAATTCTTACCTTTCCTCTCTCTTAGTTTGTAAGCGATACACTCACTGATTATTCCTTTAGTAATTATCCCTGAAATGAAAGCAGCTATTGCTGAGTTAACAAAGTCTAGCATTAATTTGCAATTTTTATTATCTTCCAGGATAATGCAAGGACATTGGAATATTCGAATTCACTTTGTCCTGTTCTCAGACTCTTTTTGTTACTATCTATTCTTGGAGTCCTGATGTGGCACCGTAGGTTAATGTGCTGGACTATAAGGTTGTTGGGTCAAACTCACCAGCCACTCCTTGGAAATGCTATACAGGGTCGCTATAGGTTGAAACCAACTTGATGGCACTTACAAAAAATTGTTGTTTTAATAAGTTCAATATTCTCTTAAATCATACTGGGACACAGAGTGGAGATTTAAAAACTATCCTTTATTCTTACAGTAAAAAAAGAAGCTAATTGGGAAGGGAATCTAATGTCCAGATAATTCCCTTCTCTTTTCATGTGTCATGTAATCTGTTACTGTTACTGTTTCTAGTTCTCTTCCCTATGGTTGTTGTTATTAGGCACCATTGACTTGGTCCTGACTCATAACAGCCCTGTATAGGGTTTCCAAGGAACGGCTGGTGAGTTTGAAACACTGACTTTTTGTTTCAAATCAACTTTGGGCTCCAGTGTTTGTCCTACCACGCCACACCAGGACTCCCTTACCTGGGGAGAAATGGCTTTATTTTTCTAGTAGTGGTAGTCTAAATGGGTTTTGTTGAAAATTCTGTGGGTTGCTTTCTTACAATATACAACAACTGGGAGCAATTTTTTCTCTCACTGAATATACATACATCTTTTAGTTATATGATTTTTCAATTTCTCCCATCAAAATTTGGAGCCTATGGGCTCTAGACTTCCTGGAGCCAAGGAGGATGGATGAGCCCCTGAAACTAGTACCCTGAAATAATTCTTAAACCTTAAACCAGAAAAGTCCCCTGAAGTCTTCTTAAAACTGAATAATAGTTTAGATTAACGAACAAGAAAGGTCTGCCTTGAGCATTACCTTCTTTTAAGAACCGTCTATGTGGGCTCAAAGGGATGACAGCAATTCTAAAGCTTGGATAGGGACCTAAGGGTATAGTTAGATGGATGAATGAGGAACAATGCAGAAAAAGGAGGTGAGAATAAATAGTTGCACAACTCAAAGGATATCATCAATGTCACTGAAGTGAATATACAGAAACTGTTGAACTGGTGCACATTTTGCTATCTATATTCTCAACAATAACAAACTAAGAACAATTTAAAGGAGGGAAAAAAAAGATTAGGAGTCTATTTCCTTACTCCTTCATTGTGGGCTAACCTTGTAGTCTACATAAACCAAATATGGCAAGGTGATGAGCCAATTTGAAATCAGTGCTTCAAAAAGTCTTGTGCATTTTGATTTTTTTCTTGAATTTGACACAGTCACCAGGAAACAAAGATCAGATTAGCCTTCTGAAGGATGAGAGATCATGGGAAAAAGAGATGAGCCATCCCAGCTGACTGCATCCTAGATCAACCAGTCCAGCCACCCCAACGCTGATGATGCACACCGAAGCCAAGATCAGAAGAACTGCTCAGATGAGTCCTCCCAAATTACCAACCTGCAGAATTACAAGTTAAGTAAATGATTGCTATTTTACAGTACTACATTTTGACATGAAGCTCAATAAAATGTGACTGACATTGCCTATTCAAATCTTAGACTGAGAAGAAAGAAGGAAGAAAAAGTGAAGATTTTCTCAGCTTTTACTTAAAGACAAACGTAAGACAGGGAGTCAGGCTTGTGAAAGAGAGATTTTTCACCCATCTGCAAAGACAGCACAGTGCTGGCTGTCCGATAACCCTTTGCTATTAAGTGCCGTCGAGTCAGTTCCAACTCATAGCAACCCCATAGACAGTTTCCAAAGAGTGACTGATGAGTGTGAACCAATGACCTTGCAGTTCAAACTGACCTTGCTATCCAGTACTTATCCTACAGCATCACACCAAGACTCCCCACTAGCCATTGTTTATGTTCAGTGTCATTGAGTAGGTTCTGAGCCTCCAGTTCAAACTGACTTTGCAGTCAGAGCATTAACCCACAGTGCCACACCAGGACTCCCTTAGTGGACCTAGTTTTCTGTTAGTTGTTATATAAAGTGGCCACCAGGAGAAAACTGCATTGAGCAAGAGGATTATTTTTCTAATATGTGGTCTCTGCTGGAAGATCAGAGAAAGCCCATAGCCCTGCATATAAACATTCATAAAACCAAATCACCCAACAGTATGGAGATCAAACTGGTTCAAGACCCTCCTGGCCATTCCACAGAAGACACAGTGTCCCACAAGAGAATTGAGAACAGAGAGTTTGAGAGAGTCAGTACAAGCCGGCAGCAAGAGAGAGAACCAGTGCTGAGTCCCGTGTGGATAGTATATGGCCTTGTTGTTGTTGTTATGTGCCATGGAGTCGGTGCCAACTCATAGTGACCCTGCATAGGGTTTCCGAGGTTGTAAATCGTTACGGGAGCAGAAAGCCTCATCTTTCTCCCACGGAACAGCTGGTAGTTTCGAACTGCTGACCTTGTAGCTCGCAGCCCGATTCGTAACCACTACGCTACCAGAGCTCCTTGTACATGGCCTTAGGGCACCCCAAGAGAAGAAAGTACTAGTTTACGATGGATAAAGTCATCCATTAAAGCAATTTTAAGGAGTGTGGTGGCTCTACACTATAACCACTGGACTGCAAATCACAAAGTCTGAATTTTAAGTCCACCAACCTCTCCACTGGAAAAAGATGAGGCTTTTTGCTCCTGCAAAGATTTACAGCCTCAGAAACCCTATACAGGGTCGTTATGAGTCAGAAGCAACTGGACAGCACTTTAACAACAAGGCCATTTTGCTCAATCATTATTTCAAATTTTCTAATATAAAATAATATGTACATGGCCTATTATGTTAGCAGGGGAGTCCTGGTGTGGTGCTGTAGGATGAACACTAGGCTGCTAACCAGAGGGTTGGTAGTTCAAACCCACTAGCTACTCCGAGGAAGCCCTATATATTAGGTCACTATGAGTTGGGACACCTGGTGTGGTGCTGTAGAACAAACACTCGACTGCTAATTGCAAGGTCAGCAATTCAAACTCACCAGCTGTTCCTTGAAAACCCTATACAGGATCGCCGTGAGTCGAAACTGACTTTATGGCACTTAACATTTACAAAGGGTTGCAAAATATATAAAGATAAACATGATAAATCAGAACAAAGACCTTTTTCCCAAGGAATAAGCGGACTAGTCGGAAGTGAGACCAATATGTTAACAATGACAAAAACAAAACAAAACAAAACAAAAAAACACACTGCCTTCAAGTTGGTTTTGACTCATTTAGGACAGAGTGCTATGCCCCGTAGGGTTTGTAAGACTGTACTTCTTTATGAGAGCAGACAGTCTCATCTTTCTCCCTCAGAATGACTGGTGGGTTTGACCCTGTGGCTAGAAGCCCCGCACTTAACTCACTGTGCTATCAGGGTTCCTCAATGATGACAGTGGTTGTTAGAGCTATCAAGTCCATTCCAACTTATTGTTGTTGTTAAGAGCCATAGAGTTGGTTCTGACCCATAGCAACCCTGTATAGAGTTTCTAAGGAGTAGCCAGTGAGCTTGAGCCACTGACCTTTTGGTTCAAATGGAATTTGCAGTCCAGCCCCTTAACCTACAGCACCACACCAGGAGTGACCCTGAATGTGGTTTCCAAGGAGTGGCTGGTGGGTTTGAATTACAGACTTTGTGGTGAGTGTTTTTGGTTCTCACTCAAAGCAACCCTGTATAGGGTTTCCGAGGAGCAGCTGGTAGATTTGAACCACCAACCTTGTGATTCAAACCAACCTTGCAGTCCAGTGCTTATCTTACAGAGCCACACCAGAACTACTCAAAAGTGATGGATACTCTCTGAAAGGTATACATAAGATTCCACAGGAATCCAGAGAAGACTGGCATTGGGCAGTACCGACTTCATCAAAGGGGCATCATGTAATCTTCAAGGAAAGGCAGCATTTGGGTAAGAAGAGAGTCCAGTGAGAGGTAGGAAGAGGAGGAGGCTGTTTTATCACCGGGAGAAGCTTGAGCTTGTGATTTTTCTCCAGAGATCATGTCCAGATATACAATATATTACTAAATGAGGCAATGAGGAGGGAACTTGGAATCAGCAAGGCAGACAGCCCACCAAGCTAGAAGTAGGTAACCAGCTGCGTGACCTAAGAAAGTCGCTATATCTTGCCCTCCACGTGCTCACCCTTGAAATCCAGGTGTTAAATCCAATGATACCTAATGTTGCTGCCAGTCCCAAATTTCTGTAGGACTTGGAACAAAACACTGCTATCTTCAACCAGTAGAAGGAATTGTAGCCATAGTTTCATTTGAACAACATATGTTGGTTATACCCCTGATTGACCATAAGGTCGAGTCCTTGTTTGGGAATGTGTTCGTTAAATTGTAGCACTACATTTTGATGTGAGTCCATATAAAGAGAGACTTCGTGTGATAGAAATGTACACACTAGGAATTGGAAAGATATACTAGGAGACGTAGAATTGTTCCATATATCTATGAAACAAGGATAAAAGGAACTAATAAACTGCACTTATAAATAGCAGAAAAAATGATGGAAAAATAATAAAATTATACCTTAAGTATGAAAATGAGAGAGGGCACACAAAGAGGAAAGGACTGAGAGAAAGAAAAGAAATTTTTGTTAGACATTTGTCTGATGGTTTAGTCATACTGAAAAAAAAAAAAAAATAAAGGAAGTTTCAGAGTTTGATAATCATCTTTAGTTTTTCCTAAATAAGAATAAAATCAGAAAGAAGTGAAACTTTGAAGTCACACTGAATGAGGACAGGAGCCCACTTGCATGCATAATGACTTAATAATCTGCTCTAATTGTAATAATCTACAAAACCATTCAAACATAGCCTGTCTTCATTGCTGTTCAGTACACATAATTTTTATATTTTCAAGAGATGTTTGAATGGTATTTCTGTTCCATCTAAAGGTACAATTTAAATCGACATTTTAATTAAAGGGCAAAAATTTATGGTTTAGTTAAAGAAGTGGTCATCACTGAGATTTTTCTCTAGAGACCATATCTAGATATACAATCTATTACTAAATCCATATGTTTATTAAAATATACTGTTATGGGGCAATTCTACTCTGTCTTATAGGACTGCTCTGATGGCAACAGGTTAGTGTTTTTGGAAGCAGACTGTCGTCCAGACTTTTTCTTCCTTGGGGTCATAGATGTGTTCAAAACACCAACCTTTCGGCTAGCAACCAGTCGCAGATTATGTGCACCACTCAAGTTTAGGGCTAGGCTAGGATGGCACTTCACAACATCAGCAACAAAAAGACACCGAGTCACTGTACCAAAAGAATTGGTCACTGTTCAACCATTTCAGGAAATAGCATTTAATCAAGAACCTATGGTACTAAAGAAGTCCAAGCTGAACTAAAGACTTAATGAAAAACAAGGTTCCGGGGACTGATGGACTACCGATTGAAATGTTTCAACAAACTGATGCAGTGTTGGAAGCACTCACTAGCCCATGCTAAGACATTCGAAAGATAGCGACATGACCTACTGACAGGAAGAGATGCTTGTGTGTGCCCATTGTACAGAAAGGCTAGCCAACAGACTGTGGAAAACATCAAACAATATCATTACTACATGCAAGTAAAATTTTGCTGAAGATAATTCAAAAACGCTTGCAGCAGTCCATTGACAGGAAGCTGCCAGAAATTCAAACTGGATTCAGAAGAGGGCATGGAACAAGGAATATGATTGCTGACGTCAGATGGATCTTGGCTGAAAGCACAGAAAGATGTTTACTTGAGCTTTATTGACTATATAAAGGCACTGGACTATGTGGAGCATAACTAACTATGGATGACATTGCAAAGCATGGGAATTCCAGAATACCTAACTGTGCTCATGTGGAACCTGTACATAAACCAAAAGGCAGTCATTTGAACAAACAAGAGAATACTGAGTGGTTTAAAATCAGAAAAGGTATGTGTCAGGGTTGTATCCTTTCACCTTAAATGCACCTTAGACTTCTTCCTTCAGTATCATTGGCTCTTGATCATTGAAATGGTTGAACATTGACCATTTCTTTTTGATACTTTTCATACCTTCTGCATCGTACAATATTTTGCCCATAGTCTTTCAATATAGCAAGCTGAGGCTTGAGATTTTTTTCTTCAGTTCCCTCAGCTTAAGAAATGCTGAGTGTGTTCTTCCCTTTTGGCTTTCTCATAGTTTAAGCATGTGGAAGTCTGAATTTAGGCACTGGCTCGAAAGGAAGGTCCATTCTCTGTCCACTCCCTGAGTGAAATCATCGTCTCTTTCAAAGTCCTCAGTTCCTTGGCAATCTCCACATGGCATCTAGCTTTCCCTTTGTTTTTTGGTTGCCTCCTTCTATCGGCTCTCTGTATACCTCAAAAGTCATTAGGTTTAAGAAATGCACTATAGTGATATGACCATATTAGTGTAACAAAAATTGTGATAGGAGTTAGGATTCCTATAGCACCACACCAGGACTAGAGAGATATATAGATAGTCCTGGTGTGTGGTGCTGTAGGATAAGCACTG
>NW_006408578.1:6117455-6136425 GCF_000296735.1 Chrysochloris asiatica | reverse complement strand
TACATACATGTTGTTACATGACATCAAGTTGGTTTCAACTCACTGTGACCCTGTGTGCGGTTTCCAAGTAGCAGCTTGTGGGTTTGAACCACTGGCCTTGGGGTTAGCAGTTCAGTGCTTATCTTACAGTGTCACTATATATATTGGTAGGCACAATTCACTCCATAACAAACAGTGTATTACTTTAATGACACAAACTGGGGAGTTTAAGCAACAGAAATGTGTTTTCTCACAGTTCATGAAGTCATAGGTCCAGAATCAGACTTCGACAGGTTTGATTGCTTCTGGAGGTTCTGAGGGAGAAAGTGTTCCATGTCTTTTCCTCCTTTCTGATGGTGACCAGCAATCCATGGCTTGTAGATGTATCAATGCCAATCTCTGCCTCATCTTCACATATCCTTCTTCCCGTTATATGTATCTCTCTGCATGCCATTTTCTCCTTGTTTAAGGACAGTCATTGGATATAAACCCTCTGCCATTGAGTTAACACTGACTCATACTGACCCTGTAGAGGGTTCCCTGGGCTATAAATCTTTACAGGAACAGAAAGCCTCATCTTTCTCTCACCATAGGACATAAGGCCCACTGTGGGTTAATGCACTGGACTGCAAAGTCAGCAGTTCAAGCTCACCAGCTGCTCCTCGGAAACCCTACACAGGGTCGCTATGAGTTGGAACCAACTCGATGGCACTTAATAACAATAACAATTCACTATGACCTCATCTTAATAATTAGATTTCCAAATTAGGCTGCATCCTGAGGTCCTGGAAGGACATAAATATTTAGGGGATTACATTCAGCTCACTGAACCAAGCCATGGTATTTTCAATCTCCACATCATGTGGTGCTGTAGGATAAAGCACTGGACCTCAAGGTTGGTTTGAACAACAAGGTCGGTGGTTCAAACTTACCAGCCGCAACTCCTTTACAGGGTCGGTTGGAGTTGGAACCAACTCGATGGCACTTAACAACATACGCATGTGCAAGTTGAATAATGACAGAAGAAGACTATAGATGAATCAATGCATTGGAATTGTGGTGTTGGGGAAGAATATTGATAGTACAACAGACTGCCAGAAGAACAAACATATCTATGTTGGAAGAAGTACAGTGAGAATGCTCCTTAGAAGCCAGGATGCCAAGACTTTGTCTCTCATACTTTGGACAAGTCATCAGGAGGAGACAAACCCTGAAGAAGGACATCATACTTGGTAAAATGGAGAATTAATAAACTGAAATCTTTCAATAAACTGATGCCGCATTGGAGACACTCACTCATCTATGCCAAGAAATTCACAAGACCACCATGTGGCCAACTGACTGGAAGAGATCCATATTTGTTACCATTCCAAAGAGAGGTGACCCAATGGAATGGAGAGATAATCAGACAATTTCATTATCGCATGCACGTAAAATTGTGCTAAAGATTATTCAAAAACAGCTGCAACAGTACATCCACAGAGAACTGAATCAAGCCAGATTCAGATGAAGACATGGCACAAGTGATATCACTGCTAACGTCAGGTGGATCGCTGCCGAAAAGCAGAGAATGCCAGAGAAATGTTTACCCTGTGCTTTATTGACTACGCAAAGACTTTTGATTGTGTGGATCATGACAAGCTATGGACAACATTGTGGGTAATAAGTATTCCAGAACACTTAATTGTGCTCATGAGGAACTGCTACATAGGCAAACACGGAGTTGTTTGAAAAGAACAAGGGAACACTGAATGGTTTAAAATTAGGAAAGGTTGTATGTCAGGGTTATATTCCTTCACTATTCTTATTCAATTTGTATGCTGAGCAAATAATCTGAGAAGCTGCATTATGTGAAGAAGAATGTGGCATCAGGATAGGAATAAGATTCATTAACTACCTGTGATATGCAGATGATACAACCTTGCTAGCTGAAGGCAATGAGGACTTAAAATACTTACTGATGAAGATCAACAGATAGCACCAAAGTAAATGGAGAAAAGAGTGAAGTTGTCAAAGACTTCATTTTACTCTGAACAATCAACACTCATGGAAGCAGCAGTCAAGAAATCAAACGATGCATTGAACTAAGCAAATCTATATAAATCCTCTTTAAAGTGTTTAAGAGTAAAGATGTCAGTTTGAGGACTAAGGTGCACCTGGCCCAAGCCAAGTTATTTTCAATAACCTCATATGCATGTGAAAGTTGGACATGGAATAAAGAAGACAGTAGAAAAATTGATGCATTTGAATTATGGTGTTAGAGGAGAATATTAAAAGTACCATGGACTGCCCGAAGAACAGACAGATGTGGCAGCAACAATGGGCTCAAGTGTAAGAACTGTGAGGTTGGCACAGGATCCAGCAGTTTTGTTCTGTTGTGCATTGGGTCGCTATGAATCGGTATTGACTCAATTGCACCTACCAACAACAAATTATGAGAAAATACATTTCTGTCCATTACAACCATCCACTTACAGTATTTTTGTTACAGCAGCATTGAGGAACAAAGACATTTCCCTTCTTTCAACTGACTGAGAATTCGGTTATTACAAAATTCTCAAATTAAAACATTGTCATTTTACTCATTTCTTCACTCTTTGTCACTGTCCCATATCCTGAAAGAGAGCATGAGGTCAGACTTCAGGAGTCATAAATAGTATGGGTAATAGAAAATCTCTATAATTTTTTATATTTTGTGCAGGGGGGGAATGTGTTGACCACCAAGTCATAGGTGAGTGGCTACATTTCTAGGCTGGAAACCCCAACATTTCACTGAGACATAAGTCACACATTACACAAAGGAGATGGACTGCTTTGTGTGTGTGTGTGTGTGTGTGTGTGTTTAAGTCAGACATAGAGTTTTCCTATCTGGAAGCATCTTTGTGTCTGCTGGCAGACAAGTACGGGTAATTGCCTCCAGGTGTTTGCCTGCAGGAAGTCGTTGAAATTCAGAGCTAGTAATGGCAGTTTCCTCAGCAGCAAAAACTAACCTGCAGGAACCTCCCAGGCACAGGTATAGTTTAGAATAGCAGTGCTAGGCACAGCTGAAAAACCAGAGACCTGGAATATTCAATTTAACAGGGCACAGATTAATTGAACACCATTGACGACATATTTTTTTCATGATTGGCAAAAATTTAAGAATTAAAAAATTTGTCCTATGCCTTAAAAAAAAAGTTTTCAAAATTGTGTCTTTTCTTAATTTTTCTACTTGTCCACCGTAATACCTAGTAGCTATTTTCTCCCCAAAAAACCCTAAGTTAAACAAATAGTTACACTTCAAGTTTGTGAACAATAATTTGTATTTTTATTCCACTGTGACTATATGGCCCCAAGACATTTAATTAAAGATGGAAGACTGACCATTACCATTTAGCTCTGCTTCCCTACTCTGAGGAGTCCTGGTAGCATAGTGGGTTATGCATTGGGTTGTTAACCACAAGCCCAGAAGTTCGAACCCACCAGCTCCTCTGTGGGAGAAAGATGAGGCTTTCAGCTCTCGGAGAGATTCACAGCCTCGGACACCCTAGACAGGGTCGCTGTCATTCGGGACCAACTCAGTGGCACACAACTGCCACCAACTTCCCTACTCAAATGATAATAATTGATTTTTTAAAAGGAGAAATAAACAATTAATAAGACAGAAGCAGCAAAAATTTGGGAGCTGGAAGCAGATCTGAAAAAGTCAAATCTGAAGCTAGTAAAAGAAAGCTGAGAAGTAGCATCAAGTAAAGATCTGGTACTCTGGGATTGTTTAAAAGCTGATTTACCAGATGTCCTTCCCTACTCTGTGTAGCAGGTCAAGTACCCACTTACACAGAAGACTGGAGAGATTCATTTCCTAGAAAGGGTCAAACATAGGGTACAGGACTAAACACCGAAGATGAGAGCGAAAGCTTAATTAGTTAGTGCTAAGACATCTCGTGTAGGGCTGTAGAATAAACACTGGACTGCTAACTGCAAGGTCAGTGGTTCAAACCCACCAGCTGCTTCTTGGAAATCCTTTACAGGGTAGCTATGAGTTGGAACCAACTCGACACAGTTAACAACAACAAAGACTCCCAGCCTTTTTCGCTCTAGAAAACTGGTGGACATGAGACTGGAAGTCTTCTCTGGGGAATTGGACCACTCCAAGAGAAAAGATGTTAAAACAGTGACACTCAGAGCTCAACATGGAAAAGCCAAGCCAGATGACCCTACAGAGAAGCCACTGGTTAGTGGCATTGTGGGTTCAGCATTTTGCAGTACAAGTTTAAGCCTACCAGCCACTCTGCAGGAGAAAGATGGGCATCTGTTCCAATACATATTTATAGTCTCAGAAACCCTATGGACCAATTCTATTCTGTACTACAGGGTTTCTATGCATCTAATCAACTTGATGGTAGTGGGGGGCGGGGGTCAAGAAGAACCACATATATCTTCTAATCAGCTTCCTTAGTAAGACAGACAAGCATCACCAGAAACGAACTCTAATATGGGAGAGACTGCAACAAACAATGAGGGGAGAAGCAATCAGAGAAAACAGAGACTGTGGGAGAGAATAAATTTGTAAATTAGCATTAATTCACAGAGAAAAATAAGATATTGCACATAAAAGATAAAAAGAAGATTATTTTAGAAAAAAATACATTTGGGCAAAAAAGGAGAAATGAAAAACAGAATAGCAGAAATGAAAATCTCAACAGAAGAGTTGGAAGACAAATGATAGGAATATCTTCTAAAAGTGGAGTAAAAATTGAAAAAGGAGATAAAAGACAAGAAAAGTAATGGCCCTATCTGTTGCTGTTGTTAGGTGCCATGGAGTCGGCACTGACTCATAGCGACCCTATGCACAGCAGAATGAAACAATGTCCGATCCTGGGCCAACCTCACTACTGTTGCCACACTTGAATCCATCGATGCTTTCACCTGGCCAATCCATCTCATTGGGGGTCTTCCTCTTTTTCTCTGACCCTCCATCTTACCAAGCTTGATATCCTTCTCCAGCGACTGTTCCCTTCCGACAATATGTCCAAAGTATGAGAGACGAAGTTTGGCCAGCTTGGCTTCTAAGGAGCACTCTGGCTGCACTTCTTCCAAAACAGATCTATTAGTTCTTTTGGCAGCCCATAGCACTTTTAGTATTCTCCTCCAACACCATAATTCAAAGGCATCAAGTCTTCTACGATCTTCCTTATTCATTTTCCAGCCTTCACATCCATATGAGGTTATTGAAAATACCATGGTTTGGGTCAGGCGCACCTTAGTCCTCAAGCTGACATCTTTGCTCTTCAACACTTTAAAAAGTTCTTGTGCAGCAGATTTGTCTAATGCAATACGTCGTTTGATCTCTTGACTGCTGCTTCCGTGAGTGTTGATAGTTGATCCAAGAAGAATGAAGTCCTTGACAACTTCAATCTTTTCTCCATTGATAAGAATGTTGTTTATTGGTCCAATGGTGAGGATTTTTGTTTTCTTGACATTGAGATGCAGTCCAATGCATTAACCCACAGAGCCATACCAGGACTATCAGTATGTTGTTAAAAGGAAATTTACAATGAGAAAGAAATAAGTTGCTCAAGTTCACAGTGCAAGTAGGTTTCCTCACATGATGGGGATTTTTAAAATCATGCTTGGGAGGAGTAAATAATTCTGTTTCTTTCTTGGATAGCTCCTTGGTCAGCAAGGAAATAGAAAACTTAACAGGGCTTTGGTAAAGATTGCCCAAAGTATTTTTTGGGTTAGTATTGCAGTAAATAAACAGACCAGTTGGACAGGAAAACAAATTCAACATCAATTAGGTATTAAATGTATTTTGAATTGCATGTTTATATAGAAATATAGGTGACCTTTCTCCAACTTTCCTGTGATTCCATGGGGGTAATCCTATCGTTGGGCAGGAGCTGTTGAAAGCAGAAAGGTTTAATTTGCGCCTAAATATAACTAGCAGATCATACAGTTACATTTGAGGGAAAGGAGGCATGTGTACAGTGAAAGCCTCACGTTTTGAAGGATTTTCAAAATTAAGCAAATTCTCTGTTGAAGAACAGGAGGCTTTTCTGGAGTCTCAATCGAGAGTAACAGCCAGAAAAAAAAACTGGACAAATGAACTTGACAGAGAAAAGAAACATCCTCTATCTTTAAAGACACTCCAGGAAAACACTACTGAAAATTGTACTCAATAAGTGGTATCCAAAATGTTACTTGGGAGTGTGGTGGCCCCATACGGTAAGCACCAGGCTAAAAACCATAAACTCTGCTTGTGGTTCAAGCTCGCTAGCTGCTCTAAGTGAGAGGATGAGGCTTTCTGTTCCCTCGAAGATTCAAAGCCTCGGAAACCCTATACACGGTTGCTATGAGTTGGAACTGACTCGATGGCATTTAACAGCAACAACAACCTTTTTAAAGTTTTCCAATCAGTATTTATTTTCTAATTAGATCTCAAAAGGAACAGTTTCTCAATTTTATTTTTTACTGAAATGCAGCAAGGTTTGGAAAACTAGCACAGAATAATTCCTTTAGGTGCAACAAAATTATATCGTCCAGAAGAAAGAAGCAAAATGTACACATTAATTTTGATTTCAAATTGGTAGTTTACAAAAACTGCAATGATATCAAGCATGCTACCTCAGATTGAAAACAACCTAGAATCTACAATTAAATACTGTTGAAGGTTTGCCTGTGCAGGAAATAATATATATGTTCTCAGTGACTCCATCTCAAAAAGCTTATAATGGAAAAAGAAACAATGAAATGGCCTAATGTAAGAGAATATAGACTCAAGAAAGTCTATACATGTTACTGGGGTCTTCAGAAGGTGAGGTCTGTGGTTAAAGTTTATATACTCTCACAAAGTACCTGATTAGAAAATTAACCCAGTCTTGGAAGTCGAACCAACCAAATCATAGCCTAGAATGGGCTTTGGTGAGCTATTCAACACAGTCACTTTATCGGTAGGAATTAAAACACAATGAGGCATCCATATTAGCAGTAGAAGATGTCACTTAATGCTTAACAACAACAACAAAGGTACTGGATACGATAGAAGGTGTTCTAGTGGCTCTGTGAGATAAGCATTTGGCTACTAACCACAAGGTTGGTGGTTCAACACCACCAGCCACTCTGAGGGGGAAAGAGGCTCTCTGTTCCTGTAAAGATTGGCAGTTTCAGAAACTCTATATAGTAGGGTGGCTATGAGTTGGAACTAATTCGATGTTGTGGTTTGAGTTTGGATATAATGATAGATTTACGAATCTCTTTTCCCTGTAGGGATGGTTTATGGGTAACATTCAGAATGAAAGGGTTATATTCAAATGCTAACCTAAAGACTGGCTGTTCAAACCCACCCAGTGGTATTGTGGAAGAATAATCCTGGTGGTCTGATTCTGTTAAGATTACATTAAAAAAAATCTCTACTCTGTAGCACACAGAGGTCACCATGAGTCAGAACTAACAACATTAGGTGCCATCGACTTGGTTCCAACTCACAGTGACCTTGTAGAGTGTTTCTGAGCAGTGGATGGTGAGCTTGAACCACTGATCTTGCAGTTCAAACTGACCTTGCATTCCAGCACATTAACCCACAGTACCACACCAAGACTCCTAATGACAATGGAAGGAATGATAAATACAGTTGCCTGTTTTAAAAAGCTTAGGCCAGAAGACAAGCTAGAAACTTTAAAAAAAAAAAAAAACAAAAAAAAAAAACAACTAAGACAACAGCCCTTAAAGTTGCAGGCAGCAATGTGAAGCACAGCATGATTAACAACTTAATAAGAAGATGCCAGTTTTATATAAACCTGTTGGACCACTTCATGGAGTGGTCACAGAAAAAAGTACAATTCAGATCATCTTAAGACTGAGCATGAGCAGGGTGTCCATGAGCAATGAGGAAGAAGATGGGCATTCCGTAGAAGAATGATGTGAGCAGGAGTATGAACGATCCAAACCCAAAACTAACCCCCCTGCCATAGAGTCCGTTCTGACTCATAGGACAGAGTAGAATGGTTCATTAAGGTTTCCAAGGTGGTCAAATCGTTACAGAAGTCGACTTTCTTCTGTGGAGCTACTGGTGTGTTTGAACCATAGACCTTTAAGTTAGCAGTCCTCGGGTTCCTTGTGGAGGATCCAAAGCACCAACATAATGCAGGGATAGTGAGTGGGCCCATTTAGCTGAAGTGTAGACTTTATTGAGGGGAGCATCTGAAGATAATGCTGGAAATGGAGGGTAGGACCAAACAGCAGTTTGTGTGCCTGCTAGGAATAAGGACTGTATCTTGTAGGCAGAGGGAGGCTGCTCGGTTTCTTCTGCAAGGATTTACTTTAGTCCTGGTGTGGCGCTGTGGGTTAATGCGCTGGACTGCAAGTTGGTTTGAACCGCAAGGCCGGTGGTTCAAGCTCGCCAGTTGCTGGCACTTAAAACTAATGACAACAATGAGCGTGGTATGGCTGATTCAGAGAAGCGGGGACGGTTTGGACCCTAGCTTTATCTTCTGCAAATTGATGTCATGATGTACAGCTGCATCCTCTCCCCAGACACCCTTCCACATTAATATTGGCAATGCAGGAGGAACGAGGAAGTAATCTACAATTGAGCAACTTTTCATTAAACGGTAACGTAGGGTGTACTTGCTTTTCATCTTGAGCAATCTTTAAAGAAGAGCGAGGAAGAGAAATTAAAAAAATTATTGTATCACCTTGGACCTCTAAATCTTAGGATAATTATGATGAAAACCCATATCATCTAAATGTGAGAAAAAGCAGGGGATCAATGTTGGGAAGACAGGCACTAGAAGTTGGTTAAGTGAAAACGGAGAGAATGAGAAAAAAATGTCTTTGGAAATGATGTCAGACTGTGGTTTAAAGGTAGTTTTGTAAGGAGAGAATTCAGATTCCAGTTCATCAGAGAATCTATATTCAAGAAGCCAGGTAGCATTAGCTGAAAGAAAAAGATGAGCTTGTGTAGTATTTTTCATTCAAAGAATTCAATATAATTGTAAATATCAACAGAAGAATTATAACCGAATTTAGGAAGGAAGCAGTCCAGCTCACAGAACCCCAAAATACATTGTCCTGGATTTAAGAAGAAACCATTCACTTGAAATTAAACAGCAAAGAAGAGAAAGGAAATAGAACGGTACAAAGGCAAGTAGTTACAAGCACGGATACAACTGCTTAGTTTAGAAAGGAATCCAGTTAGTATATAAGTGAAGAAAGAAAAGAAGACCCACTGAAGAGGCAGTGAAGAATAACATACAGAAGACAATGTACAATGTAGAAAGATAAAGGAAAAGGAGTCAGTGAGTATTTTCATAGGAATAGACCTGTGCAGATTATGTAAAAAGCATAATGCATTGGACCGCAAGGTTAGTTTGAATCAAAAGATGGGTGGTTCAAACTCAGCAGCCCCTCCTCAGAAAGCCTAGACAGGGTTGCTATGAGTCGGAACTGAATCAACACCACCTGACAACAACATTGGTAGAGCACCCCTAGAAAGCAGGTTATCATCATCACCCCCCTCTTTAAAATATGACTTTAGTATTTTTACAAATTAAACCAAGGTTACTAAATGGCTATGTATCTGAATTGGAATTTGGCCATGATAAAAAAGATTAAAATTTCATTTCTTTTCCAAGACCTCTTGTTTAACTTGGGAGAATGTTTCCTTTGACTTATCTGCTACACAACTGGTCATATTGTACTATTCAATCCTTACATTACCTGAAAATGTAAGAAACTCTTCAGAACAATGAATCCAGATCATAAAACAATTTTTTTTTTTTTTAATGCTTCTGCAGCATCCCTAGAATTTCTCATTTAAGTACTGCCCTACTTTATTATGGCTTTCCTTACAAATTTGTGAGAATAGACACAAATGGAATATTTTGTCGTCATTTATCATAGAATGGCAGCCTGGTCTTTGGGGACTATGAGTCACAGCGCCACTGTCAACAAATAACTTACGTTTGGAAATCTTTTCCAAGAATCATGGCCAGTAGACACGTGATCAACAGTAATTCAGAAGCAATACCTAAAAGGAATGGCTACTGAGAGAGCTGAAAAACACCTTTTTAAAAAATCTAGAAGCTATGCACCCTCCTTTCTCCAGTCAAGTCTTAGGTAACATAAAATTATGCATTTAGAGTAAGAAAATTAAGGGAAAGAGCTGCTGTTCATGGAAAACATCTGACTTACCTTTCTGGAAGTCATTTTAGTTTGTTCCAGAAGACTACGGAACTTTCTGAAAGACCATGGTTACGAAACTGTTGTGTGATCAACGCTCAGGAGGGAGGGACTGTTTTGACTCTCTTGTTACTATGTGAGGGATAGAATTTTGCAACCAGAAGGTTCCACAACAGTTGGGGATAACAGTTGTATGAGTAGTTAGCAGAAGACAAATATGTGTGTGTCCTGTTACTTCTGCTCTGAGTACTACATATCGTGACTGTGCCAAGATTTCCTACTTACATCAATATTTTTTATAATTACCAAACCTCGTGTTCATAATCCATTAATAGCTAGACATATTACAAATGATGTCTACACTGTCTTTAGGTTAGACAGCCATCTGGTTAGTGATATGCACTATACATGCACACACACATACACACACACACATAGCCTAATAAGATGCCATATCGTAACACTTGGTCCATTTCCAACCAACTACAAATAAATCAAGTTCTACCTCCTCTTGCTGAAGTTAAAATAGCTGAAATTGAAGAAGAACTCAAAAATTGCTTACCGTGAGTTCTGAGTTGCCTCTGGGTTGAGGCTTACTCTACTCTTCCATTCCCTTGCTAATCTATCTTATTTGCATAGTGATATTTCATTTTTGTTAGCTAACTTCTGTAACGCTCACTGCTCTTTTTCCAACTTTTCCCAAGTTGACCTTCGAGAGCCTTGGGTGTTTTATGTTGACACCCACAGGCATTTGGAGACAGCAGAAACACTAAGAAGTGCCATGAAAAGATGTCAATAAACTCAAAACCACAAATTTAATTATGGGCCTTTACAAACAGGAAATTAGGAAAATAGTATAAAATAGTAAAGTAGCAGAGAGTTTAGGGATGGGGGGGGGGGGGCGGAACAAAGATTGGTTTGAGAGTTGCCAGAGGCAGTTTAGTTCAAGACTTTGAAGCAGCTCATTCCGGTTCACTCCCCTGCTGAGAATATCCTCAGATACCCTATAAAGGGTCACTGTGGGTTGGAATCGACTTGAAGGCACTTAACAACAGTTCTGGAGTGGCAAGGCAAATTCTCAGCAAAGGTTCAAATCCAGACTGAAACCCAGTTTAAAGCCCTGGTTCCGTTGCAAACTTCAGTTCAATGAACACGTATTTGGAGAAAATATCCTAGAGCTGATGATATTTAGAGAGCTAGAAGCTGGTGATTTTGGAAACTGGTAAGATGTGTGGTAATGAGAAGGTATTACAGTAGAAGGCAGAGTTTCAGGGCTGTAGTTGCATTTCAGAAAGAGGTCACTTATAAGATTGTTGGGGGATTGGCCGTTTAGTTGCAAGAAGGAAAGGTTATTTATAACCAATGATTAAAATGGGAGACATGAAATGCTTTAATGTTATGTTGAATCCTGTCTTACAGCCTGGGTCAGACATCTTAAACGCTCCCTGGTGACTCTGAAATTTCATAATTATGGATCTAACTTATGGATTGTTTCCCCCAAAGTATGTTGAAGCCCTCAGCCCAATCCCTGTGAACAATGAGGCTTGGTTACACTGTAGGACGAGGACTGGACTGGTAAACTTAAGGTCAGCAGTTCAAACCCACCAGCTGTTCCATAGGAGAAAGATTTACAGCCTCAGAAATCCTATATAGAGTTGATATGAGTTAGAATTGATTTATGGCTGTGGGTTTGTTTGTTTTTGGCTGGGGGAGTTATTTATGTAAATGGGAGCGTGTGGCTCCATATGATAAGCACTGGACTGCGAACCACAAAGTCTCTGGTTCGAGTGCACCAGCTGCTCTGTAGGAGAAAAATGAGGCAAAAGCCTCGGAAACCCTATACAGTGTTGCTAGGAGTTGGAACCAACTTGATGCACTTGATAACAATTGTTGTTGTTATGTGCCGTGGAGTCGGTTCCGACTCATAGCGACCCTGTACAGGGTTTCCGAGGCTGTAAATCTTTACGGGAGCAGAAAGCCTCATCTTTCTCCTGCGGAACAGCTGGTAGTTTTGAACTGCTGACCTTGCGGTTCGCAGCCCGATTCAATAGTATCTCTACAAATGGAGTCCCTAGGCAGCACAAACAGTCAAGACATTTAGCTGATAACTTGGAAGTTTCAGTCCCAGAGTACCATGGAAGAAAGGTCTGGCGATCTCCTGAAAAATCAGACATTGAAAACCTAGCACAGTTCTACTAGGCCATACACGGAGTCACCATGCGGTGGAGGAGACTTCATAGCAACCGGAAAAGCAGTGTTTTGTTTGGAAAAGAGGAGATTTCAGTCTAATTTAGAGTTTTGCCATTTTAATTTTCTTCAATGTCCTTTTTGGACTTAAATCTAGGAACAAAGTTATGATTCCAAACCCCATGCTAATTTATTGCCAAACATCTGACAAATCGCTTCTCAGACTGACATTAATTTAATCTGCAATTTCATGTAAAACTACTTTTGCTGTCTTTTATTTGTTAGTTTCTGTATCATTGGGTCATGCATAAGATTTGAATACTTCACTTAAATGCTGTTCAGTTCTTTCTAGGTTTCTAGCACTTGTGGATACTGCTTACAAAAAGTTCTTAGGAACTCCAAGTATCACTTCTATCAAATGCTTCTAATCATCTCCTACCTCTTTAACAAGTATTGCATTCAACACAAGGGTAAGTCAAAAAGTATTGCTACAAAAATCCGAAACCTTTATAAAACAAAAAGATCAAAACATGAAATGATTGTTTTTCGACATATCCTCCATTTAGGACTGTCTATGCTGGAGAAGGATATCATGTTTGGTAAGGTGGAAGATCAGAAAAAAAGAGGAAGACCCCCCCAACGAGATGGATTGGCCAAGTGGCAGCATCGATGGGCTCAAGCGTGGCAACAGTAGTGAGGTTGGCCCAGCATTGGTCAGTGTTTCGTTCTGCTGTGCATAAGGTCGCTATGAGTCGGTACCGACTCAATGGCACCTAACAACAACAACAACAACTTCTGAAGGCAGTATTTCCATCTAACAACAACAACCATTCACCAAAGAATTCTGTGCTCTTCAATTTACACAATCCTTGAGGAATTCAAATTGTTGGTGATTTGAAACCACCACGCACTCCTCAGGAGAAAGCTGTGGCAGTCTTCTATAAAAATTTACAGCCTTGGTGACCTTATGGGACAGTTCTACTCTATGCTACATGGCTGCTGTGAGTTGAAATCAACTTGACAGCAATAGGTTTGGTTTTTATTTATTGTTGTTGGTAAACACTTTTTACTACTTGACCTTGAACCAGGTGCTTTCAGTGACGTTAAAGACCAGCATCCCTCTAGTAGTGCATACTGTAAAGTTAACCGTATCAACTGGAACCAAACTAGCTGCTGGTGGACCGAATCATGAGGACACTCTGAGTATCAGAGTAGAGCTATGCTCAATTGGGTTTTCAGAAGTATATCACCAGGTCTTTCATTAGAAATGCCTTTGTTGTTGCTAACTGCCATTGAGTCAGTTCTGACACATAGAGACCATGAATAGGGTTCCCAAGGAGTGGTTGGTGAATCTGAACTGCTGACCTTGCGGTTCTCAACACCTGTTAAGTGCTGTTGACTCAATTCTGATTCATAGCAACCCTATGCAGATAAGGTTTCTAAGGAGCAGCTGGTGAGTTTGAACTGCCACCCTTGTGGTTTGCAGCCCAGTGCTGATCCTACAGCGACACACCAGGAGTCCAGCACTAGATGTGGTTAAAATTAGAAACATTTTCTTTTCTTGCCAAGCATCACAGTATCCCAAATGTGCCCATTTTCATGATATATCAAGTTCTCAAAAACTTAAAACCGGGGACATTTTCTTTGATTCCTTTTATCTCCTTGCTCGACAGATGCAAATTATAAAATTATCTGTAAACTGTTTTAAAAAATAAAGTGTAATCTGTTTTTCACCAAATACAATCTTTAAACTTTTAAGATTCTAAACACTCTGGATTTGAATTATGAGTGTACCACTTACAGACTTTGCAGCTGTGGACAGATTTTTATTTAGCATTGTGGAGCCTCATCTATTCCATCTGCAGTACGGATTTATGATGAGGATTCATTAGTTTATGCAGGAAGGTGTTTAGAACGGTTTGACAAGTCCTCAACTCTCAACAATGAGTTAATGACTGCTACTACCACCAACATTGGATGGAGTATTGGTGTGGCACTGTAGGATAAGCACTGGAATGCTAACTGCAAGGTCGAGGGTTCAAACCCACGAACTGCTCCTCAGAAACCCTATACAGGGTCCATATGAGTTGGAACTGACTTGATGGCACGAAATAACCACCACCAACACTATTACTATTGCTGCTAATACCAGCACTATAGCTGTTGTTGTAACTAGCCTCCATACCTATTCTAAATGTATTAGCAACAATAATTTTCCTTTAAAAAGATCATTGCCAGTCCAGATGTCTCCAAATGACTACCACTGTGCGCGGTATTATGTTTTAATTCCCAGCGATCGATGCCTGAGAAGGCTTTCCTCTGCTTGCCTGTTGTCTCCCGTCCTGAATGCCTTCATGTCTCACTGCTAGAGAACCATCCTTCCCGTTTGTCTAGGATAGACTGTGTGCAAACCTCTCATCTGGATATATTTATTAATAGCATCCCTTTTGAGCTCAAAAGTGTCCTGTTTGGACGCTACATTTATATGGGCACCCTACTCTGTTCACCCTACTCAAGGGTCCCTGGATAGTCCAAAGGCTTCACTTGTTCTCCTGCAACACAAAGCGTTGTGGAGTCCAGTCCACCCAGAGGAACCTCAGAATAGAGACCTTACAACGTAACTCTGGAAAACCAATCATTGAAAATCTTACGGAGCACAGTTCTACTCTTGACAGCAATTGTTTTTCTTTTCCTTTTTACTCCAGTCACAGCTGCTGGACTTTCTGTTCTAGTCAAGCAGACCAACATTCACAGTGCCCTCAACCTTTGATCTATTTCCTTTGCATGAAAAGCTTCTCTCAGACCACTCCCAAATCATGGACTGTCTCTTTCAAAATCCCACACAGAACTCACCCTCCGGATGCAACTTTCTGTGATTATCCTGTCTTCCACCCATTTCAGAATCCTTTCAGCAATCACGTAAATTATTCTGTATAATTTTAATTGGCTCTGTTTATAAGCTTCTTCTAGTATCTTTCTCCCCTCAAGGTATTTTTTCCATATGTTTGTCCAGTCTCCATTAATTTGTAAACTCCCAGAGGGCATGGCCTTAACACAGACTCCTGTAAAAACAACAGAAACACCAAAAACAAACAAAAACCCAGTTAATGCTGCTGATGGTACTGAAACTGTTAATATGTGAAGAAGTGTGCCAGATATGTCCTATAAAATGTACAGTAACAAGTTTTCCATAATGTGAGGGTGAGATGATGCAGGGAGATTTTGAACTACAAGGGAATCGATGGTGCATGCAAGGTATGTTATGATGGAGTTGATTTTCTTCAGAGGTATAGTCTTGTCTCTGCAAAGCTGCAAGTCTATCTCAAAAGCAAAATCACACACACTTTTAAAACAGACCTGAAAACTGAACAAAGCCTCAGAAAACATACACTATCACAGTTTGTTTAAAGAGTGGAGGGAAAAATGGGAACAATTTGGGAGGCCTCTATATAATGGAACTAATATGACTCTAACAGAAAATAGGTGCTCCCCAGAATTACCAGCTAGAATGGATTGTTCATTTCAGCCCCGCGTCCAGGTAACAAAGGGAAACTGGTGCAAACGCCACTTTCCCACGTTGGGGGAAGAAGTGGGAATCCTTCACCGTGACCACCTGCTTCTCTCGCTCCGAACCAGCGTGGGATCTGCGTACCGAGCTCAGCGCGGAGCCCTAGGTATCAAGCCACGGAGGCGGTGCGCTAAAAAACATCAAAGCCCCAGGCAGGGGCCAGAAAGGGGGGGGGGGGGGCAAAAGCAGCCGAGAGAGAAAGAGAGATAGAGAGAGAGAGAGAAGCACCTCCCCCTAGCATTTCCTCTCACGCCCACTTCCAAACTAGGAGGCTTTTTGGTTTCTGCTTTTGTTGTTTTTAAAATTAAAAGTTAAACCCAGGAAGCTTTGAATCAGACTTTTGCGTGGCAGCTGGGGTAAGTTTCTCTCTGGCGCTTTTGTCTTGCGTTTGTCTCTGGTGGAGCCGGGGCGTGGGGCAGTGGGCCGAGCGTGAGGGTCAGGTTTTGTCACCCGGTCGCTCGGAGGAGGAGGGGGAGGAGAGGATCCAGCCGGTGGCCTGGGAGCTCGGCGCGCCGCGGAGGGCGGAGGGCGGAGGGCGGGCCAGGCGGCGGAGTGACCCGGCGGCCAGCGGGAGGAACCTCCGGGATCTCCGCGTGGCGGCGGCTCGAGGCCGGGCCGCGGGGCCGCGGCAGGGGGGGCCCGAGCGGGCGGTCCGGCGAGCGGCCGCGTGGGAATCTTCGGCCCGGACGCGCTGGGAGCTGGCAGCTGCGGCGGTGGGGTCGGGTGGGCGCGGTCGAGTCTCTGTGACGAGACTCTGGTTAGCACTTGGTGCTCTCTGAACACGGTTCAGCAAGAAAAGTAAATGTAGAGCAGCCAGTAACACTTCCCCCGCTCTCACACCACTTCACACAGCCGGTAGGGACGCAACCGCAGAGAAATATGCCCCTGGGAACCCCCTCCTTTTTTTTTTTCAGAATACAGTTGCCCTCCCCCCATTGTTCCAGGATTTTTGACAGTTCAAACTGCACTTGATCATTTATTTTTTTGGTTCAAAAACCTTTCCCCTACATTCCGTTTATGGTGACACATTTTGGGAATATATTTGTCACAAAACACTTAAGCTCAGATAAGTTATTTTGCAGTTTGGCTGCATTGCCCAACATTCTGATAACTAGAATTGTTATCAGAATTGTGAAAAGAAATTACATTTAGAAAATTCGAAAGCTTATTAGGAAACAGCTCTGTATTGTATATATTTGTAAAACAAAAGTTTAATATTGGGCTGCTGCTTCAGAAAATTAAAGTTGATTGTGAGTTGTCTAAGAAAAAAAGCTGAACTGAAATGACAAAATTAACCTATAATTAAAAATTGCGTTTCTTTTTAAGCTATGAAGTTCATAGCAATGTCAAATCCCATATAAACGTGGTGTTCGCACTGTTTATTTCTGGTATGTTCAACCTTTGTTGGATTCAAAATGTAGTCATTCAATCTGTGTTTTTTTACTTCCCAAGAGTCACCCAGTAGACTTAATCATCAAGCCACCTTAGGGTTTCTCCTCAGACAGACTAACATACATTCAAATGCATGTTTTTCCTTTGATTAAAATAGCCCAGCTGGGAAGTTGTATTACATACTTTTTTGTGACTGAAATGCACTAATTTCATGAGAGAGATATGATTATATAAGGTTGAAAATAAAATTTGCACTTTTTTAATTGCAGTGGTGGAAGAAGTATAGGACTCTCAGCAGCATTTCAAATTTAGGCAGTTGTTGGTCTTTGCTCTTCTGATCAAATAGTTTTTTTTACAGGCACATTTTCCCCATTATATGATTTTTTTTAATTACAAGCTCACCATAATTGATTATTCCATATTTTATGATCCCCTTTCTGGAGCTCTGAGTTTTTCTAAGCTCAAAAGAGCCAGAGGTAGGATGTCCTCCGGGGAATTCTAGGGGTCAACCCTAGCAGGAAAAACCTAGACGTCTTAATGGAAGCCCCAGGGAACAAAACAATTCGAGTTTGCACAGATGGCCAGACGTCTTAGTGGGAGTACGAACGTTTAGCATTTTTATTCCTTAAAAGGGGAAAACAGTTTGCTTCAATCCTAGAAATTTTCTGCATCCAAATTTTTGGATTACTTGGTTCCTCAAGTTCCGGTGACACCTTCGAACAGTCACTCTCGACTGCTTTTTTAGAATGCACATGTGGAATTTCTGAGTCCCAAACGACTGCTATTCACAAAACCTTCTCCATCACCCTCATCCAGCTCCTTCGGATTTCTTGTCCAGTCCATAAATTTCTACTCCTTGCTTCCTCTCCTGCTTTCTAGCAGCCGGGGTCAAACTCTGGTTAATGGTAATTATCCCTCTTCCCCTTTCTCTCTTCCTTTGAGTCCCAGGAGCCAGGTCGGCGGCCTAGCCTGGATCCCCGCCTTCCGGTCTCCGAGGTCCCCCTCCCGCCGCAGCGCGGAGCTGTCAGGCAGGCAGGCAGGGGTTAACTGCGCTCGCAGCTGCGGCTCTGGGAACCACCAGCGGGCTTAGGAGCGGCCTCAGGAATAACCTTGGCTTTCCTCGCTCTTTTAATAGAACATCCGCCACCAAAAAGTGGTTTCAGTTCAGGGTTAAGAATACGGCCCCTTCTCCACCCTCCTAACCGACACCCCGTCCCCCTCCCGGTTTTTTTAAAGTTGTTTTTAAAAGTTAATGAGTTTCAAGTTTCACAATGACTTTTCCCTTCCCTATCCGCGTTGCTGAGGAAACCCCCTTGGGGTGCCCCCGTCGGCCCTCCCTCCTCTCCACCCCTCCCCCACCACCCGGGAGGGGGCGGGGTTGGGAGACCCCATGACGTCACCGGCCCGGCCCACATCCTGCTTTAGAAAGTAAAGAGACGGTAACGAGAAGCTGCGGCCCCGCCCGGCCCTGCCCCGCCCCTCTTCCCAGACCAACCGCCCCCAACTGCGCACCCGGTCAGGTCCTCCCGGGGGCCGCGTGACCGGTCAGGCCCGCCCTCCGCCCACGCGGGGCGCCAGTCCCGGAGCCGGCGCGACCCCCGGCCCCCTAGCTGTCCCCAACCTCGCCCCTCCCCCTGGCCGGCGCCCCTCCTTCCGCCCCCGCCCCCTCCGGTCCCTGCGGCT
>NW_006408578.1:6085929-6116841 GCF_000296735.1 Chrysochloris asiatica | reverse complement strand
CCCCTCCCCGCCCCCGGCCCGCTCCCCCTGTTTAATATTTCAGCGCTGGGAGGTTGGAGTGCCAGTCGCCGGCCTTTGGTGGAGCTGCTGCTGGGCGGCGGCGGCGGCGGCGGTGGCGGCGGGAGGAGGGACGAGCCGGGGGCTGGGGAAGCTGGAGGAGGAGGAGGAGGTTATGTTTGTGTTTGAGGTTGTCAAGTGAAGGAGGGATCCCAGGCGCCGCCGCCGCCGAGCGGGGGTCGCGGAGATTCCAAGCTGCGGCCGCCGCCATCAGCAGCGCAGCTTCAGGGCCGGTGCAGCTGCCGCGGCTCCGCCGGGCGTCCTGGCCGCAGGTTCGACGCGGGCTCCGCGGCGGGGGCGCTGCAGCGCAGAGGGCGGGAGGCAGGGCCACCTCCTCGGTGGGCGGGGGTCGGGGAGTGTGCGGGCGTGCGTGTGAGTGTGTGTGTGCAGCCGCCGACCTTGCTGAGGGTCTGGCTGCGTGCGGGGGGCGGGGGGGCTCGTCCCACTTCAGGGCATCCTAGCCTCGCGCGCGTGGCCCGAGCTGCGGTTCTGCGAGCCGAGCAGGTAGAGAGGGGCCCGGCCTCCCTGCCCGCGTTCCAGCCGCAGACGCATTTTGCACGGGGTTGGTGGGTGCGGGCGAGCAGGCCTCGGCTTCCCAACCTCCCGGCTTTGTGGCTTGCTTTCCCTTTCGTTCTGCATTGGAGTGTCTGTTTACTCTGGGCCACCTGGGTAGTTCCATACAGGGTTGGGAGGGCGAGCTCGCAGCAGTTGGGAAGGGGGCTTTGGGTTCGGGCGAGTCGGGTCGGGCTCGGGAAGGAGTTGCTGGCTGGAGAGGGGAGGGGGCGGCGGTGGAGCTGGCGGTGAGGAGGAGTCTCAGGGCTGCTGCGCTCGCGTCCTCCTCTCCTCCTCCTGTTCGCCGCATCCACTCCAGGCTCCTTCCTGAGCTGGCACTTCCATTCCCCCCTCCTCCTGGCAAGCGAAGCGCTTTGTTCAGTGCAGCGTTGCTGAGGGGTTTTCCCAGGCTCCGCCCTCCACATTCATTCATGTTTTTTCTCTTTGCAACTGTCTTTACGCTTTTTGATCGTGTCATGTTTTCGCTCCATGTAGTATTTCTCTCTCTCCTATAAAGGAACGGTTTATCACTTGTGCTAGTCGCTACAATGCTACTGCGATTGAATATGCCCACTTCTCCCTACAGGGATTTAAACATGGGATGGACAGCTAGGAATAGTGGATGAGGCAGTGAAAGGGGTAGCAGGAAGTAGTTACCGATTGAGAATTTGCATATTTTACATTTATGCTCCGAATTGCATGAGATCACATGATTGGATTACAATTGGAGTTCATGCTTTAGAAATTTACCATTTTAAAGCTGTAAAATTAATAAGGAACGTCGTAGTTGAGCATTCAAAAATTACTTTGGCCCTAACATTTCTGAATACAATGTTGAATCCGAAGCTTTCTGATAAATGCTGCTTTACTGCAGGGAGTTGAGGAATCATGTTCTTTATAGACCATTTTGCATAGTGTTAGATGAAATACGTAATGTTGAGCCATCGGTTCATCGTTTTCTTTATGCAACTATGAATGCTTTGGCAGCAAGTTAACATATAGCCACACTAGTTGATAAAATGGTGTTGTTTGTAGCATCTTTTCTCTATTCCTTCCTTGCTGTAATGAAACCATGTAGGCTTTCATAAGGAGAATTAATATTTGAGTATTTTTGTGTGGCAGGCAGTGGTCAAAACATGTATTTTGCTTAGTTTAATCCTTATAGCAGCCCGAGGTGGTTACTATTATTTTCTTGCTTTACTATTGGGAAATCTGCTTTTCAGAGAGGTTAAGTAATGTTAAGTATAGTCACACAGTAATGGAGTTCTCAAGGTCGGTTTGAACTCTTAAGTTCTGCAGTCCAAGGAAGCGGCTTGTGAGTTTGAGCCTCCACGACCTTTGGGTTTAGTGCTTTATCCCACAGCGCCACACTAAGACTCTACATATACAGAGTCCTGGTGTGGCGCTGTGGGTTAATGCACTGGACTGCAAGGTCACTTTGAACCACAAGGTCAGTGGTTCAAGCTCACCAGCTGCTCCTTGGAAACCCTATCTCAGGGTCGCTTTGGACAGCACTTAACAACAACAAAACAACCAAACCATCTGAAGAGTAGGTATTACTATCTGCACTAAAAAAGAAATCCCTGCAAGTAAAGAACGGAGTCATGTGGCCACATTCTTTAGTTGCTGACCTTGGGCAGGTTACTTAATATCTCCATGCCTTAGTTTTATATCTTTAAAATGAGCTCATGATAGTTGTGTTTATTAGTTATTGTTAGAAGTAAATTTGGTAATAAATAGAATGTACATAACTATCTTCTTTCTTCTACTGTACCAAATATCACAGTTAAAGGTTTTAAAGAAAGCATGGGAATCCCATTTTTATGTCTTTGCTTAATAATTAAACATCATTTTCTGTTTAAAGTCATCACACTGGGCTTCACTTACCAGCTTTGTTGCAGGAAGTTCAAACTAGATTTAGCTCTGGAATCCTTGAGAACTTTGTGGAAGAGATCAAGCTGGCTGATTTGGGGAAGATAGGTGATTAGGTTTTGGATTAAAAACAAAATAAAACAACAAAAAACAAGTCTGTTGTGTTTCAGAGTAGAACTGAACTCCGTAGGGGTTTCTTGACTACAGTCTATACAGAAGTGATCTCCAGGGCTTCCTTGGTACTGTTAGGTGGGTTTGAACTGTCAGCTTTTTGACAAGTAGCTTAGCACAAACAAATCGTACCACCCAGGAGCTCAAATCACTTTTTTTTTTTAAGTCTAAGTCAGGACAGACTAGGTTATGCTGTGGTAACAAATAACTCCCAAATCTCGGAGATTTAAACCAACAAAATTCTCCACATGACTGTGGTAGGCTAGCTGGAGCTCAGCTGTGTACTTACACGTACTGATTGGCACAGTTATAGTTCCAGGGCAGAGGCAAAAGAGAGCTGGGGTGGGGGGAGTATCTTGCTTAAATGCCATAGCCTGAAATTGTCTCTCACTCATGGATCATTAGCCAGAACAGTTCAGCTAAATACAGGGAGGCAGGATGCACACTCCTACTAGGAACCTAGGACTAATTGAAGTATTTGGGAAGCAGCATTGATAGCATTAAATTAAATGCATTAATTGAGTTATCTGTAAAACAAGATGAGTGAGTGAACACACTTTGCCCTCAAAGAGATTATGAATGGTCAGATATTTGCTCAGTATGGGACATTTATAACCTGATGCTATACTTTAATTGCCCCTGTAATATTATTTTGAAATACAGTTCAGTGAAGTTTTTCACTCTTCTCTGAGAAAAACATAGTGATTTTTTTTTTTCTTAATGACAAGGCCCAATTATTGGCAATATAACTCATTTCATTAAAAAGAAAGTAATCTATTGTAGCTCTGTCCCACCTGATTACCTTTAGGTCTGTGCTTTACTAATACGTAACTTTTGAAGTCTTTTTCTGAAGGCAGTAAAAGGTGATTTTTGCTTTTATTTCCCCCTAGCACATGGATTAATTGATGGATGTTGAGTTTATGGAGCTACTTTTTTGTGACCTGCTCTGCCTGCAGTCTCTAAGAGGAAAAAGTTACTCCTGAATCGAAGATGCCTCGAACTAAACAGATTCATCCGAGAAATCTAAGAGGTAAGGCTTAAGCCAAATCTTAAGGGCTCTCTTGGGAGACAGGAACGGCAGGACTTACTGAATGCTAACCCTGATTTATTGTAAAGTTCTGCTTCTCTGTCCACTGCCACTTGTCCTCAATGATTCTTGTTTTGTTAAGAGATGCTTAATAAATATCTGCTGAATGCATTAATCAAATTTGACAAACTCACAATGGCTTCTCCAAAATTAGATGTGATTATTACAAGCAGCAATGGGCTCAAGCGTAGCAGCATTTGTGAGGGTGGTGTAGGTCAGGGTGGTGTTTTGTTCTGTTGTACATAGGGTCCTTGTGCGTTGGAACTATCTCAACAGCACCTAGCCTAATTACCGCCCAAGATCAATAGTCTTTTCACAGGAATCATCTTGCAAAGACTGAAATGAATGTGATGATCAAATATTTTATCATTAACCAGATCCCTATTTTGTGTTAATTTTTTCCATCTTCTTCTTCCCTGTGCTTCTTTTGTCATTTATTTCTGTACTGCTCTGTATGTTAGATTAACCAGATATGAAGTTAAGAGTTGTAGCTGACATTTATGCAGAACTTGGAGGCAAAGTGACCTATTTTCCAAGAGGAAGCAGTGGGTCAAACTATGTATGTATGTCACATTTTACACAAAGACTGAAAATGAGGGTTTGCCACCTAACTGAAGCACCATTTTAATATTAGAAAAGTAAGCTTATATTAACCTTCATGTTTTAAAATTTAAGATTTATTTTGTTTTAATGTGTTTTATCAATTGGGAATAGCAATTATTTTTAACATTCAGTGCTAGCAGAATAAAAATGTTGCAGTGTTCAGCAGTGAACTGTTAAAAGCAGACAATTTCAAACAGTAAAATATTTTATGAAATATTTTACATTACAGGCAGGAAAAAGTTTGCAAGCACATCCAAGGCAAGAAGCGAATTAAAAACCAAACAGATTAACTGAAAATATTCTTCAGAGAAATGTGTTTGGCCAGTTATCATAAATTGGTACCTGAAAATAATCAGTTGTGTAACCTATTTGAATCTGAAAACAGTGCTTGTTTCTTGCTTAAAAAGCCAGTACTCGAATTCTCTGTTGTCATAGGTAGACAGCTTAGGCCCAAGTTCAAATTGATGATTGTAGTACCAGTGCTTAATGAGGTGGGGATTTAGATGGAGAGCATTAAGTGTAGTGTGTGGAAGTCTGTTTTTTTCTGACTCACATAGAAAATGTTGAAAAGTGAACATGTGCTTGCCTGCTTCACTAAAACTCCCTGAATAAGGACTGTGTCTCATTTGTTGCTGTGTACAGGGCCTTCATACCCAAGGATGCCAGCCCAGGTGGGCATTTGGAGCTCTGGGCCCTAGTTTATAAGTCACCTGTCCAGAAGGGGCACCTGGTTCCAATTTGCACAAAGGTACCATAAAAGCTAGTAGCATCTGCCCTAGGCTAGCAGAGTTCCTGGCAGCTAAGAGGAGGCCACATATTTATTGAAGGAATGAATACATGATTGAGCTGGAAGTATTATTCATTAGGTCATAAATATTAAATACTTTTCATATGAAGATTTGTACTTCATATTCTAGATAATGAAACTGTCCTGAGAATTACTGAGTTTTTGGTCACAGGCTTTTTTTCCTTTCTGTATCAAATAACTGCTCAAATCAGCAGATGTTGGTTGAACACCATGTTACCACTGTACCAGGTATTAGGGATAAATGGTAATGAAACTTGGAGTTGAGGGAGGCGATAATAAGAGGAACATGTAACTACAGAAGTATGGAGACTGCAGAGGTAGGGGCCATACTGTGTTCTGGTTGGGGGACTGAGGCAGTGGCTTGGAGTGGGTCAGGGTGGTGATTGTTGTTGGTATGTGCCGTGGAATTGGTTCCGACTCATAGTGACCCTGTACAGGGTTTCCGAGGCTGTAAATCTTTACGGGAGCAGAAAGCCTCATCTTTCTCCTGTGGAGCAGCTGATAGTTTTGAACTTCTGACCTTGCAGTTTGCAGCCCAATTCGTAACCACTGAGCTACTAGAGCTCCTTAGGGTGGTGATTGTTGTTGTTGTTATTAAGTGCCGTGGAGTTGGTTCTGACTCAGAGTGACCCTGTACAGGGTTTCCGAGGCTGTTAATCTTTACAGGAGCAGAACGCCTCATGTTTCTCCCACGGAACCGCTGGTAGTTTCGAAATGCTGACCTTACCAGCCTGGTTTGTAACCACTACACTACCAGAGCTCCTTTAGGGTGGTGATTAGGGAATGAAAAATAAGATCTCAGCTCTTAAGGCTGAGAAATTACCCAGGAAACTGACAAGCAGACTGAGTGCATTTCATCCTGGGGTGGGAGCTTGTGTAGTAATTTGGTATCTGAGGGGCTTTAAGCTGTTCCCCACTACTAGAGTTTAAGAAGTTACATTCTGGGAGGAAAGGAGAGGGGATGATGATGGTAGAGAACTAGAAATGGAGAACTTGGAGAAGTCAGATGATCAAGACCTACTCAGTCTACAACATCTAAAATGTGTGTAGACTTAACGTTTTCGTAGGAAAACCCCATTCTTGAAATTGAGTTGTTTTCAAAGAGAACTTGAAATAAATTGGGATGTGGCCCATCAGTGAGAGACTGGAAAGCTACTTGTTTGTTAATCATATGAACTCTTAGCCACTATAGAAAAGCTTGAAGTAGATTAGCACAAACAGCACCATAGAGTCTGGGACCAGGGAGTGACTATGTCAGGCAAGGGAGAGGATGGTAGAGATTTTAGCTTTTAGAGATGGATGGAGAGGGAAGCTGTTCTAACCTGGAAGAATGCATCAAGCAAAGGCGCAAAGATAAGACAGTGGGAAGGGATAGTACCATTAACATTGCTGGTTTTCTTCTCAGTGTGTTTGAAGAGTGTTTTCGTTAGCTGCCTTTGAGTCATGGTGACCTTGTGCACAGTAGCACAGAACGCTGGTCTGGTGCCACCCTCATGATTGCTGGCATGTTTGAGCCTGTAGTTGTGACTCTCGTGCCAATCCATTCCACCAAGGACCTCCCCTGCCCTCTTCTAATGATTGGTCTCTCCTGTTAGCAAACATGATGCCCTCTTCTAATAATTGGTCTCCCCTGCTACCAAATAGGATGCCCTCTTCTAATGATTGGTCTCTCCTGAGACATCTTGGACAGTGTTGCCTTGTGATCCATAAGGTTTCACTGGCTAATTTTCAGAACTAGATCGCCAGGTCTTTCTTCCTAGTCTGTCTTAGTCTAGAAGCTCCACTGGTAGCTGTTCACCCTGGGTGACCCTATTGGGATTTGAAATTATGGTGGCCTAGCTCCAAGTGTCACAGCAACACGCCAGCCGCCACTAGTGCACTGACAGGGCAGGTGGTTGAAGAGCCTTTCCCTGGGAGCTAAAGTATCAGGTAAACATTAGCTGCAAAGATGAATTTTTAGCATTTATTTTACGTTTCATAAAAACAACTTGGAGTTTCATATCTGTTTTGCTTTACCTGTGATCCAATGCTTTGGCCTAGAGAAGACATGGCTACATAAAATGAATGAAATGAGGGCAGAGCAGAGCCCAAATCCTGGAAGGGCGTCGTAGCCTAGCTTGCAGCAGTGAGTGCGGCCCTCGCACGGCTTAGGCTGCCACGTTAGGGGTCGGTGAACCGTGCCTCCGCTCTGTCTCCCTTGACAAGCAGTTTGTGAACTATTCCATAATTAATTCATTATCCAAAGACAGATACTTAAAAAAAGCCTCAGAGTTTGTTTCTTGTGCTTCCGTAGCAGCATTAACTCTTGCACTAGACCTTTCTTTGATTTGTCTTTGGCTCTGCAGTTGGGGTACGTAGACTTTGGGAAAGGTGTAAACCACGGGCATCAATCTAGTGTGTCTTTCTGGAAGGAGAATTTGACATCGTGGGTAATATGTAATGTAGACACATAGACATATCTGTTTGTGTCTGTCTGTGTATGTGCGTGTACATGCGTTAAAGCGTTTCACAGGCGTACAGGATACAGCACAGCTGTCTGTCATGGGAGAGGACACTTAGTTGGCATGCATTTTTTTTTTTTCAGAGACAAAATTTTAATGATTTAGTTAATGAATGACATGACATGACTTACCATGCCCAAATGCCCAAATTCAAACATTTAGTTAATGTTAGTACAGTGAAACTGGGACTCTTAAGTTACCAATAGTCCAGGCCCCTTTGCTCTATTACACACTCAGAAGTGTCTATTTTAAGAAATCCTGAGGTAAATACTGTTGAAGTGTAAGTAATCACCACTTCATTTATCTATTTTGTGAGTTGGTTGTTTTGTGTATCAGATTTTTTTTTTTTTTTTTTTTTTATGTTTTATTGTGAATTATATGATAGTTTACATGGGGGGACTTTAGTTTTACATTCATTCCATCGTATATCATCTCATTGCCATGGTTCCAATCCCCTCCATGCATCATCAGCAACCCAAAGGGTATATCCCAGAAACCCGCTCCCTACACTTCCCCCTCCTCCCCCCAGTTTTCGGCCCACAGTCCCTTTCCCTCTCTGGGTCCAAAGTCCCCAGTCGCTTCATCACTCCGCTTCATCATCTCTGCCTCCATCTTAGGCATCTCCATTTCTCTGGGTAGGATCCTGCTTTCAGCTCTTCTCCGTTGATGGTCCCAGAGGTCTCTGCTCCTATCCTGGAGATTTAATCACTCCCTTCCTTGTTACAAAACTTCCGCCTTTGCATTTCCAACCCTCATAGTCCGTCCTGATAAGCATTATTCACTACAGTATCACGAGTTACCCATCTGTATCTCCTTCATCAGCTCTGCCCAGACAGATTGAATAGTACCTACTGGAGATTCTGCCTTCCACCATGCTCCCTAGCACTAGGTTCCCTCTTGAAAGTTTGTAAGCCAGTCACTTCTTGCCTTTGTAGTCCCCCACTCCCAATTTGAATATCCAATGTCCAAACTGCCCTTCTCTGTCCACTCTGTGTGTGGGGTGTGTGTGTAAATGTTTCTTGCTGTGAGGATTTGTTCCCTCTTTTGAGTCGCTAATCCATAGGTATAGGTCAAGTTCATCAGACTATATTAGCTCACTCTTTTTTTTTTTGTTTTTCCCCTCTTCTTTCCTCTCCTGGTTGAACTCCGATCGTCCAGTCATCCGGTCCAGGTCACGTGGGTATCATTTGCAAGTGTGGGCGCTCCTGTGCATATGTCCTCTCTTCCCGTTAGCTGGTAGCTCCACTCTCCTCTCGAGTCCTCCGTGGCCACGCCATTGACTCTGGGCCCAAGAGTCCCCAGGTCTCTTCACACTGCTTGCCAACCGGGTCCCCAGCTGGGTCCACAGAAGTCCACTGAGCATTGTAGGTCTTAGCTTGCCGCTTCATTGCTGCTTTTACCCCACTTTCCCCCATTGGTGATGTGTGTGGTCACCAATCAGAGTGGGCATGCATTTTTAAAATGATGGATGCACAACTGTGGTGGTAAAGTGTTGTCCGGTTGGTTCCGACTTGCAGTGACCCCGTACAGGACTTTTGAGGAGCTGCTGGTGGGTTTAAAGTGCTTTACTCTAACAATCCAGCGCCAGACCAGGACTCCAAGTACAGGAGTACTTGGAGTACAAAAAGACAGTGTTCATCCCTTCCTGCAATTAGAGGTTCTTTGGTGGAAAAGTTTGAGAAGAACTGGTATGTCACGGGCAAGAAGTACATTTGGGGCACAATCAAAACAGACCTGCTGAATGATCTCTACAATATGTAGGGCTGGGGCTTTGTTGAAAGTATAGTCTCTGCACTGTTGGTCATATAAAATAGCTAGAGCCCTTCTCTTGGTGTGTGTTTCCCTTTTGCAAGATACGAGTGGGTAGAGTTTAACACTACCTAGCCATTGTGAGATTGAATAAAAACATCTGCTCAGTGGAAGAGCATGAGTAAAGCTCTTGGTGTTCAGGAGACAGGCATTGTACTGCCCTGGCTCCTTGGAGAAAGGCCTCCACAGCTAGCACTCCCATGCGCAGGGTCTTGGAGAATGTGTCCCCAGCCATCAATCCTCACTGGTTTTGTGGAGGAGTGCTTCCCTTCCCACCCCCGGCTCCCTCCCGTGCTTTGCTTGACCTCTCTGGTAGCATGGAATGGAGGAACTGGGTACTTGCCGCTGTATTTGTGCTATGCCAGTCATCATTATGAATTTGTTTTCAAAGCTTGAGAAAAAAATCTTTACCTGTTCTAATTGTATTTGTGCTTAGGGTTGTAGAGACTCATTGTTGTCTAACTTAAGATTGTAAACCAGTGTAGAAAATCCTTAAGTAGTACCTTTGTGCAGAGTAAAGGTGGAGAATCTAGTGTAAGGTTTTCATTTTTATTGGTACTTCCCCCTAAAGCCAGCTTTACTGTGACATGATCAGACCATAGCCATGGCTGACACATGGGGTCTGTGGGCACCCGTTTCCTTCAAAGATGAGGTCCTAGTTCCTAGCGTGGCTGGGAGACTTTCACAGTTTGTCCTTCTTGTTCTGTGTGGAATCTGATGAGCAGTCACGGGGGAGCTCAGGGTGTGGACCCAGCATTTTGTGCTTTGTCTTCTTTCTGGAGGAGTTCTGATGTGGTGTTGTGGGTTAATGTGCCAGACTGCAAAGCCCATTGAACTGCAAGGTCAGCGGTTTAAGGTAACCAGCTGCTTCTCCGAAACCCTATACAGGGTCGCTATGGGTCGGAACCGAATCAACAGCACTTAACAACTTCTTTCTGGAAGATACTTTTGCCTCTTCCCTCTCCCCCATTTCTCCTTTGTTTTCCATCTTGGCATGGAATATAACACTGCCAAAGAAGATCTCACCTTCTTGGTTTTATTTCCCTTTCCTCCTCTCGTCTCTCCCAGTCCCATCTGTGTCCCATTCCCTATGCCACACATTCACACAGTGCTTGTGTCCTTAAGCACTTAAACAGATCTCTCATTTTAGCTGGGCTCGAAATTCCTGGTCAAAAGTAACTCTCAATCATCTACGCATGCAAAGCAAAAGAATATTTGCATATGTTCCGATTTTTAGCAAACTGAAGGCTAAAATCATTTGTACTCGTGAAATTCAAGTTTTTGAGCAATGAAGGGTAAATATTTCATCTTATATTTGGTGGCCTCTGACCAAGAAACCTGTTATAATATAACTCTTTAATTGCCTCCACAGGCAAATCAAGCGGTGATTATGAACTTTTGTTTTACATGGTACATTTAATTAGGATGATAGTAAAGAGCTTGGGCTCATTGCTGTGCGGCTTGGACCAACGTGGAGTGTTGTTTTCCTTGTCTGTAGACTGAAGATAATTGTGAAGATTAGATGATATGATACATGTAAAGCGCTTGGCACAATGCCTGACACAGGGTAAACACTCGATACAGAGAGCTAGTACTTTTATAAAGAGCTGGTTTATGTCAAGCCTTGGGTTGCCTGTGCTTTGTAAACAGAGAGACTAGGAAGCCTATAATTGCATGTTGGTACTGCATAAAGGAAGCTGCTACGGTGCTCAGTTCTGGTTACTGACCCGTCTGTTGTCCTGTTCTTGTTCCATCTACTCAAAATTTGGGATTTGGACAAGACAGATCAGAGCAGAAAATGAATTGGGAAGGAAAATTCCTGCTCAATCTGCTGCTGCCTTTCAGCTTTTCCACCTAAACCCATTCTGCCCTTGCCTAGTATTTTGGCTAGATGAGTTGAGGTTCAGCGTGTGTGTTCTATTTGCATGTAGTTCTCTGGAAGCTAATGGTGAGCTCTTCTATTTTATTACAATTGACGTGTTTACAGGTAACTGATAATGTGAGTCAATTGGAATTGAAGTGAAGTACACTGTACTGCATATTATCAGGGGGGGACCTGCCCCTGGACAAGGACATCATGCTAGGTAAACTGGAGTGTTGGCAAAAAAGAGGAACATCCCCAAGGAGATGGATTGGCACAGTGGCAGCAGCAATGGGCTTGGACGTAGCAGCAATTGTGAGGTTGGTGCAGGACCAGGCAGTGTTTGGTTCTGTTGAACATAGGGTGACCAGGGGTCAGAATTGACCCGACTGCACCTAATAACAACAACAACAACAACAACAACATGGGTCATCACGTGCATTTCTCCACCTTCTACTCCGTGCTTGGGTGAAACCAAAAGAAACCTCATCAGGTTGTCAGGATTAATGAAAATGAATATTCTCTTTTCTTTCTTTCTTTCTCTTTTTTTAATCTAAGTGTGAGCCCACTCCAGTTAACTGTTTTCCACGCTAGTAGTTATTTTGTAAAATTATCTACCATGAAGAAAATTTCATGTTTTCTTGTTAAATAGAGAACATCTTGTTGAGCTTACATGCAAGATAGGTTAAATGTTACTTTTCAGATGGAATTTCAGCTGTTGTATGCAATGTTTTCCCATCTGAATACAAGGCCAGCAATTCCGCACTGACAGCCTTAAAATGTAAGAAGTCAGAAAGCTTGTGGGGAAAACAACCCCACTGATTAAAAAAAAAAAAATTCTGTATATAACTGTAGCAAGAAAGGAAATAAGCAGTAACTTTATCAGTAACTTTAGCTGAAACAGGAGAACAAAGCCATTGAAGTTATTAGGAGGTATCATGCAAATAGCTCATATTATTTAGTTTGACTAGTATAAAAATATGGAAATAGATCTAATATAGCATCCCCCCCCTGTTTTTTTGCAGATAATTATTTTTTCAGCTCATGTTGAGAGCTTATTTGATGCTTCTTGAATGCTTATTAACGCTAACCAAATGCTTTTTTCTTCTTAAAAGCAAATACAAAATGTAATAATATGATTAGTCAGAGTAATGATTTTATTTTGGAACATCACTGCTCAAAATATATTCTGAGGAGATACAATTTTATCTTACCATAGAATAGAAGAATGCCTAATGTGCACAGAGCCTCTTGTCATATACAAACATTTTTAGGCCCTACCTACATTTAGGATGTAATTTGAACAAGTCTGGGCTAAAGTGGATTCTTGTGATGTCTGGAGAAATATTTTATTTAATAAGTTAAATGGTTTTGTTTTTCAGTCACACATTTAATTATTTTAAAACATTTTAGCTAAGTTTGTGTGCATATTAATAAATGATGCTGCGGTATTCTTGCAGAGCACTTGATTTTAGCAATTTTGTACTGTGTTGTGGTCGTCATTATTAAAGTGTCGTAGAGTTAGTTTTGACTTACAGCAACCCTGTCTAGGGTTTCCGAGGAGCGGCTGGTGGGTTTGAACCGCCAACCTTTGGTTCAAACTGGCCTTGCTGTCCAATGCATTATCCTGCAGCACCATACGTACAGCACAAGAAATTACGAAGCAGACTTTCTTCTTCTCAATGCACAAGCTATTATTTCAGAAGGAAGGACTTTTATACTAAGGTTTACATTTGGTGCCAGCTTATACTACTTTTTCACATTTAAAAAATATGTTTGAAATAAAAAGATTTCAGTAGATTCTTAGATATATTTTATGCTGAAATTCTAGAATATATTTTAAGGCTATGTAACTACACACAAAGGTATTAAAAATAGGTTCACAAAATAATGTTACTGTGAAATTAGAATGTTGTTTTTGTTGAATGCCCTTGAGTCAGACTAAATTCATAGCAACCCTATATGTTGACAAGTGCTGTTGAGTAGGTTCTGACTCACAGTGACCCTGTATAATGTTTGGGAGGAGCAGCTGGTGGGTTTAAACTGTCGACCTTGTGGTTCGAAGTCCAGTGCCCATCCTACAGCGCCATACCAGTGACCCTGTAGTGGAGCTGTGAATCTTTGCAGGAGTACAAAGCCTCGTTCTTCTCTCACAGAGTGGTTAGTGGGCTCAAATCGCCAACTTTGTGGTTCGTAGTCCAGTGCTTAGCTTATGGAGCCATCACTTGTTGGTGTAGTTAGAATAATAGTTGCTGAGTTTGTAGTGGAACCTTAAGTCTAAGAGTTAGTCTCCTCTCTTCACTCAAGTTGTTCTTTCAGAAGGAAGGCCTTTTGACTAAAATTTGCGTTTAGTGCAGGGTAATTTAATTTTGCTCTTCTTTTTTTCTTTCGCAATTTTAAATTGTTTATAAAGTGCTTGTCATGTAGTCCTTGCAGCCACGTGAGGTGGATACTATTACTATTCCCTTTTATAGAATGTGGGACAGAGCTACCAAGTGACTGAGTTGTCCAGGATCACACAGCTAAGAGTTTAGAGACTTTGCTGCTAATCTTAAGTATCCTGCTAATGCTATCCACTTGCTAATGTGGATAACAGAGAGAAAATTGTTTCCCTGATAAGCAACCATCCATCCTAGTTACAAAATAAAGCTCTTTAAGTTGTAGCACACAGAACTGAGCTTACTCGGAAGATCAGAATATGAAGGGTTATTTTTTAAGTCTTTAAAGGAGTCCTGGTGGTGTAGGGGGTAGCTTGGAACTCATTACAGCCGTTCCTCGGGAAAGCAATGAGGCTGCCTGTTTCCATAGATTTACAGTCTCAGAACCCTAAAGAGCAATTCTAGTCTGTCCTCTAGGGTTGCTTTGAGTCCGAATGGACACTCGGACAGTGAGTTGGTTGTTGGTGGTTTTTTAAGTCTTTTAATTGTTCACAATCCATTCAGAGTTGTGGTATTTATTACTCTTAAATTGGAATTACAGTTGGAAACAAGATAATTTCTCTGCTCTTCTAGAGTGGCAGAAGAGTTATTTCATCGTAGATGTTTGCTTACATAATTAATTTTGTTGTGTGTAGTTGGAAGTGGCATTGGTAATAGGATATTGTAAGTTCCAGTATAACAGTTGAAATTTTGGACATAGAGACTTTATGGGAAAACGGTGAAAACCTAATTTCAAGTACATCTATAACTTTCTATAATTTTTTTCCTTATAATGAGTATTGTTATTGTTACATGCTGTTGATTTGGTTCTGTTCATAGTAACCCTTTGTAGGGTTTCTGAGGAGTGGCTGGTGGGTTTGCAACACTGAACCTGTACTTCAAACCAATCTTGCAGTCCAGAGCATTATCCTGCAGTGCCGCAATAAAATGTTCTCGTGAAGTGCCTTAGAGTTAGCTCCTACTTAGAGTAACCCTGGTTATGGGTTTCCTAGGAGCGGCTGATGGTTTGAAAATCCAACTTGTCCAGTGCTGATTTTCCAGCACCACACCAGGACTTCAGAATATAAAATAAGTAGTGGTGTTTTAGATATGGAGGTTTTCACATGACAAGCACGGACAAAGGAGAAAGGAAGAACCACTTTTAAGGGATCAGAGCAGAGAGAGATTTTATTAGTCTTCTTTCCCATTTTATTTTAGGAATGGTGAAAATGTTAGTGCCTGTGTTTAGAGCTAGGAACCTTGGTGGTGCACTGGCTAAGCGCTTACTTGCTCAACAAAAGGTCAGCAGTTTGAACCCATCAGTGATGCCACAGGAGAACAGTGTGGCTACCTGCTTCTGTAAAGATGACAGTCTAGGGAACCAGTTTCTATGGGCATTTCTACTCTATCATGTTGTTGTTGTTGTTGTTAAGTGCCGAGGCTATACATCTTTATAGGAGCAGAAAGCCTCATCTTTCTCTCGCAGAACGGCTGGTAGTTTCAAACTGCCAACCTTGAGGTTAGCAGCCCGATTCGTAATCGCTACTCTACCAGAGCTAGGGGTGCTATAAGTCAGAGTCTGCTTGTCGGCACACAGCAGCAACAACATACCCTGTGTGGTGCAAACAGGTAAGTGCTCAAGTTGTAGCAGAAAGGTTGGTGGTTCAAAGCCATCCAGAGGTGCCTTGAAAACCCTGTGGACAGGTTCTGCTCTGTACGCATGGGTTTCCTAAGGTTGGGATGGACTGTATGAGATGGTAACTAACAATACCTGCCTTCACCACACGTGCCGAAACTCAGGAGAAAGATTTGAAAGTAATACAATAGGAACAGATAAATAATTTCAGGTTAAGATGGTATGTGCTCTGGTAGTGCAGTGGTTACGGGCTCCTAACCTCTCAAGGTCAGCAGTTTCAAACTTCCAGCCCTTCCATGAGAGAAAAATGAGGCTTTCTGCTCCCGTAAAGATTTACAGCCTTGGAAACCCTACACCGGGTCGCTGCAAGTCAGGACTGATTTGACAGCACTTACCAATAACACAGTAACAATAACATGGTAAGTGCAGAATGGGATTCTCAAAGGGAATGGAACAAAAAAATAGTCTGAAAGGGATAAATTCAGTCAGGAAATGGCTGCTTGTTATTAGTTAACCCTTTTTTTTAACCCCAAATTATAATCTGAATGAGGAGGAATTTTTTTTTTTTCAGGGTTATAAAGTTATTTTTATTTCTAATTTTTTTTCATGTTTTATTGTGAATTATATGATAGTTTACATGAGAGAACTTTACTTTTACATTCATTCCACCTTATATGGTTTCATTGCCTTGGTTCCAATCCCCTCCATGCATCATCAACCAACCAAAGGGTATACCCTATAAACCCGCCCCCTACACTCCCCCTTCCCCTCCCAGTCTTCAGCCCACAGTCCCTCTCCCTCTTTGGATCCAAAGTCCCCAGTTCATCACTCCACGTCATTGTCTTGGCCTCTATCTCTGCCTTGCCGCTTCTCTGGGTAGGGTCCCGCTCTTCTCCTTTGATGGTCCTTGAGACCTCCGCTCCTAGACTGGAGAGTTAATCACTCCCTTCCTTGCTACAAAATGTCTACCTTTACATTTCCAACCCTCACAATCAGTCCTGATAACAATCATTCACTGTTATATCACAAGTGACCCTTCTGCATTTCATTTCATCAGCTCTGCCTAGACAGATTGGATAGTACTCACTGGAGATTCTGCCTTCCTCCATGCCCCCTAGCTCTAGGTTTCCTCTTGAAAGCTTGTAAGCCAGTCACTTCTGGCCTCTGTAGTCTCCCTCTCCCCCCCCCCCCCCCCCCCCCCCCCCAATTTGGTATCCAATGTCCAAGTTGCCCATCTCTGTCTACTCTGTGTGTAGAGGAGGTGGGAATGTTTCTTGCTGTAAGGGTTTGTTCCCTCTTTTGGGTTACTGCATCCATAGGTGTAGGTCAAGTTCATCAAATTGTATCAGATCACTCTTTTTTTTGCCTCTTCTTTCTTCTCCTGGGTGAGTTTTGATCACCCAGTCATTGGGGCCAGGTCATGTGGGTACCATTTGCAAGTATGGGTGTTCTTGTGCATATGCCCTCTCTTCCTATCAGCTGGTAGCTTCACTCTCCACCTCCACTCTAGTCCTCTGTGGCCACACCGCTGACTCTGGACCCAAGAGTCCCCAGGTCTCCCCATACTGCTGGCCAACCAGGTCCCCATCTGGGTCCACAGAAGCCCACCGAACATTGTAGGGCTTAGCTTGCCGCTTCATTGCTGCTTTTACCCCACTTCCCCCCATTGGTGATGTGTGTGGTCACCAATCAGAGTGTGCATTTCCATTGAGTCTTAGTCTTGGAAGGGGGTTTGCATTGAGAGGACCTGGCCACTTGCCTTGATGTTTCCTAGGGAAGCGATTTGTTTGTTCTTGTAGTAACAGTCCATCTGCCTCTATTGTTTTGTATTTTTCCTGTAGGTCTTTCTTTCAAGAAAAGCCGCTCCAGGCTGGTTTGCTAGTCCTTTCAAGTGGGAATTTCCCATCTCTGGAGATCTGGATGTGGTTCAGGCTTCTACCTATAGTCTTATGTATTGCAAAGGCATGAGGAGGCATTTTGAAATGGGATTTGAATGATCAGGATAGATTGGCAGATAAAGTGAGTTAGTTTCAAGACTTTGGCAGAAGGTGGAATGGGGATGGCGTGGGCCATGTATGGTACAGTTTGCTTGGTTAGAATGGGTTTCTTGATGAACTTGAAAATGTCTATGACGAAGTGAAAAGGAAACTTTTAAAACTTGGTGTGAATATTTATTCATAATTACAAACCTGCCAAGTTAATGTCTTTTATATTGCCTGATAGGTGATAAGTATTTCAAGAAGATCTGTTCTGAGGCTAGAGACTCTTATATAATATTTTGAAGTTGAAGAGCAATGGTACTTAGTATCATGTGAGCTGTTGGCATCCTGGAAAGAGGATGGGAGGTTAAAAGAATGAGCTTTTTATTTTTCTATTTCAGTAAATCAGCTTTATGCATATGAATGTAAGCCAGCTAAAGAGTAATGTAGGACGTAAAGCAAACAACTGTAGTTTCTTTATTGAGAGGCAAGCAGTGGGCTGCACAGGGTGATTGTGATATAATTTTATTTGTACTCTAAAAAGCTGTTACTGTCGGCAAGGGGTCAGCACACTATAGTCCAGGGACAAAATCTGGTCTCCACCTGTTCCTGTAAGTAACATTTTATTGGAGCACAGCCATGCCCATTCATTTATTTGATGTTTATGACTGCTCTTCTGCAGTGACAGAGTTGAGTAGTTGCATATAGTCCACAAAGCCTAAAATATTTACTATCTGTTGTTGTTGTTGTTAAGTGCTAACCAGTTGGCTCCGACCCACAGTGACCCTGTATAGGGTTTCTGAGGAGCGGTTGGTGAGCTTGAACTGCAAACCTTGTGATTTAGATGGACCTTGCAGTCCAGCGCATTAACTTGCAATGCCACACCAGGACTCCATTTACAATCTTACCCTTTGAAAAAAAAAAAAAAAAAGTGTACTGATCTCTGCTTAGGACATAGAGAAAAGTTATTTGTTTAGACACACTTTTAAGTGTAGGAATAAATAAAAATGCCTCACCCTTGAGTCTATTCTGACTCATAATGGCTCCATGTTTGCAGAGTAGACCTGCTCACAGCCCTTCCTTCTGAGGTGATTCTGGATGCATTTGAACCACCAACCTTTTCATTACTAGTCAAGTACTTAACCATTAGTGCCACCCAGGGACTCCAAATGTGAGGAGATTCCATGGAGATTTGAACTCATCTTTCTGAATTCAAAGTCAGAGTATTGTTATCCCAGGCAAGTGCTTTAGAAGGCTTTGCTATGTGTGGGTGTGTTGCCTGTTGCTTTTGGCCCTCTCTGGAGCATGATAAAAGAATTTGCATTTGTTTGAGAAGAAGTCCCTTGTGGTTTTGAGGTGAAGGGAGAGGCTTAGAAGTGAAGTTGGTCTGGCCAGAATAATTCAGTTGCTGTTGTTGATCTCTTGATACCAGGACCCAGGGTCTCCACCCAAAGGCCCATGTTGCCAGAAAGCCAGCTGTTCCTCTGGATAGAGTATTGTGCCCGTCTTGTTGTCTCCAGTAGTCACTTCCATATTTAACTTCAAATGACAAAGAAAATGTTGTAAGCAACCCATTTCCAACCTTGTGCACCAAACACCTTATGAAGAATTGGTTTTTAGCAAAATGCTTTTGAGGAGAGCCATGTGTGAACTCTTAAGTGGGTGTGTGCTGCTGGGACACCTAAGCAGTAATTGCTGTCGGCATATGAAGTTTACTAACTTGTGCTTGGATTTTGGGGAACATGAATGAATTCCTGGTACGTCTGAATTAACAATATTCTCTACACTTGCTTTACTCTCAGAATAATTATTAATGTCTAGTTTTGGAGGAGGAGATGAGAGCGAATAGAAAGGAATGATATTTTTGTGTTCCAGCTTGCATAAGTTAAGTTAAGGGTAGGTTTAATTGGAGTTCGTAATAACTCTTGGAGTAGTTTGAGGAATACTTGTGAAAGCGAAGTTAATTCTCCATAGACATGTGGAAACCCATTAGACTCTTGATTGTGATGCATGGCAGTTAGCATAGGACTCCAATTAGGATGAGATTCCATTACTGTTAACACATTTCCTTTCTGTACTGCTCATACCGAAGCGAAACCAGAGAGCCCAAACCCATTGCTGTCAAGTTGATTCCGACTCAGGGCAACCCTGTAGGACAGACAGAGTTAGAACTGCCCCATAAGGTTTCAGTCCTTCAAGGCTGCAATCCTTTACTTACTTACCACAGAGCCCCCTGGTGGGTTTGAATTGGTGATCTTTTGTTTAGTGCTTAGCCACTGCACCACCAGATCTCCGTAAAGCTCATTTACATGGAATTGATTCGTAATCATAACAACCCTATGGGACAGTACAACTTCCCACCGGGTTTCTAAAGCTGTCATCTTTCTGGAAGCAGACTGCCACATCTACTGTCATGGAGCAGTTGGTGAGTTTGAACTGCAGACCTTTTGGTTAGCAGCCGAATGTTTAACTGCTGTGGGTTAAGCATTGGTGCAGTTTGGCTGACAGCACTCAGAAGCCACAATCTATACTTCTGTAGGCCCTGCTGTAACATGTGCGACATTGCTGAAGACATACGTGTGAAAGTCCAGACAGCAGTGCAAACATTTTGTAAGTGAACACATAAGAGATACTTAGTTATCATACACAAGCCGAAGTGTGACTGCATAGCAAAGGAGTTAGGTGCATTGTTTGGTTTTCTCTCTGCTAATAATTGAAGCTGATTTGCTGTTCTGATGGAATTACTGCCACTTGAGTGGTGAGTTGCATGCTCAGCATTCACACTAACATACTGGAGCAGCTAGGGTTTTCTGCAAGTTTGGTTTTGATGACAGATTCATTCGTAGGAAGATTACCTTTTTCCACGTCCAGACAGTAAACAGGCAGTTCAGTGTTATTTAAATAAGTTGATAGACTTGTGCAGTCTTTGCCATAATCCAGTTTCAGAGCCTGCCCATCACTCCTAACGTTTTCTTGAACTTGTTTGCTGTGACTCCTCACTTCCACCCCAAGCCCTACACAACTGCTGATTTACTTTCTGTCTCTATACATTGACCTTTTCTGGACATTTACTATAAATGGAACCATATAGTAACTTCCTGTCTTAGACATCTAGCTTCTTTAACTTTGCATAATGTTTTTAAGACTCATCATTTTACAGATTGCCTCAGGATACTTGTTACCTTTTATTCATCATTGAATAATTATTCATCACTGATTAATTATTCATCATTGAATAATACTCCATTGTATGGATACACCAGACTTTGTTTTGTGCATTCACTAGTTGATGGACATTTGGATTGCTTCCAGTTGTTGGCTCTTGTGAACAGTGCTGGCCTTCAACAGTCTTGTGCTAGTCTCCAGGTAATCTCTCTACTGGTGTTTCTGAGGTCTGGTGGGTTGTTTACATCTGTATGTTTTGAGCCTAGAGACTCCAGCTCTCTTATAGTCCCTGTTTGCATGCCATGTCTTTTCCTAGAATTTTACTTTTTACCTAAGGTGTGTCCCTTGTAGACAACATGTCTTGCCTTTTGTTTTCCATTTTGGTAAACAGACTTCTAATTCCATTCATGTTAATGTGGTGGTGGCTGTGTGCCTTGGAGTTGGTTCTGACGCGGAGCGACTCTGTACAGGGTTTTTGAGGCTGTCCATCTTTACGGGAGCAGAATACATCATCTTTCTCCCTATGGAACAGCTGGTAGTTTTGAACTGCTGACCTTGCGATTCTCAGCCCGATTCGTAACCTCTCCGCTACCAGAGCTCCATGTTAATATAATTATTATTAATTGTATTTATGTCTGCTGTTTTGCTATTTATTTTATATTTACCTCATTCTTTTGTTCTTCTGAACCTTTACTTTTGTTGTTGTTGGGTACACCTTAAATTATTTTCTTAGTAGTTGCTCTAGATATTATATGCCTAACTGAATTCTAGTAAAATATTGAAAGCTGGCTGCATTGTCTGTTTTCCTTTTAGGGTGTTACTGTTGTCTGTACGAGAAGATTTCAAAAAGTTCATGGAAAAGTGGAATGGAATTTTTCCACAGATATTTTGAAAGCCCCCTTGTATTTTATCTTTATATATGAGGGAGTTTCAAAAAGTTTGTGAAAAAACTTCATTATCTTTTCACTCTATTTTTCTACAAAATTTTTGAAGCCCTCTCTTAAAACTTACCTACCCAGTGTTAAAATTGTGTTAAAATTACTGCTACGTACAATCTTACGTTTTTTAAGGAATTAATAAGAAATGAGGAAAATAATAATAGAGTCCTATACCAACCCACATGGAGCTCTGGTAACGTAGTGGTTACGAATCCGGCTGCGAACCTTAAGGTCAGCAGTTCGAAACTACCAGCCACTCCACGGGAGAAAGATGCGGCTTTCTGCTCCTGTAAAGATTTATAGCCTCGGAAACCCTGTACAGGGTCGCTATGGGTCAGAACAGACTCGACGGCACATAATAATAACAACAACATACCGACCCATACATTTTTTAGCACCCTTCATTTCTTGCTACAGATTTAAGTTATCATCTGGCATCATTCCATTCAACTTGAAGGACTTAATACAGCATTTCTTGTAGGGCCAGTCTACTAGCAAATTTTCCCAGTTTTATTTATTTATTTTTTCAAAAACCAGTGCATGTCTTTATTACTCCTTTGGTTTTAAGGAATAGTTTTCTTTATATAGAATTCCTAGTTGACAATCTTAAATTTTCTTGTGTTTATCCAGTGTCGGAGTTTATTGAACTTCTGCAGATACTTTTTCTGTTCCTCTCCCTCTGGTTTTTCTGAGACTCGTGTTACACATATGCTTTATTCTTGATGTGGGTTCATATATACCTGAGGTTCTGCTCATTTTTCTGTTTCTTTTCATGTCTCCTAATTTTCTGCTGAATACTACATTTTAGATAATGATGTTGTTAAGTGCTGTTGATTTGGTTCCAACTTACAGTGACCCTGTGTAGAGTTTCTGAGGCTTTAAATTTTCATGGGAACAGATAGCCTCATCCTTCCTCCTGAGGAGCAGTTGGTGGGCTCGAACTGTGGACCTTGTAGTTTCCAGTCCAGTGCTTTCTACCCCAAGACACTGATAGTTTGTAGCAACTCTCTTTCTTCTCCTTGCAAGTTGTTATTTTATTTGTTCACTTGACTGGACTAAATCTCCCAAGGCTGTCTCTCACTCTCTCTCTTTCGCTGCTTCTTCCCCCCACCAAGTGTCTATTTTACAGTAATAGACAAGGGAAACCAAGATTCAAAAGACAGCCAAGCATCTTAACATTATTTTCCCTCTTTTACCCATTCATTCCATGCCTCAATCCTGTATCCCAGAACCCTGTTGTTCAAAGGTTGAGCATACATCACTATTTACCTCTGTCCCGCTTAGCCGGTGCAAACCTACCTAAATGTTCTCCCATCTGCCTTGTTCTTCCATTCCCTCCCCCTTCTTGTGTATTGCCCCTCCCCGCTCAGCACTCAACCTATCGTGTGTCTGTTCTGTACCCTGTACTCCACCCGTCTCCCTTCCCTCGCCCCACCCCCTACACCCAGGTAACCAACAAAGAATTTTTTTTTTTCCCTTTTAGTGTGGGTTCTTTTTCTTACTCTTCGACAATAATGGTCTTATGCAGTATTTCTCCTTTTGTGACTAATTTCACTCAGCATAATGTCCTCAAGGTTCATCCATGTTATGTGGTGTCTTGCAGCTTCCTTGTTATTTTTCAAGGTAGCACAGTATTCCATTGTATGTACCACAGTTTGTTGATCCATTCTTCCATTGATGGGCACTTAGGCTGTCTCCATCTTTTTCCTATTGGAAATAGTGCTGCTGTGAACATTGGTGTGCTCAAGGCTGTCTCTTCTATAATGGTGTTGTTGTTGTTGTTGTTGAGTGCCATCAAGTCTATTCCGATCCACAGCAACCCTGTATAGGGTGTCCTAGGAGCAGCTGGTGAGCTTGAGCTGGTGACCTTGCTGTTCAAAAGGCTTTGCAGTCTGGTGCGTTAACCCACAGCGCCACACCAGGTTTTCTGTAATAGGTGGTGGCTAATGTTGCTGCTTAGGTTTCTGGGTTGTTTTTTTTCACTTTTAAACCTAACTTTCTAGGAGCCACCTTTGTGTCTTCAGAGTTTTGTATTCATGCAATGATTGATCAGAAATTGATCTCCAGTTCATAAAGCTTTCACTGTCTTCTGATGGAGAGGTATATGAGCTTGGGAGTCCATTTAATTTTCGGCAGTTTTCCCATCTGCCCTGGCTCTAACTTCACTTGGACCCTGTTGCATCTTCTTTGTGTGTGTACCTGCCAAGTGCTGTTGTCCAGGGGTGTGTCCATGGTCCAACCCTCACCACCCTCAGGTCTGCAGTGAATTTGTGTAGTCTCTGGTCAGCCTGGGATACGTTACGGGTAGAGAGGTTATGCAGTATACTGTAGGTGTCTCACCTCCCACAACTCCCTTCTAAAGTTGTGGCTAGTCTGCTGGTCTCTTGCTTGTTCTGGCTTCAGGCTAGTAGAGCCTCTGGCCGTCTGTGTTTAATAGCTGTTGGGATTGTTGTGTTTGTTACAGGCCCAGCAGTGGCTGTGAAGCTGCTGTTTTCTTCACCTGCCCCTCCTCAGTGAAGCTGTTACTCTAACAGAGATGGAAGAGCCCCCGGCAGAAATCGCACAGGCTGCTTGCTGTGCCGTTCTACCTGCAGCTCAATAATGTTCTTGAGTCCATGCTTCTTATTTTGTGTTTGGCTTTGGTTGATTTCCAGAGCACAGAAACAGTTGTTTTTGATAGTCTTGTCCAACTTTATCATTGTGTTTTGTGGAGAACTCACTCCCCCGCCCCCCCCACTACCAACACAGCACCTCAGGCATGGGGCCTTAAGAACCCTGAGACAGTCAGTTTGCAAAATGCATTGTAGTAAGAGCATAAGAGCTTAGGGCAGCTCTTCAAGATGTCAAGTTGGTCAAAAATCAAGTTGCTGTTTCAAAGATACAAATAGTGGGATGATTGTACTTTTGAATACTCTTGCAGATAGTATAATGATTTAAAATTCATACTACTCATACAAGCGTTAATCCAGCAAAAGCTTTTATACCTGGGCTTCTATAGCTAGAAGCGTGGCATATTTAAAATAAAATTTAAAAAGCGAACAAGATAAAGCAAAACCAAAAAACAAGTGCTCTTGAATTGGGGAATTGGGGTTGAATTCTGTCTGGCTCTGTGATTTACAAGGTGTGGGATTTGGGGAATGTTACTTGTCCTTGCTGAGCTTGTGTTCCCTCCATGGCTTCAAGCATCAATGGCTTCAAGCATCAAACCCGTTTCTTCATGGCTGATGAAATGAAATCAGAACAGACCTGAATTTTATAAATGTGGGTGATTTGTAATGATGGCAGGAACAGAAGAAGTAAGTGCGGGTCAGAGTCCTGGAATGGGAGACTCTTTAAGAGGTACAGCAAGCTTTTGCAGGCTGTGTGAGATTGGATTATTGGCAGAACTGTGGAGAGCAACATACATTCAGAGCAGTGTGGTTGGCTGCCATCTTTGAGCCAAGCACTGTTGTTTCTGATTCTCCTCAAAATCCCACGGGCAAGAGATTTGTTTGCTATGCAACACATAGACTGCCCAGAAGGAGATTAAATTTCTAGCAGGGTTTCAACTGTTACAGTTATTCTTCCAGTTCACCCATATTTTAAAAATTCACGTCTATTTTGGTTTCACTTCCTCAGCCATGACTAAACTGAAAAGAACCAGTTTGAATTCCTGGTTTCTTCATCTTGATTTGGGTTTGGTGTTGTTTTGAAGATGAAGTTTAATATAGGTAAAGCATGTTGTCAGGAGAGAACAGTCGCTGGAGAAGGATGTCATGCTGGGTAAGATGGAGGGTCAGAGAAAAAGAGGAAGACCCCCAACGAGATGGATCAGCCAGGTGGCATCATCGATGGTGTCAAGTGTGGCAGTGGTGGTGGGGTTGGCCCAGGATTGGACATTGTTTCATTCTGCTGTGCATGGGGTCGCTATGAGTCGGTTCCGACTCGACAACAGCAACAACAACAAAGCATCAAGTGCACATTTATTATTTGGTTGTTGTTGTTAGGTGCCATCCAGGCAATTTTGTCTCATTGTAACCTTTTATATGGTTTCCAAGGAGCAGCTGATGGATTTGAACCACCAATCTTGTAGTTAATAGCCCAGTTTGTATCCTATAGCACTACACCAGGACTCCCAGCAAATTTTTGCTTGGGGATATGGTTTTGGGAACTTTTTCTTCACTAGATTGTCACTTTACCTAACTTTGCTGTTTAAGTTTTCTTTTCCTTGTATAGAATAGTGCCAGTACTTTATACTGTAATTAAACACAATAGATTTTTTGAGTACTAGTGTAGTGGTTATGAATTGGACTGCTAATCTCACGGTCATCAGTTCGAAACTACCAGCTGTTCCACGGGAGAAAGATGAGGCTTTCTGCTCCTGTAAAGATTTATAGCTTCGGAAACCCTGTACAGGGTCGCTATGAGTCGGAACCGACTCCATGGCCCATAACCACAACTTTAGTTGAAAACTTTTTCTAAATATCCAAATATTTTTCACTGAGATTTCTCTTCTAAAGTCAAAATTGGATATGCTTATAGATGACAGTGAAAACTTTGTACTGCCACTTGATGGTGAGTTTTGCTCACTATCTTGAGTAAATATCTGTATAATGAGAGAAAGTAGCGTCTTTGGCTAAATATTCTTAAAGCAGTGTTGGAAGTGGCAAAACAAAGTCTCTAACAGAACTCATCAGAGACTTTCATGAGGAGATTTTCTTACCTCTTGCTGGACCACAGCCTATTCGCTTCTCAACTTTAGAAACTCTCTCCTTTGGTATTTTATGTTAATGATGAGAAAGTGGTAACTTCAGTCACATTAGGTTTTCAGTCTTATGTTTGGTTTGGGGATAACATGTTTGGGCTGTGGTACATTGAGATCCTTATAAGAACCATAAAACCAAAGGACCTAACCTTTGACATCAAATCAATTCCGACTCATTACACCCCTATAGAACACAGTAGAACTGCCTCTTAGGGTTTCCAAGGCTGTCCTTTTCTAGAAGCAGACTGCCACATCTTTCTTCTATGGAAGGCTGACCTTTAGGTTAGCAGTGATGCTCTTTAATCGCTGTGCTACCAGGGCTCAGACTAGTCTTAGAATTTAAAAGTTCATAATTCCCTTAATAGATCATTCTGGCAGGGGACCTTGGTGGTGGTGATTAAGTACCAGGGAGTTGGTTCCAACTCACAGTGACCCTCTATAGGGTTTCCGAGGATATAAATCTTCATAGGAACAGAAAACCTTGTCTTTCTCCCATGGAGCAGCTGGTGGATTTTGACCTTCTGCTTAACAGCCCAAATTGTAACCTACTTTGCTACCAGATGGCACGTAACAACAACAACTACAACAACATGCTACCAGAGCTCCTTGTGCCAGAATATTTTGTAATTACTTTTATTAACATTTTTAGACATGACTTCTGGAAGCCTTTAAATTTCTACCCAAGAGTGTGTTTGTTGTGGCTAGTGTGCTTACCAAGAGTTGTTGTTAAGTGCTGTCTGTCTAGGGTTTCCGAGGAGTGGCTGGTGGGTTTGAACTGCTGATCTTGTGGTTAGCAGCCCAGTGCTCCAGCGCCACATCAGGACTCCTGGTCAAGAATAGTTCTTGAAAACAAAGTACTGGGCTAGGCATAGTAATCGCAGCAGAATTTCAGGATTCAGTGTTCATTGATCATAAAGTGGAAGCAGGAGGCCCTTGGTCCAGGGTGGACGTAACTGTCAGATGTCTTATGGGCAGTCACCTCACACTTTGATTTGCAGCCTGTGCTGTCTGGAATGAGGGCTGACTTGACAAGTAGTGCATGCTGGTAAATGCAGGCTGGAGCCCAGGGGCTACAGTAAAATAAGGGATTCTGTGAACATCAGATGGCCTCTTAGCATTTGTATTTGTTGTAGGAGTAAGTGCAGACTTATATACGTTATGTCAGTCTGAATCTTGTATTTCTCTTAAACCCTGAACTAAATGTTTCTCTTGAGATGGGTTTGTAACAGGGTTATAAAAACGACTACTTTTCTCTGCCTCAGGCTTTAAACAATTATACATAGTTATGGTAAGTTTATATGGTAAATATTTTATATGATGAGATTTTATATTTAGCATATGTGATTAGATATGATAATTTCAGATGAGGTTTATCAGATGAAGTAAAAGTGCTAGGCTTTGTATTCTTTATAGGTTGTTTGATAAGTAACCGAGAATGCACTGGGCTGGCTAAGTGCTGTGGAGTATACCAAAATGACTTTGACATACATCTGAGCCTCAATAGGACAGATGAGACAAGCACAAAACTATCATGACAAGTACACAGTGCTAAGCACCACAGAGAGACTAATGCAGAGTGCCAGGAAAGCTGAGGAGGGAGGCAGTGGTTTCTGACCCAGTGAGGAAGCTGCTGCCACGCCCCCCACCCCCCAGGATTCTCTTGACCTTATCTGGCGATGCTGAATACCTCTCCACGTCTTTGTTTTTGTGCCTGACATCTAAATAAATATTTCTGATTTATCCACATTGTGGAAGCTGAAGAGGACTGAGGCATTCAGGAGGCGAGAGACTTGGCTAAAGGGAGTAGCTTAGACAAATTGTGTGGTTTCTCAACTTGTGGGTTGGACCAGCTGCGGCTGGCATCCTGGCCTGACATGTCACTGGAAAAGCCCTGTCAGTGTAAGGCCTCAAGGAAAACAGACTGGAAGAAAGAACCCTAGTGAGCCTGTTAGCAGGAAACATACTCGGTTTGGGAAAAACACCATTTATGAGTAAAGCCCTTGGTATCAAATGCATGAAGAGCTACTGACACCTCATGGATATGGGTATTATTATTTTTCGTTAGAGAAAATGTGCATGCATGCATCCTGAGTCTTTATATGTGTATGTATGTATAAATGTGGGCTCGGCTAAAGTTATCTGTGCTTTTAATGTCATCTATGACAATGAAAACTATTTCCAAATAAATTATTTGGAAAATAAAATCAAGTGGAATCACAGCGTAATCTCTGCTGAGTATCTGGGTATGTCATTCTAGAATTCTGCTGTTAAGATTCCCTGAAACTGAACACAAGTCAGTGTTTAATGATTATCCTTTTTCAAGTTTACATATGCTTGTTTTAGGAAAGAATTACAGTCATGCTTTGTTATATTTTATTTTTTTTAAAGAAATAATAGAAACATTTCTAAGGGTGGAGTGTTTGGATCCCCTGAAGTTTTGTAGGTAAATATGATTTCAATGAGTGTGTGTGTGTATATATGTATTGTCCTGGTATGGCACCGTAGGATCAGCACTGGACTGCTAACTGCAAGGTCGATAGTTCAAACCCACCAGCCATGCCTCGGAAATCCTGTCCAGGGTCAATGTGAGTTGGAACCAATGGGATAGCACTTAACAACAACACTATGTTTTAAAAAAGTTTCCCCATATCCTTTGCTTTGTGTACTGTTTGCGGATAAGCAAAGTTGACTGGCTTCCAAAGGGTATTTCAAAAGTGAATCTTACTGCCTAGTCAGCATTTATATTTTTAAATGTAGTCTTAAAAACACACACTAAATAGTGGGGAAAGATTCTTTTAAAAATGGTGTTTGGATTAACTGATAGTTTGAGGAGGAACGTACTGACACCTCACCCCCACAAATCAACATAAAGTTTAAAGAATGGGCATACAGAATATCAAAATACAGGAAACAATATAAATACACATTTCAGACCTTTGGAGATCCGCTGAGAATCTCATGGATATGGTTTTGACTATTTTTGATCATGGGAAATGTACATGCAGAAGACCCAGAATCTGTGTATGTTTGTACGTACCGTACATTCATCCCAGCTCATATCTTAAATACACATGTATGGTCTCCACTAAAATTGACCTATAGGTTTAATGTATGACAATGAAGACTATTCAGTGTATTGCTCTGCTGTTTGGGAAATGAAATAAAATTGAGCTGGAGAATTTAGAACTTAGTAATAAAAAAGCATGATCGCTGCTGCTGCTGCCACTGTATACTGTTGAGTTGGTTCTGACTCATAGCGACCCTGTATAAGATTTCCGAGGCTGTAAATCTTTATGGGAACAGAAAGCCTCATCCTTCTCCTGCAGAGTGGCTGGTGCCTTCAAACTGTTGATCTTGTGATTAGCAGCTCAACACATAACCCATTATACTACCAGGCTTATAAAGCATGAAAGATATTTAAAAAATTAAATAATGCTGGACCACAAGGTCAGTTTGAACTTCAAGATTGGCAGTTCAAGCTCACTGGTCGCTCCTCAGAAACCCTGTATACAGGGTCACTGTGAGTCAGAACCGACTTGACGGCACTTAACAACAATAATCTCAGACTAGAGAGGCAAAGTCAATATTAATAAAAGTGTTGCTGTTATTATTAAGTGCCATCAAGTCAGTTCCAACTCATAGCAATCCTAGATAGGATGTCCAAGCAGCAGCTGGTGGATTTGAACTGCTGACTTTGTGGTTAGCAGTCCAATGCTTATCCTACAATGCCACACTAGACTCCATTAATAAAAGTAGCATAGTTTGATATAAATAAATAAATGCAGTAGTCCAATGGACAAAGAAAATTATGAATGAGAAAGTAATTTGTAGAAAATTGAAAATAGAAAGTAAATTGTAGAAAAATTATCCTCAGTAATAAAAATGAAAACAATGTGGAAACACCTTTTTATTTACCAAAGCTATGTGTGGTGCTGGAGCTCTGGTAGCGTAGTGGTTACGAATCAGGCTGCAAATCTCAAGGTCAGCAGTTCGAAACTACCAGCTTTTCAGCGGGAGAAAGATGAGGCTTTCTGCTCCTGTAAAGATTTACAGCCTCGGGAACCCTGTACAGGGTCACTATAGGTCGGAACCGACTTGACGGCACATAACAAACAACAGTGTGTGATGCTGTGGGTTAATGCGCCAGACTGCAAAGCCATTTGAACTGCATGATAGGCAATTGAAGCTCACCAGCTGCTCCTCTCGGAAACCCTATATGGGGTCACTATGGGTCAGAATCGACTCGATGGCACTTAACAACAACAGTCAATATTGAAAAGAAATAATACCCAGGGCTGCTGAGATTGCATGTAGCAGGTGTACTCATTTGTTATTGACAGCATTTTAGGGTGGTAAAGAGGCCATGTTATTTTATCTTCTTGTGGAATTTGTTCCAAGAGGAGAATTCAACAAGAGCAAAAAGAGATTTGCCCCCCTCAAAGTATTCTAGTGTTATCTTTAATAGTAAAGTGTTAAAGTGACTCAAATGACCTTTTTTTAATTTTTTCTGGCAATCCATGGTACTTTTTTTTTTTTTTTTAAGGTTTTTATTGTGGATTCAGTGAAAGTTTACAGGGCACATCATCAGTTTCACATTCAACAATTCATATAACTTGTTTACATTGATTATAATCCCCTCCATATACCATCAGTTAAAAGTATTTCTCTTTATCCACTTTAGCTTTTTTTAAAAAAAAAAAACAACCCACTCA
>NW_006408578.1:6076582-6083479 GCF_000296735.1 Chrysochloris asiatica | reverse complement strand
AGGATTTAATTTTCGGCCTATTTCCTCTTTTGTCTGCTTGTCCTGCTCCATAATCCCCGTTCAGTCCTTTTTTCTAGTTGAAACAGTTCAGGGCTGGCTGTAGCCGTTTGGTTTTAATTGGAATCTGTCTCTTTAAATTTTGAGGAGATCTGTGTGCATGTGTAGTAGAACCCTCCGAGGGTGGGGCTGGGGTGCCCACTAAGCTCAGGCACCTCTATAGTCACCCGAATGGAGGTGCGCAGACAGCAAGGGACCAATGAACAGATACCCAAAGAGAAAAGAATGTCCACACCTTTATCTCAGTGGTTCTGCCAGGAGTCTGTGACCGCTCCGATCCTTCCCCCACGTGGTCTCACCCAAGATGGCGGCTCCTGGAGCAGCAGAGCAGCCTGGACTAGATAGCAATAGATTTCTTGCTTCTGCCACAAATTCCTCCAGCTGTGAGCCTTCCAGCCTTCTAAGTATTCCTTTATATGTGGTTCAGTGTTCTGGGACCATGCCCTGAACCTGCTTGGTCGGGTATTCTGTGTTGTTGTTGGTGGAGCTCTCTGCTATACGTCCACCTGATCCACCATCTTCTCAAATGACCTTTAATATAAAAGACTCAATCCTGTGTACTAGTTGACATTCAAAATGTTTATTTTTGTTATCATGTGGAAACATGAAAAATGTTTGCTATGTGTAAAAATCACAGATTATATACAATTACATGGTCTTTGCGGAAATTTGGGCGGAGGCTATGTTTGTGTTGTTAAGTGCCCATAGAGGGTTTCTGAGGAGTGGCTGGTGGGTTTGAACTACCCAACTTGTGGTTAGCAATCCAGTATCGATCCTACAGCACCCCACCAGGACTCCTTCATGTCTACAGGAGCATTTAAAATCACTTCAGACACAGCATTTACTATGTAACGCTTCAGTTTCATTTGTCAGTCTGTGTGTTCTGGGCACTACTCTCGAGCCCGGGTGGTCTGAGCTCTGTAGGTGGTGTGGTGTAGGTGGACATGTAGACTGCTCACAATGCACCTCACAAGAGGTGACATGAAGAGGATAGCTGAGCTGGGTCCTGTAGGATGAATAGAAGTTGGTCAAGACCGTCTGAGAGGCGGATGTCTGAGCAGAGGCCACCGGGAGCTTCAAAAAGTTAATGGAAAAATGGAACTAAAAGAGAATAGAATTTTTTGATGAACTTTTGGAACTATATAATGTATTTGTACATAATGTCTTTTTTCCAAAGTCCCTTGGTGGTGCAAAGGGTTGATGTACTCCATTGCTAACTGAAATGTTGGAGATTTGAGTCCACCCAGAGGCACCTAAAAGAACAGCCTGGTGATCTACATCTGAAAAACCAGCCATGGAAAATGCCAGTGGAACACAGTGGAACTCTTGACACACATGGGGTCTCCATGAGTCATAGTCGCCGCTATGGCAACTGATTTGTAAATATCTTCTTTCTAGAGTCTTTTTGGCCAGTGAAGGTCAGATAAGGGCAAGGGACAAAGTAGTTGGTAAGGACTGGGCCATGGAGAATCGTGTATGTTAGACCAAGGATGGGAGTGGCTTCTTTTCACCTGCTGCAGGCTTATTTGGCTTCAGAGTAGAGCCCTTATTTGCCTTGTTAGTTGTGCCCCATTCTCTTTCATAATTGCTGAGCACTTTTGGTTGTCTGGCTATTCAGTAAACACAAGGCAAGTCCACTGAATCAAAACAAATACCCATCTGTAAGTTTCTTTTAGGAGAGAACAAGTGGTCTGTCTTTTGTGTATTTGCGATTGTGGTCATTCCTATATTGATCTGTGCTGATTTTCCTGAGACTACACAGTGAATCGGAGGCAAACATTAGATTTTCTGACTCCAGATTCACGAGACCATATTCCTTTCTGCAGTAGTTTATGGCTAGATATAGACATATATGAGCATACTGAATGTGGGTTTATGTGGTTAGGATACAAGTTTCATTGGGTATTATAGGAAAGATTTTTATGCATGAAACCAGTAGTAGCCGTGTTTGCTGTGGTTTTGTTTTAATTCTGCAATATTATGAAGTCTAAATGATAAGTTCTACCATTTTTCAGTTTTTAAAAGCACGCTGTGTAGAAAACGTTAAAGAACATGATGCATCTGTTAGATATTAAAAGCATGCATAGTCACTGTGCTTTAGTGTTTTAATCCATTGATGACCTTTTTTTTTGATGGCAAATAGGAAGGAATTATTGTTGTTGTTAAGTGCCATCGAGTCAGTTCTGACCCTGTATAGGGTTTCTGAGGGAGCAGCTGGTGGGTTTGAACTGCCAACCTTGTGGCTCGCAGTCCAGTGCTGATCCTATGGTGTCACACCAGGAGTCTGAAGTAGTTATTGTTGTTTGTTGTTGTGAAGTTCCGTTGAGTCAATTCTGACCCATAATGACCCTGTGTAGGCTTTCCGATTAGACCTTATTTAACCATCAAATTATTTTAGATTATTGTTGTGAAGTGCCACTATGTAATGTTTCATAAAGCACAGCTATTACTGTTTATGGAGCCCTGGTGTGGCGCTGTAGGATAAGTAGGGTCGACTTGAACTGCAAGATTGGCGATTCAAAGCCCCCATCCGCTCCTTGGAAACCCTAGACAGTGTTTTTCTATGAGTCAGAAACAACTCCATGTCAGTAACAACAACAGTTATTATTTATCAAATGTGTTTTTTAATATCTGAGAATTGTATTTCAGTATAATTGGTTTTCTTTTTGACTCTATGTGTTTTGTTTTATGCATTTAAAAACATTCTGAGAAGATATCCATAGATGTTACCAGACTCCAAAGGTGTTTGTGGCATACAAAAAGGGTAAAAACCTCTCTCTTCCCACTTTTATAACCCCAAGCCAGGCAGGGACGGGACTGAGATGAATTTTATAAAATGAAACACACACAGATTTATAAAGAACACAGATCTGTGGGAAAGCACATGAAATGTGGAGGAGCTGTTATTTCCTTGGTCCTCATTCTTGTTAGAATCTAACATTGTTCATGGGCAAATGATTATTCCTAGGTCTTTTTGATGAATTATTTAAACTACTGAAATATTAGTAAAGTATTGCTTGCTAGAAGCAAAGAGTATTTGTAATACTTACTAGTGAAGATCACAGACCACAGACTTCAGTATGGATTGCGCCTTCATGTAAAATAAACCAAAAAATCCCTCACACAGAGAAAACATTGAAATTGACCAAGACTTCATTTTGCTTGGATCAACCATTAACACTCATGGAAGCAGCTGTCAAGAAATCAAATGATGTATTGTATTAGGCAACATGTCTCTTGTATAAGACCTCTTTAATGTGTTGAAGAGCAAAGATACCAGTTTGAGGACTAAGGTGTGTCTGACCCAAGCCATGCTATTTTCAGTAACCTCATATGCATATGAACTTTGGGTAGTGAATAGGGAAGTTTGTGGAAGAGTTGATGCATTTGAGTTATGGTGTTGGTGCAGAATATTGAAAGTACCATGGACTGCCGAAAGAACAAACCAATCTATGCTGGAGGAAGTCTAGCCAGAATACTTCTTAGAGAAGAGAGGATGGAGAGATTTTGTCTCTTGTACTTTGACTGTATTGTCAGGAAAGACCAATCCCTGGAGAAGAACATCATCCTTGGTAAAGTAGAGGGTCAGTGAAAAAGGCGTAACAATTGTGTGGCTGGTGCCGGACCTGGACCTGGCAGTGTTTCATTCTGTTGTGCACAGGGTTGCTGCATGTTGAAACTGACTCAACAGCACCTATTAGGAGATTATTTTGAAAATTAAGATTGTGAATTTCAAGTTGGAATGCTTGCTCAGCTGAGTCGATGGGGCATTGATGTCTTTGCTTTATATGGCATGTTTAAAGGGAACAAGACACAGACCCTTTGTTGATTAAAGATATGTATAGTATTAAAGATCACTACTTAAGTAAAATGACAGTTGACTTAATTAACTCAAAACCAACCAGAGCCATGGGGAAGCTATCCTGTAAATAATCCCCTTAGGAGCTGGGTTGGAATTCTGCTCTAGTTGTAATAAGCAGTGATGTTCTTACATGTATGACTGGTCATTCTCTCCCTGGAGCTTCACTTCTAGTAGCTAGCTCTTTAACCTCACTTGTTGCATTGTGTGAAAATTGGGGAGAAGGCCATATGATGGAAGACTGTGTATGGTGGGTGAGTGGGGTGGGAAGGCTTGCAGAGGCTTATAATGTGGTCGGATTATACCTGCAGTGTTCCTGATTGCAAAGAATTGTTGTTGTTGCTAAGTACTGTCCAGTTGTTTCAGACTCCTAGCAGCCTTGTATAAAGTTTCTGAGGAGCAGCTGGTGAGTTGGAACTGCTGATACTGTGGTTCAAACTGACCTTGTGGTTGAGTGCTTATCTTCCAGCACCACAAAGACTCTTTAACACATTCAAGGGAAGGAATTCAATGGAAGGATGTTGGAAACCATTTACAACATAGGGTGAATATTTGTGTTTAGAGACATGTAGGAACTGGGGATGCTACATAGTCAGAGCACACAATTTATGGTGTGAGAACAGCTGGATGAGAGTACCTCTGTGGGCCCCTAAGCAGATCTAAGGGGTGCTGCATAGAAAGCCAGGTCCTGTTTCTTTGGTCACCCTTGTTTCAAGCATAGCTTTTCACAAGCATAGCTTTTCAGGGGAGAACAAGTATCTGGTCTTGTCACCTGGGGGCAAGGAAGGTGGACCTGGCTTCCCACTATGATTTATATATGCATGGTGGACTCCCCCATTATGGGAAGAGTATCTGTATGCTGGACAGCCAAAAGGAAATGACAACCAGAAAGGCAAATGTTTTCACTGAGGGGGTTCAGGAGCCTGTGAGTGTGCCTACTGCGAGTTGGCTTGGCACCGGCGCTCTGGAGCTCCATGGCTCTCCTCAGAGTCCTAAAGGCCTTTGATCCAAAAGGAACTGAGAAACCCTCCATAATGAGCGATTTCATTCTGTTTGAATCATTGCTTTTCCACCAGGTGGTGCAAATCTTTTAGATGTTTGTAGAAATTTAATCCTCTCAAAAGATAAGAACAGTTTTCAGTTAGATAATTTTCTCTGTTTTTGCGTTCACATCACAGTGAAAAATGGTTGAACTCACTCTGATCCTCTTGTTGTCTTTAATAAAGAAATAAGATGCTTTATGTCACTTTAAAATATTGACTACATATTTAAATTTTCCAGAGTTCTTGAGACTGTACCTCCTTGCTTTGTTTAGTTTTGTTCTTTACCTGGAAATAAATTCTAATGATTGGCGTGTGTGTGGTGGGAAGTGGGAGAGAGAGTAATATATTTAATATAACAATTGCATCATTCTCTTCTTTTTAATTTTTTGATTGTGATTTAGGTGAAAGTTTCCAGAGCACATTGGTTTTCCACTCAACAGTTCATACACTGCTTGTTTGGTGACATTGTTTGCACGCCCCACAATGTAACAGCATGCTTCCTGCTTCGTTGTGTTTATCATTTCTGTTGGTAGTCCTTTCCTATTCCTCCCTGGGAAAAGGCTGCCCTCTGGATCACCTATGGCTGATTGTTCTCAGGAACATACACCTCTCTGGTTCTTAGTGCTTACCTTATGTGTCTGTCTGTTGTTTGGCTCAAAGTGGAATCATGAATTTAGTTCCGGGCTTGAAGGGTGCCTGAGGGTCATGGTCTCCGGGGATCTGTCTGTCTCTATCAGACCAGTCATTGTGGTATTTGTTGTGATCCAGTTCCACCGTTTTTTCCTACTCTACCTAGGATCTTCTGTTATGATCCCTTCCAGAGTGGTCAGCAGTAATCGCTGGGCACCATGGAGTTCTTCTGGTCTTCGGATGGAGAAGGCTGAATGGCCTCATGAAATTGATGGATCTTGTAACAGTCAGCTTTTATAACTTATGATCGATGGCAGAAAATTGCTGTGGTTTAAATTTTTGAACATAAAAATGTGTTGCAGACATGCCAGACAGTTGAACTATCTCAGAGACCCGTAAAGTTGCCATCAGATGACAGGAAGGAAGGTTGCTAACTGGAGCAGATCCCTGGTTGGGTCTTTTGATGTGTGTGGTGGTGGTGATGTGTCCTGCAGTTGGTTCTGACTCATAGAGACCCTGTACAGAGTTTCCGAGGCTGTAAATTGTTACAGGAGCAGAAATCTTCATCTTTTTCTGCGGAACAGCTGATAGTTTCGAACTACTGACCTTGCAGTTCACAGCCGATTCGAAACCACTACTCTGCCAGAGCTCCTTTTTGATTTGTGTGAGGCCGTGCCAAATTACCCTATGGTCCTTGTAATCAAAGTATAAATATTTCATTGCCTGAAAGACAGGAACGAATGCATTTTGAGTTCAAATGTGATTTACGAACTTGGGAATTATTCAGTTTGACCATGTTTTGAACATTTTGGAGAAAAGCATTTGATTGCATGTAATAAACTAATTATCATATATACACATAGCATTGGCAGAATAGCTTAAAGTATACGTTGCTAAAATAATTTTTTTATTAATCCAGAGGTAGTGTGACATTCACATTTGAGTATTTAAATAGTTTGAATGTTTATACCAATAGTTAGCTATTAGTAGTTTTAATTATAATTTAATGACAGTTGAGGACTCCTGGTGTGGTGCTGTAGGATAGTAAGCACTGGACTATTACTGAAAGGTTTATGGTGCAAACCCACCAGCCACTCTTTGGAAACCCTATACAGGGTTGCTGTGAGTCTGAACCTACTTGATGGCACTTAACAACAACAGTGACAGTTGAAATGGTCCAAGCTACAAAGATAGCCTCAGTGCCCATGCTCTTTGTATAGAGTTTCACTGAGGATGTATTAAGTATGTTGTTTTTTGGTGATACTATTGCTAAGAACTCTACTTTTTAGGTGTGGACTTCGTAGACCA
>NW_006408578.1:6056036-6076482 GCF_000296735.1 Chrysochloris asiatica | reverse complement strand
TAAGGTAAAATAATAGAAAATCCTCATATGGAGCTGTAGGATAAGCACTGGACTGTAGGATAAGTTGGTTTTAAACTGCAAGGTCGGCAGTTCAAACTCACTAGTTGCTCTTAGAAACCCTATACCGAGTCACTATGAATTGGAATACACTCGAAGGTATTTAGCAACAACAACAGGAATTATAATGTAATACTAATCTTTTTTGGATTGTTTTATTGATGAGAATTTAAATATTTTAAAAATCAGGTGTTACTGGATAAGATTGAGCTTTGGAAGGCTATAAATCTTGGTAATAGCAATGATGTTTTCCACTTTCCCACAAGAATCTGTGTTGTCCACTTGGTGCAGTGAGCCCCTGTTGAGAAAGCATGATCTAGACTATATTGCACTTAAATCCATTTTCCTTATTTGTTCCCTGCCCGTAATACAACTGAATGGCTGTAGTCTGCTCCCAGAGGCATCGCAAGAGAGTTATATGGTGCATTTAAGGACGCACTTAAATATGCTTTTCAACTGCACTTTAACTCGGAGAGTAATGCTGATGGAACTAGGTTCCCTGCCTCACAAACCCTAGTGCTGCCCTGAACAGCAACAGTTTTGGAGAAATTTTCCAGAATTTATAGAGAGAGAGGTGAGTGAAGTCTTTTAATTTCATCCTCTCCTAACCACAAGTTTCTTGGACTTGTGTTTAGAAGGAGAAATAAAGCCAAAGTGTGTTTTCCTCTGTTTTTTCAAACAGTTTATTTTTATTGAAGAATAGAACCATACAAATTGGAAAGGTTAAAATGGTTTTCTTGTAGTTTACATTAAAAAAACAAAAACAAAAAAACACTGAAAATGTATTCATCCAGTCTAGTTTCTTTGTATTGCATATAGAAACTCTATTCTAGAAGACTTAGGCTAGATATAGCTACTAATAGCATGGTGCTTTTATTTTATTATTTTCTTTAACTTTGGTGACAGTGCTTTAAAAAAAATTTTTAACTCCTGTGAATTGAGTGAAAGTTTGCAGACAAAATTAGTTTGCCATTCAACAATTGATAACCATTTTGTTTCATGTCATTGATTGGAATCCCCGCCATGTAACATTGCTTATCTTATTTCCTCTCTGGGTTTCCTGTTTCCATTCCTCCTCCTTTCCTAACCCTTCTGAACTTTGTCCTTTGGTCTCAAATGGGTTGATTCTTCTAAGGTGTGATTACCTCCCTAACGTTACTGTTTTCTTTATAGACCTGTCTATTTGGCTATAAATTGAGCCCTGGGGATGAGTTCAGTTTCAGACCTGAAGAGTGGCAAAGTTCCATCGTCTCAGGGTTCCACCAGTCTCTGTATGACCAGGAGGCCTTGACCTCATAGTAGTTTTCTAGTTAGTTTTAAATTTCAAAAAGGTGAGTTCTCTGTCATCCTTTTAAACCAAAAGAAGACACTGCTTAATGTTTACATTAAATGCCCTAACCTTTCATTGTAAAGTGTCTGCTGGTATCTTTTTCCTCAAAAAACGTGGTCAATTAAGCAGCATTTCAGATGGTCCTGTGTACAACACCTCCCTTTTTACCACGGTCGTGCTCAGCCCCTGGAGGTGTGAATCCCTTCAACATCATACACACTAGAGGTTCTTCCAGAACCCACTGCTCTTCAGTGGTCCTAGAGGATCATTTCGTGGCACTTGTAGAATTTTTCATTTAGGGCTGGCCTGGGCTTTGCAGCATTTCTAGCAACCTTGGTATTTGCTCTGTATTACCAGTGGCACTGGTAGCGTAGTGGTTACGAATCAGGCAGCGAACCACAAGGTCAGCAGTTCGAAACTACCAGCTCTTCCGTGGGAGAAAGATGAGGTGTTCTGCTCCCGTAAAGATTTACAGCCTCAGAAACCCTGTACAGGGTCACTATGAGTCAGAACCGACTCCACGGTACTTAACAACAACAGCAACAACAACCAGTGGCAGGCATGCCTGTCATCACAGCAAACATAAGTGCCCGCCGAGTTTTACTTCAAAACAACCTGGGGCTGGATAGCAGCTTGGGCTGGGTTCAGTGTGTGGAGTACCAGAATGTTGTAGAGGCCCAGCTACTCTTTCTGTGTTTACCTACATTTGGGATTTTCCATAGTTGTGTTTTTAGTGCCCACATGCACATCAGTGATGTACTCAGCAGGGCGGGCTGGCCCTTGTAGAGACTACTACAATAAAGCATGGATAGTTGTTGACGAAAATGGGTTTCTGGCTTCTGAAAAAGAATTCTGAATGAATTTCCCCCAGAGAACATTGTTACTGTCAATAATTGGGTTCTGGATTAATGCTATATTATTTTGGGGACAGATTTATGGTCTTTTATTGGCTGATGAAAGACACCAACCAACACGTATAATTTTGTTTCTAGGGGGAACTGTTCTGATTTCTGAACAATAAAGTTTTCGGTTAAAAATTTAAAATGCAACCTTTGAGTTAGGCACTCTATGGGGGCCCCAGTGAGTGGCTCTGGAACTCTAGCATCCCCTGCCCAGTGGCTCATTTAAGTCCCCTCCCCAGCCACTAAAATCAAGGGGCTCCTGAGGACATTCTTCCCTGAGGAAGTCCCCTTCCTTCTCCAGGCAGCCTGGCTGCATCCCTCTTTTTTTTTTTTAAATGTTTTATTGTGAATTATGTGATAGTTTACATGGGAGAACATTAGTTTTACATTCGTTCTATCGTATATCGTTTCATTGCCATGGTTACAGTCCCCTCCATGCATCATCAACCAACCAAAGGGTATACCCTGCAAGCATGCTCTCCCCTTCCCCCCGGTCATCACTGGCTGCATCCCTCTTGTATGGTCCCTTTGGAGGTTTATTTTCTGTATTGGGCTTCTGTGTCTTGTGACTCAGTTGTTTAAAACAATTGACTTGAGCTCACCACATGGTGGTGTCTATTGTGGGGCTTGACTTTTCTGTAGCACCTCCAACTCCTTGGTAAGCCCGGGCATCTTGGTGGGCATTTATGTACATACTGGTCAGAAGTTAGATGGGAGCAGGGGAGTCTGTGGATCTCAATACAAATGGATTTCGAAAAGATCATGGGAAATTCTGTTATATTTTCAATTCCATTTTCCCATGAATTTTTTGAAACTCTTTTGTACAAATGCATGATCCACCTCCAAAAAGCAGCTTGATACCTGGGTCCTTGGAGGGTCCCCTTTATGTGTCCTGTCTGCTGCCTAATACGTAGTGGAATGGCTTTGCTCCATGTCAGGTGGGCGGCGTGTAACCTGAAAGCAAAGTGTGGAGCATGTTTGAAATTTTAATTATTTTTTATTATTATCACATGATACAAAGGGGCTTCAAAAAGTTTGAGGAAAAGTGGAATTAAAAAAAAAAAATGGCATTTTCCCACAAAACATTTGAAAGCCCTTTGTGTATGTGCATGTACACAACAAAACACTCAACATTTTATTAATTTCTGTATGTGTACATCAGTGACATCATTCTTTAAATCATGCAACCATTCTCGGTGTCTGCTTCCAACGTCCTACACCTCACTATCGGAGTCCTGGTGTGGCGCTGTGGATTCATGCACTAGACTGCAAACTTGATTGGAACCTCAAGGTTGGTGGATCAAGCTCACCACCAGTCACTCCTCGGAAAACCAATACAGGGTCGCTATGAGTCAGAACTGACTCGATGGCGACGGCACTTGATGGCACTTAACAACAACAACACCTCCTTATCGTACATGAAGTGCATTCTAAGCAAACCCTCCAACTTTCCCATGTTTAAATTTACGTTGGGATGTTGGAAAGTTGATTTGGTTTTTATAATTTCTTCAACTTGGTGGCACTATAAGGGTGGAAAGGTGGCCCAGGGCCACTGCTGCTCCACTCCTGAGTACAGTGTGACTGGCGACCCCTGCAATTGCCCTGTGGGAAATGCCCTGAGCTAGCCCGTTATTTTCCTAAAGTGAATTTCAAATACTAGAAAGTCATACTTTACGTTTTTATTTCAATTCTATCAATTTGAAATCCAGCAGTTCATTTGTATTTTCACCTGTTGTTGTTGTTTTTAGGTACTGTTGGTTCTGACTCATAGGGATCCTATAACAACAGAATGAAACATTGCCCAGTCCTGTGCCATCCTCAACAATCACCGTTCTACTTTAGCACATTGCTGCTGCCACTGTGCCAATCCATCTCCTTGGGGTCTTCCTCTTTTTTACTGACCCTTCACTTTACCAAGCACGCTTTCCTTCTTCAGCGACTGGTACCTCCTGATAATGTGCCCAAAGTATGAGAGACAAAGGCTCGCCATCCTAACTTTTAAGGAGCACTCTGGCTATACTTCTTCTAACACATAGTTGTTTATTCTTTTGGCAGGCCCTCCATGGTACTTTTAATATTCTCCTCCAACACCATAATTCAAATGCAGCAGTTCTTCTGAAGTCTTCCGTATCCATTGTCCAACTTACAAATGCGTATGATGTGATTTAAAATATGGCTAGGGTCAGATGCATTTTAGTCCTCAAACTGCCGTCTTTGCACTTGGGTATTTTGAAGAGGACTTGTGTAGCAGAATAGCCTAATGCAATACACTGTTTAATTTGCTTGCTTCCAAGAGTGTTGAAAGTAGATCCTAGCAAAATGAAATCTTTGAAGTCCTTTATCGTGAAATTAACCTTTTGATCCAGTGGTGAGGATTTTTTTTTCTTTACTTTGAGGTGCAACCCATATTGAAGGTACTGTGGTCTTTGAGCCTCATCGGTAATTATTTCGTCCTCTTGGTTTTCAACTAGCAAGGCTATATCATCTGCATACCACAGGTTGTTAATGAACATTTCTCCAATCTTCATGCCATGTGCTTCTTCACATAGTCCATCTTTTTGGATTATTTGCTCAGCATACAGATTTAATAAGTATGGTAAAAGAATACAACCCTGGCATGCACACTTTTCCTGATTTAAAACCACTAGTTCTGTTGGAATGACTGCCTCTTGGTCTATGTACAGGTTCTTCAGGAGCATAATTAAGTTTTCAATACTTAATATTTATTTTTAAAAGTGAATGTGAGTCTCAAAGCAGTGTTAAATGCCTTTTGTGGAAGATCAACAGAGAATCAAACATATGTCATTTAAATTACTCAGAGTCTCCTAGAAGATTTTTAATAATTTTAGCAGTATAAAAATGAGAAAAATGGTGACTTTCATTGCCCTGAGTAGCTGAACTGCCTTTGTGGAGTCTACAGACTTTAAGATTGTGTTTAAAAAACAAACAAAAAACCCTTATATATATATTGCAAACACTTTGGTATTTTGAATTTGAGCAGTAGTATTAAAAATTAACAATATGGTTATAATGTTTTGTGTTATGTTAAGCCCTGGACTGTTATCTGAAAGGTTGGTCGTTCAAACCCACTAGCCAGTTCCTTCTTTGAAACCCTTTACAGTGTGTGTCCCTGTGATTTGAAACCGACCGGAGAGTGCTGAACAACTACAGCAATGAAGGGCATTAACCAGATGCAATGAGATCTTCCTGGACCACCCCTAATCTTACAACATCATTTAGTCCTCTCAAACAAGCCTGTAATATGTTGGTTCTGCCATTGTCCCCAGTTTAGAGAGAGGGGAAAACTGAGGCCTACAGGAGTAAGAGAAGGAGCCCTGGTAGTGTAGTGGATTAGGAGCTGAGTTGCTAATTTAAATCTCCCAGTTACTCCGTGGGAGAAAGATGAGGCTTTCTGCTCCAGGAAAGATTTACAGACTCAGAAACTCTATACAGGGTTACTATGAGTTGGAACCAACTCGGTGCACCACCACTGGAGTAAGAGCAGGAGCCCTGGTAGCGTAGTGGATTATGCATTAGGCTGCTGAAGGCCAGCAGTTCTAATCTGCCAGTCACTCTGCTGGAGAAAAATGAGGCTTTCTGCTTCCATAAAGGTTTACAGCCTCGGAGACCCTATGCAGGGCCGCTATGAGTCGGTACTGACTCCATGGCATGTAGCCACCACCACAAGAGTAAGAATCCCCAGGGGTCCAAAGTGGGGAGGTGAATGGTGGAGCAGAAACTAGAATTAGAATTCTGGTCTGTCATATCCACAGTCCCCCTTTTATTAAACCTTTCACTGAAAACTGTTATTGGTCTATTGGATAGACATGGGAATTTACTTGCCAGGAAGGATGATCCCACCGTACTTATGGAACCAGCACATAGCTTCCTCTTTGTGGATTCTGTGTTTGGCCACGATGCAGTCTGCTGCATGTCTTTATCTGTGATGTGGAACCCTGACCTACCCAGCACCACATAGATACCAATGCTACTAGGGTCATATGTGATCACCGGATCGATGTGCTTCTGGATCCCAAAGCCAAAGTTTCTGGTGTCTGAGAAATCGTATTCTCTTGACTTATACTCCTGCCCCTTAAGACTTTTTTCTAAGGTCGTCTCTGCCTTGGCCCCTTGGCCTGTGCTATGGACGGCAATGTTTTCATTTCTCCTAATGCCAGAGGCCTGGGAGCTGCTGGTGCCAAGTCATTTTGTTTCCACTTGCCCCACACAGATGTTGATGCAGAGCTGTGGATGTGAATTTCCCTCATGGGTTTCTCTTTTTCACCTTGATTCTGCGCCTTTAGGGGGAAACAAGAAGAGTATCCAAAATTGTTTATTTATCTTCCTCTAGTCGACTTTTGGACCCGACTCGATGGCACTTAACAACAACAACAACAGTCGACTTTTGATCATCAAGCCTTCGAGACTAGGTCAAATGGGTACTGTCTACAAGTTTGGGTGTTCGTGTGTGTCTCCCCTCACTTCATATTAGCTGGACACTTCTTTCAGTGATAATTTATTTAAAAAATAATAGGAATGTAATCCTTAATGTCTATGAGATGTGTGTAAGTCTTGCGAAATTTAATTTTGAACTGATTCTCGTTACAGTGATGTAATAAAAGGAAGCTAAATGACTATGTAGTTTTAAAGGATTAGAGGCATTTTGCCAAGGCCATTGTTAGTGGAATCTGGAAACTACACTTGGCTAGTGGACGAAATAGTTTTCATTGGAAGGAATCCTTGGGAAATGAAGGAAATGCGTTTTATTGCATGCTCACTTCATGCCAGGCGCCGTGCTAGGCAATACACTCACCAGCATTGCTTCCTTTGGGCATGTTGTATTAAGTTCCATCAAGCCGGTTCCAACTCAGAGATCCTATTTAGGATTTCTGTGGAGCACCTAGTGGTTTTGAACTACTGACCTTCTGGTTCGCAGTCCAGGGCTGATTCTACATACATGCATACAGTTTCATAATAGCCCTTGCTGGTTAAGTAACCAGATGGAGGCCACACAGCCAGGTGGAAGGATGGTTATCTGCCCACATGGCTGGTTGCTGTTACTTCGTTTGACCTTTCCCTCGCTCTACTCTACAAGCAAGCCTCCTGCCCAAAGTTGTCTGAGCGGGTGTTGTTTCTCTCACTTTTTAGAGCTCCATGCAGTATCTGTGAACCTTCACTCCTGTGTCTGTGACCATTAGGGGTATGGGTGCCTGGTGTCACTGCCCTGCAGTCCTGGAGCCCTCCTACCATGTCCTCAGTATGAGGCCAGCCAGCATGATCTGTGACCTTTGTTTGAGCTCATCTCTCTCTATTCAGAGCAGCACCTGTGTTGGTTCTTGAGTGATTTGCATAATCGGAGGTATCCTGAGAGACCCTAGAGTTTGTGTGAACTGTGAGTTTGACTGTTGTTTCTTGTTAGCCGGTGTGGTACTTCTGGAACCTCCTTTTCTTTACCAGATTTTGTGCCCACGGATATTTTCAGCTTTTTAAGGCTTTGTGTTAGACAGTTATATCCAATTATGATAGATTTTTGTCTCCCTTAAAAAGTCTGTAGATATAGGTACCATGCAGCCCAGTGGTAAGAGCAGACGGGCCCCGGCAGAGCACAAGACACATTTGGGGAAGGCATGTCAGCATCCTTGGGGTGAGGGAATGAAAACTTGGTTAATGAATGATGGACCTATTTTCCTGAACTTTGTCACCCATTGTGGTGTATTGAATCATCTCTTAATCTCTGCTAGCCATCAATCAGCATTCCTGCCCTGCTGGGTCTGGGTAAGAGAAGGTGGGAGAAGATGCTGGATGATGACAGGGTTCAGCTGTGGATGGTAGCACAGTTCATTGTAATTGTAAAAGCGTGAACCTCTAGCATGGATTTAACATGAAAGATCTCAGAAGCAGGAGGTGGGGGTCACACTACCATCAAAGAAGAGCTAAAAGCAGAATGTGTCCTTTGGACCCCGAGATCCCTTCACATTGAACTTCCTCAACTCAGGGACAGGAAGCAGTGACACTGGCGAAGTGGCCGAGGAGCAGCAGCAGCAGAACCAAGAGTGACAGCAAAAGTCAGAGTGGTGGGCTTCCCAGGCCATGGAGCAAGTGGGGCTGAGCGACTTTGGGCAGGAGGCTTGCTTGTAGAGTTGGGCGCCTCCAGGCACTTAATTGAGGGAATTAGAGCCGATAGCCGTAGGCTGAGGCTTACAGTGGACTGGGCCTTTATCAACAGCCCTAACAGCTTTGTAAAGAGCTCTGGTAGCATAGTGGTTACGAATCGGGCCGCAAACCGCAAGGTCAGCAGTTCGAAACTACCAGTCGGAAACCCTGTACAGGATCGCTATGGGTCAGAATCTACTTGACGGCACTTAACAACAACAACAGCTTTGTAGCATTGGCCGGGTAGAGAGGGAAGACTGTCCTGACAGAAACAACTGTGCCCTGAGCGTTTCTGGCCTGAATTGTAATATCCCCACTACTGTGAGTGTGCTGTAGGAGTTGTGTAGTGAAGTGGAGAGTGCCGGGGGAGGGCTGCTTGGTGCCCTTGTTTTTATACTCAGAGTAAATTGAGTATTTAGATTTGACAGTGATGGCTTATATGTCCAATACGTTTCCTATTTACAAATTCCACACTGGCTTTCCCGACAAAAATGTGTACCACTCCTAAAATTCTTACCTTTTTTCCCTTCTTTTTCTCTTTTGTAAGAAAATGTTACCTGGTATTCACAGGATGTTGCCAGACAAACACAGTGACTTTATTTTTAATGGTACCTGCACACAGTCCCCACTTGAGAATTCAGTATAAATGCCCAAAATTAAGGGTTAAGAACAAGTTTTTTCCTTTTTAACATTATTGAAATAAAAGTGTCTTCAATCTTTGTGAAACCAAAACTCGTTTGGTGACTCTATTTCCAGGTACTCGCCTTGAGCAAAAACAGTGAAGCTGTTCTTTCTGCTTGGAAACATTTTTGTCTTATTTTCTTACCACTAGTGTGCTTAAGTCAAACCACTATCGCACAGCAAGGTGTTTATGTGGTACTACTCAGCACTCTGGCTGCTTGATCTGTGTTAATAAGAATGCTAGTACAAGGAAATGTTACAGGGCTCGATTCACCGTGCAGTGTGAGATTTTGGATCCTTGCATACAGGCAGCTCTTGGTTATTGAAAAAAGAGAGAGTAGCCAAAGAAATAATATAAAATACTTTAAAAGGTGGTGGTGGGGCGGGCAGTGACATCTCCCAAATCATTTGTTCTTGTAACATTAATTATTGGGCTCAGGCCATCGAATCACACGAGTACTTGAAACAGGTGCTAAGGTGTAGACATTTGGGATTAATGCTATCTACTTTGGCAGGATTCATCTGTATTTAATGTAAAAGGTAATTTTGGCGTATGCTCTTCTCATGAGCAGTGTGCTGTCTCTGCCCTCCTCTGTCTTCCTTTCTGGCCACTGGGTGGGAGGGTAGGTAGTCTCCAGCAGGAAGAGAACCACAGTGTCGTTTCACTTCTCAGGAGCTGTGGGGTCGACAGCACTGGGTTGGTATGTTTGGTGGTGTGGGTAAGGATTTGCAAAGGGAAGGAGGGACCAGTATGCCAATTGCTTTACCTGAATACATTGCCTCTCGGTGATTATAGAGTATTAAAAACTCGACAAGTTCTTTTTGCTGTGGAAGCACTTAATGTTCTCTGCTCTACTGGAGAAAGATGAGGCTATCCGCTTCCGAAAAAATTTGTAGTCTTGGAAACCCTCTGAGGGCAGTTCTGCTCTGTCCTATGTTGCTGCTGTTGTTGTGAAGTGCCATCAAGTCGGTTCCCACCCATAGCAACCCTGTATAGCGTTTCCGAGGAGCAGCTGGTGAGCTTGAACCGTCAGCCTTGCAGTTCAAACAGCTTTGCAGTCTGATGCATTAACCCACAGCACCACACCAGGGCTCCACTCACTGTGGGTCCCATGTAAGTCAGATGGTTTTGCTTGGTTCTATGTTCGTAAATCTTTATAAGTAGCCCGAGAAGCTTTTCTGTTGTTGTATACTTACTTAGGAGCCCTGGTGTGGCGTTGTGGGTTAATGCACCAGACTGCAAAGACGTTTGAACTGCAAGGATGTCGGTTCAAGCTCACCAGCTGCTCCTTGGAGACCTTATATAGGGTCGCTATGGGTCGTAACCGACTCAACGGCACTTAACAACAATAATAAAAATACTCAGGTAAGACATGCTCTTTATTTTCAGAAAAAGGGAAAAAAAAGTCAAAGTATGATTTATAGAAGATTCAAAGTTATCTGAAAACATTGAATTTATAGTAACTTTCAAACGTCGTGGCACATTTGAGTAGTTTTTTATTAAGCAGGCTTCCCTTTTTTAGCATACCCTGTTGGGATTTCAACAATGTTTATTATGTAATGTGGGAACATTCATGAAATTTTGCTTCCTTTTTAGTTGTGTTTGTTTAATGAGGGAGTTGAGATGTGGTGAACTGGCTTGTACCATTAAAACAAAGATGGAAACCCCCCAGGCTATTCACAGGAAGAATACTTTCAACTGGGGTGCTGCTGGGTACAGTGGGCACCTGGTGTGGGATCTAGATCAGAGGACACCCAGCTTCTCCATCCCCGTTGGCTACTGAAAAATGTGAAGTATTCTTATCCCCTCAACTGGAGCCCGCTTTTCTAGCCTGCCCTTAACTCAGCACCATCGCCTCTCCCGAATACCCCAGTCTAGTGCGTGGAACCCAGTGGGCACAACTATGTATGGGGAGAATCTTGACTTTCTCCCTTACTGTTTCTGGGAGCTGGAGCCCCTGGGTGGCACAAATGGTTAGGTGCTTGGCTACTAACCAAGAGGTTGGTGTTTCAAACCTACTCAAAGAGAATTTAGAAGAAGTTCTGAAAATGCAGCTACTGAAAACCTTATCAAGCACAGTTCTACTCTGGTACACGTGCGGTCTCCGTGGGTCATAATTGATTTGATGGCTACTTTCTTTTCTTTTTGTCTGTGTGATTGATAAGCTTTAGCATCCTTATCTGTTAAAAAAAGAAGGCTCATACCTATTGAACATGGGTGCTGTAAAAATGAACAAAGGTAACTCAGAAAGGAGCCAGCGTAACAACTGATGTCAGTGAATTGGAATCACCTCCTGCTATCCTTCCCTGCAGAATCAAGAGTTGGTTCCTTTCAACTTTCAGGATTAACGGCTTGTCCTGGCCCTCAGGGTCTCCTGTGTGCTGGCTCCACCAGCCAGTTTTCACCCACCAGTCTTTGATTGGGCTGGGCGGGGGCCACTTGCTTTATTTAAAGAGATTGGGTTCCTTCATGTTTTCAGGACTCCATTTTTGTGGTGGTGGTGTTTTTTCCCTAAGTCAGTACTTTGCTCTGTGTTTCTATTGAAATGTTCTCTTGATGAAACCCAGAAGTCATGGGAGATAGTATTGGGGAGCCACAGTCCTGGGTTGCCATTGCTTCTAGGTCTTTTCAATAGACTGTGTGCATGTCTACGTGGTTGTGTGCCGTCAAGTTGGATCCCACTTACAGTGACCCTGTGTAGGTTTTGTGAAAATAGCTGGTGGGCTTGAACTGTTGATCTTGTCCAGTGCTTAACCTACAGCACCACACCAGGGTTCATGTGTGTCCATTCACATATACAACTACACATGTATTTTAAGAGTAAAATAAAAATTGTAAGGTTTTTATTTACCTCTTGTGATCTAACTCCTCTATTTCCTATCTTTCACAGTGAGCATACTTGTTTTCAGTGTCTTCTAGAATCTGGTATGATATATGTACAATGAATACACAACAGTTTCCGAATAATGACACCACCACCATCAAAATTTTTGTATTTTCTTTTGTCATTACGGTATGTCCCAATAAGAGGTACACAGTTGAATTACTGTCTTTTAATGTCATTTATTTGTTTTTATCAGTATGCCACAACTTAATACATACTGGAATTCATTCTTACTTTTGATCTTTAGGGATTAAAAAAATTTTTTTTAATGTTAATTCCATAAAGTATTTGCATGATTCTAAAGTAGAATTTAGAAAACCAGGTGTAGTCAAGTAATCTTGGCGTCTGACTTTGCTATCTCTCCATCAGTAAGTACTGTTTCAAACAATTAGGGCTTTTATTTCCATTTATATTTTTACCACACGTATAGGTGTGTGTGTGTGTGTGTGTGTGTGTGAATATATCTGTGGGAATGTTCAAGCAGCTGGTGAAAAATTGGAGCTAAAAGATAATGGAATTTTTCCATGAGTTTTTCAAAGCCCCTCAATATGTCTAAATATACCTATATATATATTTATACATTACATAATGTATTTTTTAAAACCCAAAAACATTGTTATCAAGATGATGTTCAACTTCAGAACAACTCTCTAGGACAACAGTAGAACTGCCCATAGGTTTTCTAAGGCTGTGCATTTTTGTGGAGCCACATCTTTCTGCAGCAGAGTCGCCGGTGGGTTCGAACCTCTGACATTTTTGTTGGCAGCGGTGTTCTTTAACCACTGCACCATCAGAACCCCTCATATTATGCATAGAGAAAATATGCTTATATGAGGAGGCTTCTAAACATTTGTGGAAAAATGGAATGGCATTTCCCCACAGACTCTTTGAGGTCCCTGATATGTGTATTTTTCAGTATGTATATACTGACCTACACTTTGTATTTCTAAACGAAAGGGAACTAGCCTGGTTGCACTGTGACATGCACCCTATAGCTGCTTACCTAGGGGAAGGAGGTTGTGGAGGAGGAGGACACAGGCGTGGGTGTTACTAAAGTTGCCTTATTAGTATATTTTTCACTTGTTTTTAATCTTCATAAACTCTAACTCAGTGTGATGTTTTATACTTTGGTAACTTTACTTTCCATCACTATTCATGTTCATCATTATACTTAAGCAGTCTTACAAGAGAAACTCTGGGACTTTCTGAAAAATTGTTCTTTATTATAAACTTGTCCAGATGAGGTATAGAAGAAACCGTCCTATCTGGTTTCAAAATGAGTTCATACATGGCGGCGGTACTTTCCAAATGAGTAGAGCATGCCGCCCTGCGTGGTTAGCAACTACAAGGATAAGAGACGACAGCAGCTGTGGCTAATTGTGAAGCAAGCCTGTGTGTTCAAAGTGGTAGTTGGCAATTCTGGCTTCCAGTTGGTTACAACTTTACACTTGATAAAGAAATGACTTCAGATGGTATCAAAATCATTCTGTATTTATTCAGCTTCTGAATTGATTCGTTCTCTCATTTTCAATTTTTTTTTTTACATAAAAAGGGCCTTTAGGCGTTGTGGGCTAGTGCGCTAGACTGCAAAGTTTGTTTGAATGCCAAGGTCAGCAGTTCACGCTCACCAGCTGCTTCTTGGAAACACTATACAGGGTTGCTGTGCATTGGAACGGACTCAATGGCACTTAACAACAGCAACAACAACCTTATTTTAGATGATGTTTCCCTAACAAGGCTACAGTTCCACAATGAAATCATCTTCCTGAAGTACCAGTCATGAACACATATGTATTTAAAGTGCACCCTAAGGCTAGTTGTTTTCAGTAGCCTTACATGCATGCAAAAGTTGGACAATGAATAAGGAAGACCATAGAAGAATTTGAGTTAAGGTGTTGGAGGAGAATATTGAAAGTACCATGGCTGCCAGAAGAACAAACAGATCTGTGTTCGAAGATGTACAGCCAAAGTGCTCCTTGGAAGCCAGGATGGCCAAACGTCATCTCTCACACTTGGGACATATTTTTAGGAGGGACCAGTCAATGGAGAAGGATATCATGTTTGGTAAAGTGGAGGATCGGAGAGAAAGAGGAAGCCCCCAATAAGATTGATTGGCACAATGGTGGCAGCGATGGGCTTAGGCTTAACAGTAATTTTGAGGTTGGCCCAGGACTGTGCAGTGTTTGGTTCTGTGTGTATACGGTCACTGTGAGTCGATAGTGACTCGATGACACCTAACAACAACAACAGGACTAGTTTTTGTAGCATGTTGTGATATTGTAGGTTTTTTATTTTACTACATTTTAACTTTCTTAAACACCATTACGTTATTTAAGAATTTTTGTTATTACTTGTACCATTGAATTGGTTCTGACTCATAGTAACCCTGTATAGAGTTTCCGAGGCTGTAAATCTTTATGGGAGCAGAAAGCTACCATCTTTCTTCTGCAGAGTGATTGGTGGGTTCGAACTGCTGACCTATTGGTTAGATGCTCAACACTTAACCCACGCTATCACCAGGGCTCCCTTTTTTTTAAAAATTAATGTTGTAGGTATGCTCCTATAGTGTATGAAACAGTTATAATTATGTGTGATCCTATTCATATAAAGCGTATGAAGTTATTTGAGCTATTTAAATTTTTTGATGAGTTGGAACCGACTTCACAGCACATAATAACAACAACAACAGTGAAAAACGAGGATCCTGGTATGATGCTGTAGGATAAACACTGAACGGCTAACCCCAAGGTCAGCAGTTCAAACCTACCACTCACTCCTTAGAAGGGTGTTTCATGAGTCTTTATGAGTCAGAACTGACTTCATGGCACTTTACAACAACAGTATGCCCTACAATAAATTCTGCTTTGCCTAAGGCAGGGGCACTAAAAGTACCCTACAGTTCCTCCTCAAGGCCTGGAAGTATTTCTGTTGGTCTCTTCAGATCCAGACTCAGAGGTACCAATTGATGCTTTTCTGGTTTTCTCATATTTGCTGACATTTGGGGTAATTTATAGTTAATGACATTTCCTAATAATCTTCCATGGTTAGGGCACATACCTAAACATACTTCTCTTACATTCTTACCCTACGTAAGCATAATTAAAGAGCAGCAAGTGAAATCTGGATATGTCACAAAACATTCCTGCATACAAAAGAGCTAATGCATTAGGAAACTTTTGTAATAATTTTATATTTTGTGTCCTATAAAGTTTTATTCAGAAACACCATACTACAGAGACGTGTCTTTTTAGACTTCCCCCCAAAGTGGGGATGTGAATGAAAGCAGCTGTACAAAAATTCTTTTCACACAAAGAAAAATATATAACTGAAAAGCGAAATAGGAACAGTATTCAATTGCAGAACTATAGAGCTTTTCCAATAAGGAGCATCAAACTATTTTTCAAAACTTATGTGATGACAACCCCAACCCACCCAAGAAAACGATTTCTAACCATGTGCCTTCATGTGTCCTCAAAATGTAGCATTTCCGAGCATTGTAGTTACATTGAAGTGTACAGTTTTGGTAGCCTACAAGTGACTGCCTGGTCTTTGGTGGAATGAGATCACTGGGTTATATGTCAGGACAAGACGGGGAATCAGTAAGTTGGGGCAACATGGGTCATTGAGAATTTCACGCGTTTTTGTTTTCAGACAAATTGAGGCTCAGTTCCTGGTTCTGTCATAATATCAGGCAAGCTCTCTTACATTCACCTTCAGCTTGTTTAATTAGGAAAAAAAACCACCCCAAAACATAATTCAATACCAGTTTTCTTTTCTCAGACTTTTCAAGTCCCAAACAAAATACAAGCTCAAGAGACACACATGAATCTCTGTTATGCAGTGGCTTCTAATTCTTTTCGACAATAAATACTGTTGGTAGCATTTTGATGCATAGTGTTCTGTAGTCTTTTTTAAACAGTTTTGTTTTTCAGTGACAACTCGTACAAGAAGGATTACAGAAAAGGAATCTGGGAATGTACATTTTCAGTGTTTTCTTTCTATAGAAATATGAGCTGTAACTTGGTAGTGTCAGAAAATGAATTAATTAACCTTTCTCCACTTCAGGTGGAGTCTACTGAAATTACTGACAGCTCTCAGCTACGTGGAATAGCCTACTCAGTTCGGTGACTGAAATCTGCCAGTTGCGGTGCCACTCGGAGGCAGCTTGGAGTATTATATTTGGTTCATTCATGTGATGACTGTATAAACAATGTGATTGATACTAAGATGTATACTGTAGGAGCTATATGAAGGGCAGTATATATTGCCCATCTTTTCTGCCCCCTTTTGCAGTTCAGTGAGCTTCTTTATATATAAGAAGCCTTCAGAAAGTTCGGAAAAATACCATTTTCCCACAACATTTTGAAGTACCCTTGTATATGACGTTGCTGGTCTTAGGTTTAAAATTCTGCCAAAAATAATTGATTGGGCTACAACCTACCCTATGATTGGCCTGTTTTACACACCTTGCAGCAGGGATTGGTCAGTTCATTAAGCTAACAGGATGTATAAAACCACCCAATGAGGATTAAGTGACCTTGGGGATTGGTTAGTTTGTGGCCAGGCTAGGAGGACTGTGCATTGAATTTGAATATAAAGGCCAATCCCATAGAGGTTGAGGGGGATCTCACCACCATCCAGAAACCCCCCTGGAGTGCAATGTGTCCTTTGCTTCCAGGGTCCCTGTGCTGAGAACCTCCTGGACCCAGAGAGAACGTGAGAAATGGGCAAGCAAAGAAGAGAAAAAGTGATGGCAGTATGAATGGTGAGAGCCCAGGGACTGGCCGATGGCTGTGGTGGGTTTGCCACTCCATGGAGTGAGAGAGCTGAGCACCTCTGGGTGCTTGTTATTGTTAAGTGCTGTTGAGTCGGTTCCGACCCATAGTGACCCTGTCTAGGGTTTTTGAGGCTGTAAATCTCTACAGGAACAGAAAGCCTCTTATTTCTCCTGCAGAACCACTGGTAGTTTCAAACTGCTGACCTTCAGGTTAGCAGCCCAACTTGTAACCACTACACTACCAGAGCTCTTTATTTGTGGAGGGCCTGTTTGTATCTCATGAGTTCCCTTTTTGTGTCTCTCTACTGTCTGGTATTCAGCCCTGAAAACTCTCTAGCTGACTTGGGCTCCCTGAAGGCTTAAGTCGGTCACCTCAACTCAGCAAACCAACCAAGTTCCTCCTGGGATCCCCCCATCTCTGAACTATAGCCTAGAAATTCTCTCATGGTAGTAAGCTGAGGCATTTGATTCAAGTAGATGGGGCACTTGTTAGTGGAGCTAAAAAGCTGTATAGAAAACTTCCCTGAGCAGTGCAGAGGCAGAGAAGCCCAGCAGCAGAATCCATCAGCTGGTACAGCCAAAAGGGTCTGCCTGCCAGAATGACTGCATAAAATGACCTGCCTTTAGGTACGCCCAGGAAGAAACAGAACCGTCTTGGTTGGAAGCTGCCCTGTTAGCCGAACTATATCCTGTCTCCAGAGTTATATCCTGTTATTTCACAGTTGGTCATGATACTGAGTTGCAGCCTGTTACTCCCGTAACAAACCACATAACTGTGTGATGGTGTGTGAGTTCTGTGTGGCCATTGTAACGAATTACCAAGCCCAGCTTTGATCATTTGTTTCCTCATAGGAACCAGCTTTGTTCTGATGGTGATTGTCATTCATCCCTCCAGCTGATCCTAGACTGCACCCACGCTAGGAGGATTTGCAGGAAGATGAATTATTGGTTAATGTATGTTCATTGCAGGAGATTCGAAAAAATGCACAACTAGGATGTTGTTGTGTGCTGGCTGTCCTGTTGGTTTCAGCTAATACCCACCCTGTATAGGGTTTCTGAGAGTAGTTAGTGGGTTTGAGCTGCTGACCTTGCAGTTTAGTCCTTACCCTACAGTATCATTCATAATTGTACCATTCAGAACTTACTATTATTAACAGGTTGATATAGTTCATAGACATGAACTATATAGACATGTTATTGTTGTTGTTGTTAGGTGCTGTTGAATCGGTTCCGACTCATAGTGACCCCTGTGGACAACTAAGTGAAACACTACCTGTTCCTGTGCCATCCTCACAATTGCTGTTCTGCTTCAGCCCATTGGTGTCCCATTGTCAGTCTGTCTCACTGGGGAGCTTCCTTTTGTTTGATCCAAAGATCCCTCCACTTTACCAAACATTTTGTCTCATGCAACTGACAACAGCAATAGCAGTACGTACGTCCACATATTATGTAGACTGTGTATATATACAGCTACATACGAACACATAGTCGCACATATGTGTTCACACTTGGAACCATACAGTCTGTATTTTGTGGTATTCCTCTTCAGTATTATTATCATTGGTGTTTGCTTGTGTCATTGAAATTCTTTGCAGACATCAAATTTCTACGTAATAATTGCATCCTAAGAGTTTAACATTCTCCTATTTTTGGACCATTAGTTTGTTTTCACTTTCTCCAGTCTAAATTTTGGAACCTCTTACCTTTTTAAATATTTTTAATTAACATGTGTGAGTTAATGAAATAGCATATTATTGGACCAAAAGTATCTTGCTTCTTGTATATTAGAAAGTCTTAGTAGTTAGAACCAGATTCAGGGTTCTAATATTCTATTTTGTACTTATCCTGCAATAATTTACAGAAAATATACTCTACATTTTAATTATTCATCTCTTTTAGGAAGTTATAGTTGATATGTTTGCACTCTTTCCTGACATATTTACTGAGTGTCAGCCACATTTTTAGTAGTCTAACTGCAAGGCAGAATAGGCTGAATAGGTTTCCTTCTCTTGTGAGAACATGTCATATTAAATAATTACGTAAATTAATAGAGAACAAATCTTGTAAGAAATGTTGCAAAGCAGAAGTTACAGTGTGCTTTTGGAATGTATACTTGAGAAATCTAAAAATGGAAATTCTTCAATTAAAAACAGTCTCATTACCTTTTATTTTTTCCATTTAAAACATGAGGGCAAGTCCAAAACTGCTACAAAATCATAGAAACCTTTATTAAACAAAAATATAAAAATGTGAAGCTATTGTTTCTCAATATATCCTCCATTCAGGTCTATACAGAAGTACTGGTGTGGCATTATAGGATAAGCACTGGACTGCTAATCGCAGTTCGACAGTTCGGACCCACCATCCGCTCCTCAGAAACCTTATTCGACGTCACGCTGAGTCAGAGCCAACTCGACAGCACTTAGCAATGACAGCCATGGGTGTATGTGAAGGGGTTTTATAAATGGAATGAAAAGATAATTGAATTTTGCTTCTGAGGCTGTTTCCATCCCGGTAGCTCTTACCAGAAGAATTCTGTGATTTACACCACATCAAAACAGTATCGCTATCCTTGTGGGGGACTCAGATCTAATTCCCTTTCTACGTTCTTCAATTTGGGGAACAAAAATAAGTCTGAAAGGCACAATCATGGCTTCAGTGCGGACGGGGCAAGGTTTACCGTTGAAATTCTTTGTTACTTTCAGCGAATGGGCAGGTGCCTTGTTGTGATGGGGGCTGGGGGGTGGGAATTCCTTGGTACAATTTACATGGCCTTTATCCCACCAATGCAATTTTCAAATTTCTCAAAACTTCTTCCTTATAAGCCTCTGTGGTCATCCTGTATCCTTTGAAAAATCTATCAAGATGACCCATTTGGAATAAAAAAAACCAGTCCCCATAACCTTCTGTGCTGATTTCTCTTCCATGATTTGAGCTGGCCCTAGCAGATCTCCTCGGAAGCCACTTGTTCTTTGGATCATATTGATGAATCCAGAACTCTCCCTAAGTTACGATTTGATCTACAAAACTATCGTGATTAGCTTCAGTCTTGCATAAAAGACTGATGGAAAGATCAGCTAACTGATCTTTGTGCAACACTTTTGGTATTCATGGAGCTGAAAGCTGATGGAGGCCAAAGGTTCTCTTAAAATTGAGAATACCGAACCATGTGAGATCCCAGCTTCAGTAGCTAGCCTGCATTGGCAATTCCTCAGTCACCTTTCAGCAGTTTCTGGGCTGCAGCCACAGCTTCTTCATTTGTGGATGTTAATGGTCTTTCTTCTCTTTGAAGTGTTCCTGAACTCCTTAAAACACTTGATCCATCTAAAAACTTTTGTGTATAGCAGCATTCCTTGTAAACTTGATCTGAAAGGATTAGTGATTTGGGAAGATGTCCACTTAAGTTTTATTATAAATTTGAGACTAGTCTTGACCTAAATACTGTTTCTTTCCATAGGATAAAAAGTATCCTTTCTTTTTGAAGGCATCCTAACTAGACTGTGACCAGGGATATTACCGAGAGAACCTGTCTGCAGTCATCCACTATTGTAGAGACTTGTTTTGTTTGGAATAACCCATGCATGTATAAACTAGAGCCCTCTTAGTAACAGTCTTTTTGACTTGCCTTTGGTGATGAACTGGTGGTGGTTATGTGCCATGG
>NW_006408578.1:6028964-6055451 GCF_000296735.1 Chrysochloris asiatica | reverse complement strand
AGAAAGCCTCATCTTTCTCCCGTGGAGCGGCTGGTAGTTTCGAACCGCTGACCTTAAGGTTTGCAGCCCGATTCGTAACCACTACGCTACCAGAGACATGTGTTATTGCCCTAAATCCCAAGACAAGATTTTATTAAACTGCAGTTTATAAGGTTAGTACAATGTATCACCTAAAGGGACTGTCTTTTGTGGACTACACGTGGAAAGAGAAGTTAACGTTTGCTCCTTTTATTATACGGTTAATTGCTCAGCAAGTTTGTTAGCATAAGTGTTATAATCTGATTGTTGTTATTGTTAAAAGTGCTGTCAAGTTGGTTCTGACCCATAGCAACCCTGTATAGGGTTTCCAAGCAGCAGCTGATGAGCTTGAACCGACTTTGCAGTCCAGCACATTAACCCAGAGCCGCACCCCAGGACTCCTATACCTGATTAGAAGGACTCAAGACTGCTGCAGTACAGGGACAGGTTGGATGTAACCTTGATCTGGTACAGAGGTTGAAAGAAAAGCTGAGATCTAAAGGGATTATTTAGTGACGATTCAGAAGTGAAGAATACAGAGCTGAAAATAAGTTTAGATGCCATGAGATTTATTTGGAGGTAAAATAGAATAAATATATGTCTAGGGCAATGAGAGAGGATTTGAAGAGGAAAAAAATGTATCTTGAATTTATTATATAGAGTGTTAGAATGTGATAATCTTAAAAGAAAACTTGGGTTTATATAATGGATATGATCTTTTCCTTCATTAGATTCATAGCTTTAACATCTGGCCACATTTGCTTCGTATGTGTTATGTCTTGTGGTACATTTGAAGGTACATTAAAGCCACTGATACTTGTATAGTGATTTTATATGTGGCCACTTTACTGAATTCTTACTCATTCCTACCAAATGCTTTTCTTTTTGGATTTTTCTAATTAAATTATCACGTCACTTTCAAATAAATTATTTTGTTTCTTCCTTTTAACTTTTTACACCTCTTTCAAAAATTATTTTCTTATTTTATTGGACAAGTGTCCAGGACCTCTAGTGAGGTATTAAACTGTTGTGACTTGAATGGAGATGTTTCCTGTAGCTCACAGGTATATATGATGAGTACAGTTAGCTTTCTGTGGCTTTTCCTTACATAGATTCAGAGGTTACCTCTGACCATAGCATTCTGGTATTTTACTGGGTAGTAATGAGTACGAATTTATATCACTCTGCTTTTTTTCCCCCCTTCTTCTTCTTTAATGTTTAGGGTTAATAAAGTTGTGTTCCTGAGACAAATCCTACTTGTGATCTTTTTTTTAATTAATACATTTCAGATGCTCCTATATTATAAATAGGTCAACTAAAGTAAATACTGTTGTGACAGATGAAGCATAGATTAAGAGTACTGCTTTTATGGCTCTTTATTATGTGCTTCCTGAACCAACAGATCGTACAAGTGTAACTAGTAGCATTTTGAATCCTATGGATTTTTTTTTTTTTCTCTCTAGAAGGAAGTCCTCATGCTTTAAAATGGTGGTGGTGGTGGTGTACCCTTGAGTCTGTTCCGACTTATAGAGACCCTGTATAGGGTAGGGTTTCCAAGGCTGTAAATCGGTATGGGAGCAGAAAGCCTCATCTTCCTCTCGTGAAGCGACTGGTAGATTCAAACTACTAACCCTGTGGTTAGCAGCCCAGCTGGTAGCTTAGTGGTTACGAATCGGGCTGTGAGCCACAAGGTCAGCAGTTCGAAACTACCAGCTGTTCCGCGGGAGAAAGATGAGGCTTTCTGCTCCCATAAAGATTTACAGCCTCAGAAACCCTATGCAGGGTTGCTATGAGTCGGAACCGACTCCACAGCACATAAAAACAACAACAACAACCAACTATTGCACTTTATAATAGTTGAGCGTAAAGAATCTAGACATTTAAAAAGGAAATCTCTTGTTCCCACTAGCTATCTCTCTGGTGGTTTTGCATATGAGTCTGCTATCTAGAGGAGGATCTTGATGTTAATCTGTGCTTCCTACAATCTCAGGCACAAAAAGAACTTGAGGAGGTTATCTGGGTTATTCTTCTGTTTTCTGTTATCAAAGATTTGCAGAAATGATGATTGTGTTACTGTCTCAGGAAGAAACTGAATCTAAAGCTTTTCTACTCTTTTTTTTTTTTTCCCCTAAAGTTTTTATTGTGAATTATGTGATAGTATACATGGGAGAACAAGGAGCTCTGGTAGCATAGTGGTTACAAATCGGACTGTGAACCGCAAGGTCAGCAGTTCGAAACTACCAGCTGTTCCACGGGAGAAAGATGAGGCTTTCTGCTCCTGTAAAGATTTACAGCCTCGGAAACCCTGTACAGGGTCGCAATGAGTCGGAACCGACTCCACGGTACATAACAACAACAACAACAATACATGGGAGAATACTAGCTTTATATTCATCCTATCACATTTCATTTCGTTGCAATGATTACAGTCCCCTCCATGCATCATCAAACTACCAAAGGTTATACCTTACAAGCCTGCCGCCCAGCCATCAGCACACAGCTCCTCTCCCTCCCTGAGTCCAGAGCCCCCAGTTGCTCCATCTCTCCACATCATCACCTCTGCCTCCATCTCTGGCATCACTGCCTCTCTGGGTAGGGTCCCACACTCTGCTCATTTGATGGGCCCAGGGACCTTTGCTCCTGGACTGAAAATCAACCATTCCCTCCCTTTTGTTACAAAACGTCTACCTTTAAATTTCTGACCCTCACAGTCAGTCTTGATAACAGTTATTCACTATTGTACCACACGGGTCTTATCCCCATCTCCTTTTATCAGCTCTGTCCCAACAGATTGGATACTACTCAGTGGAGATTCTACCTTCCCCTGTACTCTCTGGAACTAGGCACACTCTTAAAAGCTTGTAAGCCAGTCACTTCATGCCTTTGTTACCCCCCCCCCCCCCTTTTGGGTAGCCAATGTCTTAAGTTGCCCATCTCTGTCAACCCTGTGTACTGAGGGGGTGGGAATGATCCTTGCTATAAAGATTTTTGTACCTTCTTTTGAGCAACTACATCCATAAGTATAGGTCAAGGTCTTCAAATAGTGGCAGATTACTCCTTTTTTCCCTCTTCTTTCTTCTTCTAGTCAAGTTCTGATCATCTAGCCATTGAAACCAGGTCAAGTGGATACTATCTACAAGTTTGGGTGTTCTTGAGCATCTCCCCTCACTTCATATCAGCTGGATGCTTCACTCTCTGCTCTACTCCTCTGTGGCTATGTCACTGTCTCTGGGCCCAGGAGTCCTCAGGTCTTGGCATATTGCTGTTCAACCAGGTCTCAACCCGGGTTCACAGGAGTCTGTTGAATGTGGTTGGACTTAGCTCACAACTTTTTTCCCCCACTTCCCCTTATCAGTGACCAGCATGGTCACCAGCCAGACCACATGCCTGCTCGTGTATTCCCCTTGAGTTAGTTTTGAAAGTGGGTTTGCTCTGAGGGGATCCAACCACTTACCTTGATGTCTCCCGAGCAAACAGCTTGCTTGTTGTAGTAGTCAGTTGGACTGCCATTATTGTTTTTGATTTTTCTGCCGGCCTTTCTTTCAAGAAGTATCTTCTGTTTTTTTTAGCCGCTCCAGGCTGGTGTGCTTGTCCTTTCAAGTGGAAATTTCCCATCTCAGAATATTCCAAGATTCCAGATGGGGTTCAGGATTCCACCTGTGGTCTTATGCAATGCAGAGGCTCCACAGGAAGCTGCCTTCACTGGGCAAGTTCTATCCCCATTTTAGGTATTCCAATCAGTTATAGGCAGAAGACAGATTTACAAGCTTGTTTCTGGCTGTTCCTTTCTCTCCCCCTCAAGTGTCTGACTCTGCTTCTCCCGCCTCCAAACTGGAAGTTCTTTGCTACCATTTTTGCATATCTGCTGACTCAAGCATTCTCATTAACTGTATTTTCTGTTATGCTAAGTGTTGGTTAAGTTGCTTCAATAAGGTATTTTCTAAATACAGTGATGAGTATAACATTTAATAATTCTCTGGAAGATGGGTAGAGAGTTCATGCTCAGAATCCCTCTTAACAATCAACAATCATTATACAGTGATTGTAAATTGTGACTATTAGGCTTAGAGTCAAACCCCTGAAGCCAGCATGCTGAAGTGGTATGTCTCTGTAGTGTGGCAAGGAAAGAATCTAGGTAATGAAGATTTCCTCTAATAACAAATGGTTATCTCTCTAAAAATGCCTGTTTCTTTGGGAAGTCTTGATGCCTGCTTTTCCCTTTCTGCAGCATTTCCAAGGAGGTCTTTGTGCTTCTGGAAGGAAGGTCATTTTAAACCAAAGTGCTGCTGCCCCTTCTGGGGCTCGGTGCTGACCGCTGTTACCGTGCCAGTTCCCTTGTTGACAGTGATTTAGGAAATGTTGAATACAGTTTATATTTACTGTGCTTATAAAGTGCTTAATAGTAATTTTGAATATTTTAATTTTTTCTTTCATAGCACTCAGTCATATGTTTGTTATTAAGTGCCATCAGGTTGATTCCAGCTCATCACCCTGATAAGTTTGAACTGCCAACCTTGCAGCTCAGACCTGCCTTGCAGTCCAGCGCCACACCAGGACTCCTTTTTGTGTGTGTTTAGAGAACTGTCAAAAGAAGGTTAAAGAAAACAGGTGGTGATTATGTAAATTAAGTTATAGGCCCATTCCCAACTTGGCTGGATCTTTTCAAGTTAACTTTTAAGTAAAATCCTAGAATCATAGATGCTAATAGCTAAAAGAAACCTGGAGAGCATTTATTCAAAATATTCGTTAGCATATCTGACAGGGCACGTCTTATGCTGGATGTTAGTGAGCTGAATAATGAATACTGTTAGGGCTCTTCACTTAAAATCCTGCTTGGAAGAGAGCTGCCTTAACAAATAACAGGCCTTTGGGACACTAAATTCTGGGATAAATCCTTAGGCCCACCCATGGCCATCCAGTCCATTCCTGCTTATAGCGACCCTCGAAGCAGGAGGGAGGAGTCCTGGTGTGGTGCTGTAGGGCAGCCGTTGGCCTGCCAACTGCAGCCTACCACCTGCTCCTTGGAAACACTGCACAGGTTCTGATGCATTAGAACCAACAGGATGGTACTCGACACCAACAACAGGTGTGGCCCAGGAGACGAACAGGCAGGTCAGATGCCTGGCAGTTAGCACTGGTGATGGGACTGTGCTTCTGGCCATTTGGCACAAGTCTGACACTGTAGAGCACATAAGATAGACTTTGGACATTTGACTGTGGAACTGTAGGTGTTAGGCTGATAATTTAGTTACTTGTAGTTTAATTCGAGCTACAAAGACATTTCTTGTTTTCTTTTCCTATTCTTTCCCTACCCCTAGGGGTTGGGGAAGTTCCCACTAATCATTTGGAACCCAAAGCAGCGAATAACTTTGTTGTTAGAAAGTTGATTCTGAGTCATAGTAACCCTGTATAGGGATTCTGAGGTTGTAAATCTTTGTGGGATCAGAAAGCCTCATCTTTCTCCTGCGGAACTGGTGGCAGACTCTAACTACTGACTTTGTGGTTCGAAGTCTAGTGCTAATCCGATGGCTTCATTTTTAATCTGATCATGTCATTATAAAATCCCATGTTCTAATGTTACTAGGTGTCCTTAGGTGCTTTAATGTAGACTTTGGGCTTAGATCTTTTCCATGCCTCGGAGCCCTTCCTGATCTTGCCTATGTCCCCAACCAGATCTTCTCTGGGCTCCCTGTTTACACTTGAATTTAGGAAGGCTCATGATAAGCACTGGACTGATAACTACATGGTTGGTGGTTTGAGCCCACCAGCCGCTCCACGGGAGAAAGATGAGGCTTTCTGTGGTGAGTTGGAACTGACTTGATGTACTCAATGAATACACTTGTGGTTCTCACGGAATGCTTTTCTGCCTTTCCTGCCTTGGGTCATGACTTACTCCTGCTGTGGACTGATACATCATCTCAGGATCTTAGGTTGCCTCTAGGAAGCCTTTCAAGGACTCCTGGACCCTACCATCGGTGCCTGCTCCTTCACATCTGCCTCAACTCCTCTGGGCATCTAGCACTGAGCAGACACTGGATAAATGTTTGCTGAGTAATTAAGTGAATATTTTAAACTGCGAGTGCATACAAATTTATTTTTTTACTGGTTATTTTTATTTTCAGTAATGCCATGCATTGTTTTCCATGTGAACATCCTGTTTTGGATTCTAATTTATTTTTCTTTGGAAGGATGTCTTTTATGATGTTCATCAACCTTGGATGTGCTCTTGCTCCATGCTATCTGAATTGTAATTCTTAACTATTAGACCATTAGGTGTTGTATGAAGCGTACCGGATTTAGTTGCTAGGTGTATTGTATGAATTAAAACAAATAATTTTCAATGTGAGATTTATAAATCTGTCAGTTGCTGTTCGTCTTGAGTCTATGGAAGGGTAAAGTAGAATACAATACAGTATGACTAATCTCTGGAGCTGTTTAAAATGCAAAGTAACTTTTATATTTGTTTCTTTAAAATACGTCTAGAAAAGAATGTTCAAACATTTACAAAGTAAACTAAGTCCTATACTATTTGAAGAATTATCTGTTAAGTTTTTTCCCTTCTTTAGGATTGTTGCTGTTGTTAAGTGCCATTGAGTCAATTCTGACCCATAGCAACACTGTATAGGGTTTCTGAAGAGTGGCTGATGAACTTGAACCACTGACCTGGTGGTTCAAACAGACTGCAGTCCAGCATATTAACCCACAGTGCCACACCAGGACTCCTCTTTAGGGTTATTTATAGATAATTGACAGTTTGGTTCAAAAGTAAAGTAAATAGATCAATCAGTAAATAAAAACACTTGATTCTTCTAAATCTGCAGAAGGAACAATGCATATTAAAGTACCAAGTGTTGTTTGTTAATCATGATGCATGATGGTCTCTCTTTAAGAAAGTCAGTTACAGGATGTTGTTGTTAAGTTCGGTTGAGTCGGTTCCGACCCATAACGACCCTGAACAGGGTTTCCGAGGCTGTAAATCTTTACGGGACAGAAAGCCTCATCTTTCTCCTGCAGAGCGGCTGGTAGTTTCGAACTGCTGACATTGCAGTTCGCAGCCTGATTCATAACCACTATGCTACCAGAGCTCCTTAGTTACAAGATAGTATCTTAAAGGACCTCACTCAAATACGCTGATACAGAGGGGACATACTGAGACATTTGCTCAGCAGATCATCTTTGGTTGCTTCAGTCATATTATACAGATGAATTTGTACTCTGATTTCCCTAAGTTGCTGTCCCTTCTCTTAAAGGGCTACAAAGTGAGGGGCAGGGGTGGGGGACAAGATGTTCTCAAACACAAAATGGTACGAATGCACTGCTGTTACTTTAAGAAGAAAATTAAGTAGGGAGGGACGAGGGGGAATGTTTTGACTGCTGACATTTGTGGCCTCTTTTCATTTGCTTAAGAGGTGGACTGGCTTTTCTGTAGCTACGGTTGCCATGGAGAAGTAGTGGGGGAGGACTCCCCGGACCAGAGTCTGAGAGAGAGATTACATCTTAGAACTGCTCCCGAATATGACTTGAAGGGGCAGGGAGCTCAGGTGTGCCAAGGCACAGATACTGGGGGCTGACTGACCTGTCAGTGGCTGGTAATGTGACTGTGCAGATACCCCTGTGTGGTGACAGGCATGTTTGTGGGAGTGCATGCAGATTCTCTATGTGAAGTAAAAGGATGGTAGTGGTGTGTGTATTCCCACCCTTCAGTGGGATTTCTTACCCTCTAGATTTGATTACCAGAGTTTAAACATATTAAACCAAATTGATACCCTTGCTATAATCAGAAACAGACTCACTTGAATCGGCATGTTTGCATATAGATAAACAACAAATAGCAAGTTAAATAAATGATGATGAGAATAATACACACTGAGAAAAAGCTAATGTGGTAGGTGAAACTGTAACCAGAAATGAATGCATTACTAAACCTCAAATCATGAATATTCAAATGCTTACTAGCTATCAGTGGAATTAGCTAATATAAGAAAATGGAAATAGTGCAAGTTGTCAGAATTTTTCTGCATAAAACTTGGAAGAAAATTAACGGTGTTGTGTAGATTAATATGCATGTATTTTAAGAGAAATTTTAGGAATTTTTAGGAATCTTTGCTATTCATATGTTTATTGGAAACAATTTTAGATCAAGTAGAAAACTGTTGATAAGACTAATTCACAGTTTAATCATAAAACTTTTTTGATTTTGTAGAAATAAGGGGTAAGTTGGATACAATAGTTACATTAATCTTATGTTATTCTCTTGGATGTCTTTCTGGCTAACGGATTTGTTACAAACACGTGATTGTTGATTTTAACTTAAACTCTTAAACTCTTCCAAGTAAATAGGTTTTTCTCTTGAGTGAATCCTATAATATGTTAAATTTACCAAATATAAGGAAGTGTGTTGGATTTCTCAGTTTCTTCATGAAACCTGAATGAGAACTGAATATTAATAATATCTTACAGTAATGAGTGAGAAATGGTTTAGTGGAAAGATTGCTTTATTACATTGTTATACTCATTGTTTCGTGCATATTGTTGTTGTTAAGTGCCATGGAATTGGTTCTAATTTATGAATTGTTTTTTGACTCATAACAACCCTGTATGGGGTTCCCAAGGAGTGGATGGTGGGTTTGAACTGTACCTTGCAGTCAGTTCAGTGCTTATCCTGTGGCACCATACCACGACTCCTCATACATATTGCAACATCATTATTTTAAAAATATTAGTTCGTTGCTTAGTTTAATCCAGAAAGTACCAAGTCACATTTCAAAATGTAATGCTGTAGACATCCAGTTAATAGTGATATATACTTCTCCTGAAAAATTTGTAGAGAGTGAAAAATTATTATGGATTTTACTTAGAAATAATTAACATTAAATTATTCAGAAATTGTTCAGTAAATATTTATTGAATATTTATATATATATATGTATGTATTTCTTTTCCCCCTTAAATGATAGCATTCTTCTCTGGTCTGCTAAGAAGTTTACCATTTCTTTCATCTTTGGAACATTGTATATTAGGAATAAATTTTTTCTAAATAATTATTAGACATTGGTGATACTGATATTTTCATGACAAATTAACTGTAAAGTATATGTAATCAACAAATAATTAAAATTTGTTTTCTCTTGATCAAAGGGCACAAATTATAAGTATTTTGTAGAGATTAGCAGGTAATCTTTAATGAGTATTGTTCTAAACACTAGGAACTCTGGTGGCACAGTGGCTAAGCACTTAACTGCTAACCAGGAGGTTGACTGAACTCACCAACCACTCCACAGGAGAAAGATGTGGCAGTCTGCCTCCCTGAAGATTGACAACCTTGTCAACCTTGTGGGGCAGTCCTACTCTAAGTTGCAATAGACTGAGGACAGTAGGTTTGGTTTGGCTTGATTCTAAGCACTTGCTCTTCTGAACCTCACATAACCTTGTGCAGTTGGTACTATTTCATGCCCATTTTACAGATGATGAAACTGAAGCTGGAGGGTGAAGTAACTTGCCCCATTTATAGAGCCAGGATTTGAACCCACTGAATCTTTTTCTAGAACCAAGGTTCTTCACCACCACAGATACTATTTCTTAAAGTGTAAAATCAGTAGTATGGCCTGGCATAGTGGGACGTGCTTTATAGTTAGGTATTGGGTCCTAAGATAGAAACCCAGCTTTTCCATGTGTTAGCTAGGTCACATAGGAGTTGTACCTCTGTATACTTAAGTTTTCAAATCGTTACTTAATGATAGAATACATGTGAGCACTCTTAATTGGAGTGCTCCAATAAAGACTGCACCCCTACATATTAGTGGGGTTAATGGTAAAATGTAGTATCAATATTCATGATGTTAAAAATAAGATAGTAATGCACATTTCCTTATTACTCTGTTTGGAGCTAGGTAATAGAATGAAAGAAGGAATAAAGAGGACATAATTAAAGTAATATTTCACTCTTTCAAATATTTATTGGGTTTATAGCACAGTTTCTGTTTCTTTGCATTATTACCATTTTGGACCAGATAATTCTTTGATGTGGGGGTCGTCTACCCTGTGCATTGCAGTGTGTTTGGTAGCATACCTGCCTTCAGCCTATTTGATTCCAGTTGCACCCTACCCAATCCCCAACCCCCTCTAGTTGTGACCAACAAAAATAGTTGTCAGACGCAGTGAAATGCCTTCTGAGAAGGAAAATAACCCCTTGTTGAAAACCACTCTTGGCATTATATAGACGAATTGTGTTGAGGACATTGAAGGAACAGGCCTGAGAGTAACTGGGGAGGGAGGAGGGTTGGGACTGGCTTTTGTTGGTTGTCAACGGCTGCTGTGGGGCAAATAGGTGCCACGGCAGCAGAGGGAGCCCCACACAGAGTCTAGATTAAGAGGAGGCACTGAAATCAGGGTGGTGGAAGTTTGAGAGGTTTTTGGAGATAGAATCAGAAGACTCGGGGTTTGCCAGAGTATTACATTCATGAAAACAGGGAATAAAAAACAATGGAAACGAATTGAACCACTTGTGTACTAGCATGGCCACGCATAGGGTTCACACATGTTTCTTAGCAGTTAGAAATGATTAGTCCTTCATAAACACCTGAAACTATGAGTCCTGCTTAAGTTGGTGAGTCTCAGGGGACTCCCTTTGTCTGTGTTTCAGGTGTGTGCAGGTGAAGTATGATCTTGAAAAGTGAGCGATCTCAAATCTTGGCAGGTAGCATTCCACCAGTACATCACTCTTCCTTTTGCCTTCATTCCTGCCCCTGCTTGGCCCTACCCAGGCTCCTGTCCCTGCCTTTCTCTTTCCAGTTCATCCACTGGTAAAGTAAGGACTTCGTCGGATATCTTGCTTTTAGGTCGCAGTGTTAACGTGTGTGGGTTTCTTGAAGGGTAGTGTGTTTGTACAGTGCATCCAGTGATAACTTTAATGTGCAAATGGTGGAAACCGGCATCACAGACCTCTGCACCAGGTGGAACCAGATGGAATTTCTCCTTTATCTGATAAATCAACTCAACAGGCTATTTTCTGGGGCAAGTTCAAGAAAGTCATCATAAGCAGAACGCAATGGTTTTTTGTTAAACATCAGTGGGGAAAATTACCAAGACTTGTAATTGCAACTTAAATGCTAGTATTACAAGGTTTTAATGCCAATTTCCTCAGCAGTGGTGATAAAACTTTTTTTTTTTTTTTCTTTTCTCACCTACAAAATTATGCTGGTGAAATTATGTGTGTCTTTGATGCCTCCTACAATGGTAAAATGGGAATTGATTTGTGAACTTAAGCTGAGGTCATGATTCTTAGGTGTAGCCTAAGGGAAGACAGAAGGAAAGAGAAGGCCCTTTCTTTCCTGGAAGCTTCATGAAGTTTTCATTTCTTGTCTCCTACCTCCTGTCCCACATTCCTACTCGAGGTGTATTTTGATCTGTTTAAGTTACTCATTGGCTGCTTTATTTTCCTGTGGGGAAAGAAATTTTCCTTCTTGAGTGCTCTTCCCAGTGGAGTTTAGAGAAATAGTTGAAAATGATTTTATGGTGTGCACATACCACCACTTCTGAATTCAGCCCTGATTTGAACACATGCTCTGTTTCTAGGGTTGCTTCGGTGCTGTGAAAATTGATTTTATGTCTTCAAGTAGCTTAAGCATCTCAGAGGTGGAAAGGAGATTTATGTTAAGTAAACAGTTAGAGGACTGAATAAGACTATAAATAATAATGGACAAATAGTATTCATTAAATTCTACTTGGGATATGATGTGTGAAGTTCTGAGGTATGTATAGCAAGGCAAAGAGTTAGTGCTAACAGTTTCAGAGAACTGGGATTGAAGCTTGGCCATGAAGCATCAGTGAGGGTATGAATCAGTGTCAGAGCCCAGGGAATCAAAATGGGTATGATCTTCACCATGGAGTTTATGATTTTAATGGCATGAAACAAGCAGCTCAGTGTACGTGCACACACGTACACACATGCACACGCACCCTCAGTATACAGGAAGGGAGAGACCCCCTCCCCCCCATTTTTGGATACGTGGCGGTGGTGGTTGTGTGCCGTGGAGTCTGTTCCCACTCATAGAGAGCCTGTACCGGGTTTCCAAGGCTATAAATCTTTATGGGAGCAGAAAGCCTCATCTTTCTTCCATAGGACGGCTGGTATTTTCTAACTGCTGACCCTGAAGTTCACAGACTGACTCATAACCATTATGCTACCAGAACTCCTTTTAATGTGTTGTTGTTAAGTGCCATTGAGTTGGTGCTGACCCACAGCGACTCTTTATAGGGTTTCTGAGGAGCAACTGGTGAGCTTGAACCTCCAACCTTGCAGTTGAAACCGACTTTGCAGTACAGCCCATTAACCCACAGCGCTGCCACACCAGGACTGAAGGTCAAGTTTTGGAAGTAATCTGCATCTGCTTGCATTCAAATCTGGCTCTGCCTCAGACTAACTGAAATTTACTTCTCAGTGATACAGTTTGCTCCTCTGTAAAGCAGGGATCAAGGACAGTCCCTTCTTCATGGACAGGTTTTTGTGATCATTGAATTTGTACATTTACAGTTCTTAGAAGAGTGTGCGACTCATAGTGACTCTGTAGGGCAAAGTAGAACTGCTCCTTAGGGGGTTTTTTTTGTTTAAAAAAAAAAAAAAAAAAATCTGTAAATTATTACAGACGCAGACAGCCTCATCCTTCTCCTACAGAGCAGCTGGTGGGTTTGAACTTCCCACTTTAGAGTTAGCAACCCAGTGTTTAACCCACTGCACTACCAGGCCTCCTTCAATACACAGTAGCACTTACATTTGAACTTTTGTTGCTGGACTTCTCCCCAGTGTTGCCCTGGAGACAGGAGGGTATAGATATGAGGAAGAAGTATGCATAAGGGTTTTCCAGGCAGGTGTACAGGGAGGATTGGAGAGGTAATTCTGAGAAGAAGGAACATAATGAATGGCAGCTGTTGGCTTGTTGTTGTTATTAAATGCCGTTGAGTCGGTTCTGACCCATAGTGACCTTGTATAGGGTTTCCAGGGAGTGACTGGTGAGCTTGAACCACTGTGGTTCAAACCAACTTTACAGCCCAGCGTGTTAAGCCACAGAGCCACACCAGGACTGGGAACCCTGAAAGGTAGTGTGACTCATTCAAGAGAAAGTTTTTCAAGAAATGGTATTCTTGCTGTGGGTAAGAACAGATTATTTGTGATATCTCCAATCAAATTTTAAGAAGACTGTTCTTTCTTTAGGTAGTTTTATTTAACATACAAGGGGGCTTCAAAAGATGATGAAAAAAATAGAATTAAAAGATAGCTGTATGTGTCCACAAATTAAAAAAAAAAATTTATATACAGAGAGAGTTGTTGTTAAGTGCCGTCGAGTTGGTTCGGACCCATAGTGACCCTGAACAGGGTTTCAAAGGCTGTAAATCTTTATGGGAGCAGAAAGCCTCATCTTTCTCCCATGGAGCAGCTGTTAGTTTCGAACTGCTGACTTTCCAGTTCGCAGCCCAATTCGTAACCACTACGCTACCAGAGCTCCTTATACAGAGAGAGAGAGAGAGAGAGAGAGAGAGAGAGAGAAGAGAGGAGAGAGAGGAGAGAGAGGAGAGAGAGGAGAGAGAAGAGTTTGGAGAAGAGTTTGGAGAAGAGTTTGGAGAAGAGTTTGTTATTAAGGAACTGGCATACAGGTATAGATTCTCAGGTCCCCAATGGAAGAGAACAAGTCTTTCTCATGTATTCATTATATTGGGAGTGGGCCACACCCTCAAGGAAACATTCTTTCAATTGATTGGCTCTTCATAGTCACTCATCATAGAGTTAACTATGTCTGTATTAGGTTCATCATCAGGAAGATAAACAGATCCCAGCTTTTAAACCTTTGGACATCTTGGCCAAGTCAAGTTGACACAAAGACCTTTTTTTTTTTTTAAGTTTTTATTGTAACTTACGTGATAGTTTACATGGGAGAACATTAGCTTTACATTTATCCTGTTGTATATTGTTTAATTGCCATGATTACAGTCCCCTCCATGCATCATCAAACAACCAAGGGGTATATAACCCCACATGCCTGCTCCTCGCTTGTCAGCACACAGCCCTCTCTCTCTCAGTCTAGAGTCCCCAGTTGCTCCGACTCTCCATGTCATCATCTCTGCCTCCATTTCTGGCATCACTGCTTCTCTGCGTAGGGTCCCACACTCCGTTCTTCTCCCTTGATGGTCCCAGGGATCCACAAACTTTTTGAAGCCCCCTTTTGGTTACTTTAGGGAGTTTGGAAATCGCTAACGTTAATAACTGTCCAAAATGATTGCATCATAGCTAGCTTTCATGAGTTACAATATTACAACTGAAAAGAGCTTTTTGTTGTTGTTGTTAGGTTTGTTGACTGATAAAAGAGTAGAACTGCCCATAGAATTTTTCTGTAGCTTTTCATCTTTACACGAGCAGATCACTTTCTTCCTTGGAAGCCCCTTGGTGGATTAGAATTGCCCTGGTATAATGCTGTTGTAGGATAAGCACTGCACTGCTAACTTTAATGGTGGTGGTTCAAACCCACCAGCCATTGCGTGGAAACCCTATCCAGGGTCGGCACTTAGCAACAGCAAGATTAACAACTGAGTACTTAACCAGTGTACCGTGAAAACTCATTTGTCATCATTGTCCAGTTACATCTTAGCATGTTTTCACTGAGATTTGCCTGGCTGGTCTTCAGATGAAGACCAAGTCTCTCAAAGGAAATGCCAGGAGCTGATAAACGACCAGAAAGCTATTTTTGGTCTGACCAGATCAGATCCATACCTAAGAAATTACAAGTTTCGTTATGTTATTTTTGGCCAGATCCCTTGGAAATGTTAGAGTTAGCCAAATATTTCCTTTGTGAAAGAAATGATACTTGTTCACCATTTCAGCTGTGGTGGTTTTTATGAGTTTAAGGATTTTTTGAGTGCTTGGATTATAAAGATTTAGATTGGAGATTTTATGCATTGTAAAATTTGTCATAAATATTTGTTCAGAACCACTTAAATATAATAAAAGCCCAGTATTCTCATTATTTTCTATGAGTAGTTATTTTAAGATGACGGTGAAGACAAAAGTATGCATGTATACACATAATGAGGTTGCGGCCCTGTTTTAAGCAAGATACGTCTGAGATATGTATCCATATGTATATGCACATATACAGAACAATGACATTGGTTCTAAAATAATTTATTTTCCTAAAATATAATTTAATTCATTACAATCAGCAGCTTTGGTAATAATGCCATGGGATAAAGCCCTGGAGCTAAAGGTGATTCGAACTGTAAGGTCAGTGGTTCAGACTCACCAAGCCGCTCCTTAGGAACCTTACACAGAGCCACTATGAGTCAGAACTGACCCGAGTGGATGGCACTTAACAACAACAAATAGAAAAACCAAGTTAGGGCGTTCATTTAAGTTAGTTGATGCGTTTGTCTCTTCTTTTGCCACTTAGGTTTGTGATCCATTTTGAGTTCTATTTTTTGAATGAGGTAAAGTCTGTGTCTAGGTACTTTTTATTTTCTACACAGTCATGACACATGACATTTATCTGAACATATCTTTATTTTGCCTTCATCTTGAAAAGGACACTTTTATTAGATAAAGGATTCTAGTCTGAAATATTTTCCTCTCTGACACTCCTTCTCCATCCTTCCTCATACTCTGCACTTTACTTTCACAATAGATGTACCTGTGGCTGGTTTTAGAAATTTTGTGTGTCTTCTGAAATTCTACATCTTTTTATCCTTTTTCTTATATATTCTTTACCATATACCTTATAGTTATTTTAAAGTCGTCTTTGGCATCTTTGGGTGTAATTCTTGTACTATTCTGTTTTGTCTCATTGATTCTTCACATGCCAATAATTTTTCATTGTGTGTAGAGACCAATTAGGATGGTATGATTTAAAGGCCCTGAATTCTGTCATCTTCTCCTGAAGACTGTTGATTTAAAAAAAACAAAACAAAACAGGCAATTAAATTACTATTAGATCATCTTAACACTTATGGAAGTTTGGTTTTAGGCATTATAGGGCAAGTCTGTATGGGTTTTCCTTTAGACCTGGCGTGTTATCTTAATCCTAAAGGCATGTCCTTTTGGGATTTCAGTGGAAGTACAGCATATTTGCCTGGTATTTTAACTCAATAGGACTTGAGTTCCAGACTGCTTGTCCCCAGTACCAGGTAGCTGCAGATATTTTTTGCTCAAATATTTCAGCTTTCCAGCAGGTTGCTTTCCTTCGTGTTTCTGCAGTTTTACCATACGCACAAGCAGGTGGAGAGTCAGCCATGGGTTTCAGGCGAGTTTCTTCAGACTTTGAACTCTCCTCCCTGTGGCTCCTGTTTTTCTGAGGTATCTCCCCTCAGTTCCATTGCAGAAGCCCTTTCTCCTTATCCCATAAGACTACTGTTTGCTACTTGAGTTGTTTTCTTTGTGGATTGGTGATTACCCTTTGGAGGAAAGTCCATTTAAATGTGGACCTTACCTCCTTGTTTGTATCCTTCCAGTATCAAATCCCCCCCAGTTTCTGCCTACTTTTTCACTATCACCTTCAGGGTTGGTTGGTTTAATATATGAGGGTGAGTCAAAAATTATTTACACTCTTGACTGTAGAATATATTTTACTCAACTTTTAGAAAAGACAAATATATCATTGTTCAACATAATTGTCTTGCTTTTCAGTACGTTTTGTTCATTTGGCAACAAGCTTTTCTGTTCCCTTATTAAGCGTTTTAGGTTGACCTGCGAACCATGAATATACACCACCATCTTCACTCACTCATCAGAGGTGAATATTCATCCTGGAAGGGCTGCTATCAGGCGACCTAACTGGTTAAAGTCCAGTGGAGCAAGATCACGAATATAAGGAGGATGCTTTAACACCTCAGAATGAAGTTTTTACTGTGTATCTACCTTGTGGGCAGAGGTATTCAGATGTGCATTGTCATGCAAGATCACCATGCCCATGGATAGCAGGCCTCTGTTTAATCTGAAGTGTAGGCTTCAGCTCTTAAGTGAGCATCTCACTGTAACGAGCACTGTTGAACCTTTTTCCCGATAGTGTTCTAGTACTGGTCCTTGAAAATCCCAGAAAACTGTAAGCATCAATTTTCCAGCTGATGGTTGACTTTTGAACTTTTTCTTGGTTGACTGAGGATGTTCCCATTCCATACTCTGTCATTTACTCTCAGGCTCGTAGTGATGAATCCATGCCTTGTCACCAGTAACGATTGTTTAAAAGAAACTTTTGCCTTCCTTCGAGCATTGATCCAAGTTTGTTTGTAGGTGACCAAACACTTCTATTTCTGCTCTGCTGTGAGTTGTTTTTGGTACCCATCTTGCACAAACATTTTGAAACGCAAGTCGGTCATGGATTATTTCATAGGCAGAGCCTTGTATCAGTTTCAAATGATTTCCCACATGATCCACTGTCACTTGTCTATTTGACAGAATCATTTCATGGGCACGCTTGGTGTTGTCATCAGCTGTGGACGTGGATGGTGGTGGTGGTAATGTGCCATGGAGTCGGTTCCGACTCATAGCAACCCTATATAGCTGTAATTCTTTATGGGAAGCAGAAAGCCTTATCTTTCTCCCGCAGAACAGCTGGTAGTTTCAAACAGCTGGTAGTTTCAAAAGAGGTGGGCCTCTTTATATAACGAGCGTGGATAATTTTTGACTCATCCTTTATATTTTGTCTGAAATTTTATTGTTACCTGCAGGAAAGTTAGTCATATATGAGGGGCTTCAGAAAGTTCATGGAAATATTTCATTATCATTTAATTCTGTTTTTCCATGAACTTTTTGAAGCCCCCTCGAGTGTGTGTTTGTCCATTTTCATAGTTTGGCACAAGTGGAACTCCGCTTCTGACATTGTTGTTCTACACATTTTGTTTTGTTTTGCTTTCTTTGTTTTTATAAGCTTGTATCTTGTAAAGATTTCCACTCTTCAGATTCTTACATGGGTCCCTCCCTGACCTCTGCGAAGAGGAATGAAGAAACCATAAGTAAGAGATCATCATCTATTCTTTCTGTTATCCTTGTCAGCTTCAGTGTGCACAAACCTGTCTCCAAGTGGTAGTCCCCAAATTATTTAATTTCCTGTGGGCTCATATTATTTCTAGGTGTGGAGACCTTTGATGCCTCATCTAATACTGTTACATAGCATGTCCTGCTTATTATTCTTTCTGATTATTTGAACTAGAACAATACATCTGTGATACTTAGGCAATCTTTCAGCCTTTTTTTTTTTTTAAAAAAAAATTATTTTTAATTTCAGATAGTGCTTCTTGGTTTGTTTTAACTTTTGATGATGGAAAAATTTTTAAATGGTTACCAAATAGGCATATTGTAACAAATCCTTATTACCCATCATCTAGCTTTAGTAATTAACAACTCATGGTAGCCATCCTGGTTTCCTTTGTACCCGTGACCACTTCCTCCCTGCTCCAATATGGTTTTAAGGCAGACCTTCTAAATATCATTTCATTTCACTCAGAAGTAGAGGGAACTTCAGAAAGTTAATGGAAAGGTGGAATTAAAAGATAGTGGGATGTTTCCATAAACTTGTATGAGCTCTAAAAGGTAAGGAATAGTTTTTCACAAAACCACTTTATTAAGCCAAAAGGAAGAAATTCCTTAATATATCAATTGTCCTATTAGTTTTTAAATTTCCAGTTGCCTTATTGCTATGAATTTGAATTATTTTGTTATTCCAGGACAAGTAAGCTCTACATGTTTCATAAGTTGACGTGTCTTTTATTTACTTTTGATCTATACGTGTCTTTTTTTAGTTCCTTTTTCTTTGCAAATTATTGGTTACGGAACCTGGGTTCTTTGTCCTATAAAGTTTTTCACCATTGTTTCATGACATCCGTTATAATCCAATCCCCACTATATAACGAAACTTTCCCCACTTTCCCTGAAAGTTCAGCCACAGAGGTGAGTTCAGTTCCAGGCTTGAAGAGTGTCTAAGAACCATAGTCTCTCTGAAACCAATAAGCCTGGTATTGTTTATGATTGTGGGTGTCCCCCCACGCTGTCCAGGACCTCCTATTGTGATTTCTTTCAGAGCACTTAGCAGTAGGCATTGGGCACGAGCTACTTCTTCTGCTCTCAGGGTGGGGGAGATGGATGCTCACATCCTTTATTAGTTCTTGGACTAATTGTTTCCAGATTCCATTCCACCTCCTTTTCTAACCTTTACTACCTTCTAAACATTGCCTTTGATCTCCCTAGTGTATTGTTCACCTTAATGATGTATCTGTTGTTTGGCTGAAAGTTGAGCCGAGGGGTGAGCTTAGTTCCAGGCCTGAAGGGTGACTAGAGGCCATAATCTAGTCCATAATGATTTTTCATTTAGGGGTTCTATCAGCCTCTATCCAACCAGTAAATCTGGTATTCTTTATGATTTTAGGGGTTCTACCAGCCTCCCTCCAACCAGTAAATCTGGTATTCTGTATGATTTTAGGGGTTCTACCAGCCTCTTAAGCTCCCAGTCCTGGCGACTCATTCCTGTAAGGTGTTTGGTTATGGCTAAGAAATTTTCGTAACTTTGTCAGCTGTAGGTTTTCACGATATTTATGGATGTATTTGTAGCATTTGTTGTTAATAAGTGCCATCGAGTTGGTTCTGACTCTTAGCGACCCTGTATAGGGTTTCAAGGAGCAAGCTGGTAGGTTTGAACCTCCGACTTTGCGGTTAGCAGTCTAGTGCTTATCCTACAGTGCCCTACCAGGACCCTATTTGCCGCATAGCTCAATACATATATGGAAGTATTCTCTGTCAAGACAATTGTTTTCATGGGTATAGTCCCATTCTTCTTCCCACACCTGTTCAACTAGCGTGTCTGTTTATGTGTCCACTCGTAGAGTTTTGCTGTTACTCTTATTGCAGGATCGTGTGGGTAACAATACTCAGCTCTATTGCCTGTAACTCTTGTACTCTGTCCAGTGTCTTCCTTTGTCTTAAATTTTTTTGCTAACTTCCTCCTTACTGTATGTATTATTGCCTTCTCCTTCACTCAACTTTACTGTGTGTACCCTGCAATTAGAGACTTGCCCTCTCTTCCCCTCTCACCCTGGTAACCATCAAAGAATGTTTTATTTTTACATGAACAATTTTTCTCGACTTTTTCTGACAGTGGTCTCATACAGTATTTGCTCTTTTGTGATTGACTCATTTCACTCAGCCACAGATTTCCAGGTTTATCCATGTTATCATTTGTTTCGCAAATTCATTTGCATTTCATAATTACTCATTTACCTTCATGGTAGTCCATTATGTGTGCATATCAAAATGTGTTTGCTTATTCATTCTTCCATTGGTGGACCTTTAGGTTGTTTTCATCTTTTTGCTATTGTGACTGGTGCTTCAATTAGCATGATGTGCATAGTTGTATCTTTGTGGCTTTTGTTTCTTGAGGATTTACAGCAAGTAGAGGGATTGCTGATTCATATAGCATTTCTATTTCCAACTTTCTGAGGAAGCCCTGTGTCATTTTCCAGTGTTTTGGGTTTTTTTACTGTCCCCCCAGTACTGTATGAGGGTCCTAGTCTCATCACACACTCACCAGCATTGCTATTAAAGCTGTTGTGAGATGATATCTCATTGTTGTTTTGATTTGCATCTCTCTGGCGCTGTGGGTTAATGTGCTGGACTGCAAACTCAGTTTGAGCCAGAAGGTTGGTGGTTCAGGCTCACCAGCTACTCCTAGGAAACTCTATACAGGGTCGCTATGGGTCAGAACTGACTTAACAGCACTTAACAACAACAGTGACTAATGAGACGTCCTGATGTGGCACTGTAGGGTAAGCACAGAACTGCTAACCATACCATCCATCAGCTGCTCCTTAGAAACTCTGTTGTTGTTGTTAAGTACTGTTGATTCGGTTCCGACCCATAGCAACCCTGTGTAGGGTTTCCGGGGAGTAGTTGGTGGATTTGAACTGGTGACCTTGTGGTGTGAAGTTCAATGCTGATCCTACAGTGTCATACGAGGATTCCCCAGAACCCTTATACAGAGCCACTGAGTTAGAACTAACTCAGCGGTACTTCACAACAAACAAACAGCTAAGGAAGAGTCCTGGTGTGGTGCTGTGGGATCGGCACTGGGCTGCTGACTGAAAGGATAGTAACTCAAACCCATCAGCCGCTCCTTGGAAACTCTATACAGGGTCTCTATGAGTCAAAACTGACTCATTTGCACTTAACAACAACAACAACAACAGTGGCTACTGAAGGGACTATAGTGGAGCTGTAGTATTAGCACTAGATTGTTAACCACAAGGTCAGTAGTTCAAACCCACCAGCTGCTACAGAGAAGAAAGGTGAGGCTGTCTTCTCCTGTAATGATTTATAGCCTTGGAAACTCTGCGCAGGCACGCTATGAGTCGCTGGCACTGGTGGGTTTTTAATGCCTAATGATTGCAAAGAGGTCGCCTGAGTGACCTCTTTGGTTCATATCCTCTACACTGGGGCTTTCTTAGTGGTCAAATATGTATATATAGTTCATTAAAAAATTAGTTTAATGGGTAAACTTGAGGTTTCCAGATAATTTTAGACATTGTTGTTAAGTGCCATTGTTGGTTCTGACTCATGGTGACCTTGTGTAGGTTTTTCGAGGAACACTTGGTGGGTTTGAACTACCAACCTTGTGGCTCACAGTCCAGGGCCTATTCCACAGTGCCACATTTCGACTCCAATTTTAGATATTAATGGATTATATTTGAACACGCATTCGTTCATTGCCCAACATAGCTATTTATGGCTTTGTTGTGCATGAGTCACTAAATGCATGTTTGTAGACTTGAAATACTGGTTGCTCTTTTGAAGTAAAAGTTCACAAGATAAAAACAATGTGCTCACAAAAAAAAAAAGCAAGGCGTCATCAGATAAAATTACTTCAAAGACCATTTAGAGAGATGTCCATATCTGTGCAACAGATGGTAAATGTATTGTGCTGCTTAGTTTGTCATCGAGGCACACTGAGCAGGCACAGTGCAGGTTTTAAATTAGAATGTTTGTGGTTGACTGAGTAAAGTCCTGCACAGAGGCTTTTCAGAGTGTCTGTGACGTGACTGGAGATGCCTTGGATTGGACTCATTTGAGAGAGAGAGGAACTTGCTGAAAGGGCACGGTATCAAGTAGGGACGATGCTCAGGAGGCGCCCGGACACTGCTTTTACTGACTTCTGTGTGTAAATGGTAATGTAGGAGTGACCCGAAGGAACAGTGTGTTGAGGGGTACGTGGGATCCTGTATGTAGCACTCTGAAGTCATTGGCTTACTAGACACAAATTACCTCCACGTGTCATCTGTAGTAAGAGGAGATGAGCGCTTCTGTAAGGAAGGTGCTTCATCGCCTGCTGTGCCAACGACAAGAGGTCTCAAAGGGGTGGGCACAGGGGTGATCACTTGAACAGCAGAGCTGGGAAGGTAGTAAGTCCTGGCTGCTGTCTCCTAGGTCTCCAACTCATAGCTGCCCTGTATAGGGTTTCCGAGGAGCGGCTAGTGGGTTTGAACTCCCAACTTTGCAGTTAGCAGTCCAGTGCTTATCCTACAGCAAAACATCGAGACTTAGAAAACTGAAACACTAAAATGCCACATACCCCAAAGTGGCATTCCATCCTGTTTGATTTGTAGAAGCAATGTATCCTTCCTCTTCCAGTTTCCCATGCCACTGAGTAAGCCGCTCCTTACCTCAAAGGCATTGGACTGTCACTTCCATCACCTCGTTTCCCCTTCACACTTCTGACCCTTGTCCCCTGCCTCTCACACTTGTTGGTGTATGCATGGAGATCTGTTTGTCCCTGTGGTAATGTGAGGCAAAGGACACGTAATGGATTTCTATCTGAGGAAAGAGGCTGTATTTTGCTTAGATTGTAGTCTTCCACAGAGAATTAGTGATTCTTACGAAAGAAGGCACTAAGATGATTAAAAGAAAAGGCAATTTGATACATATGAGGGAGGCTCCAAAAGATTGTGGAGAAATGAAAATAAAAAATAATGGGATTTGTTCATGAGCTTTTGAAGGCTCTCTCGTATATGTATACTAAGGGACTGGTTGTGGTAAATTTGACCTGTCAAGCAGTGCTGTCTGTCTCATAGCTCCCAGAGAAGGCATGTGAAAGATGGTATACAAAGGATTGAGTCGGTTTGAAAAAAAAAAAAAAAAAAAGATTATAGTTTGAAGTGTAAGAAAGTATGAAAGATGAGCCAGAAGTGCTATCTTTCTGTATTACTTTGTTGGTACTGCTATTATCTGTTCCTGTTGCTTGAATTTTCTGTCCCCAGCACCCTCCCCTGTAGTCTTGTTCCAAAGAGACCAGCAATCTAAGTGTCAATGATTTACCCAGAATCTCTCTACAGTTAGCACAGTTCCTGGTACATTGTAAGCACACAGGTATTTCGTTATGGTGAATGTGTAGGGAGTGGGGCCCTGGGGAGAAATGAGAAGGTTGTTCCAGGAAGACTACCAGGCACATAAGAGACAAGCAGGTAACCAGAGTTCACTGTGCTTAGTTTCCCCAAAGCAGACAAACCTACTGCCATTGAGTTGATTCTGACTCGTACCACCTTGGGTTTCTGAGACTTTAAGTTGGTACCGACTCGATGGCACCTAACAACATCCAATCTTTACAGGAGCAAACGGCCTCAGTCTCCTGAGGAATGGCTGGTGGGTTTGAACCACCGACCTTGCGGTTAGCATTTGCAAAAAATGGCATGGGTGGCATATCTGACCTCCTTTGACTACACAAGGAAGGAGGAGAATCAAACTCAACTTCAGCCCAAGACCGAGTCTTAGGAGGCGGTGATCAGACCTGCCTCCACCTTCCAGCCCTCCGTATCCTCGTGAGGACCCAATCATCCCTACCATGGAACTGTACTTCTCTGTTGAGTTTCATCATCTGTTGCAGTAGCCACACAGGATTCCCCGACAATACTTAGGATTATGGGGTTTACTAGGGAAGCAAACAGGGTTTCAGGATCAGAGACAGCTCAGGATGCAGTCAGTGGTCCTCTGGTCAGGAGCCTCTCTTCTCAGCTGTACTGCAGGTGCACTTCTCCCTCATTCATCCACAGCCTCCTAGCCCCTTTGCCCTTTGACCTCTGCCCTACTTAGGGAGTGCTACAAGCTCCCTTAGGCTGCTGATAACTGCCCAAAGGCGCCCAGCCTCACTCAGCCCTTGAACCGGAAAGCCTGGCACCGAGTCTCTGCTCCTGCCGCCGCTGCGACTGCTTTTCCGAGCAGGCACTCACACTCCACTTATGGCTTTCTTTCTGGATGGTCCTATGATCGACGTCTGTTCCCGCTTCTGAGTTGGCCCCTTTAAACCTAGTGGTAGGGAAAACTAAGCAATCGTTGTGTTAGTGTCCCATACAACCTAGTCTGATCTCAGGGTCAGCAGTTCAAACCTACCAGCCACCCTTTGGAAACCTTATACAGGGTCACTGTGAGTTAGAACCAACTCAGCAGCACTTAACAACAACAGCAACCCAATCATTTGGTCAGAGTTGAAGACTAAAGATAGAATAGCCATAAATTCACTGTACCTCAGCAGTCCAGTGCTTATCCTATAGGGCCACACGGCTCCTTTTTGCCTTAGGTAATAGGAATGTTGTTGTTAGTGTCCTTGAGTCGGAATAGACTCATAGAGACCCTGTATAGGGTTTCCCAGGAGCACCTGGTGAGTTTGAACTGCCGACCTTGTGATTCTCAGTCCAGTGCTGAATACCTTGCTTCTAAGTCTTTCCATTTTTCCTTCTTTCTTTTTTTTTTTTAAAACGAGGACTCTCTTAGACATTATTATAGGTAAAAATGTGTATGAAATTTGCTTACGTGGGTGGGGAAGGTAGCCAGTCTGAAAAGCCAGAGGAGATTCCCAATAATTTTGTTGTAGTCTTTAATATCCACCCCTCCTGCATCTTTTCTCTTAGCTCTAAATTGTGTGCGTGCGTGCGTACGTATGTATGTATGTATGCGCACACATGCTTTTTTGCAGGTTCAGTCTGTTAACTGGGTTAGTAACCAGAGCTCACTGGACCCACAGGATCAGGTCCTGAGATTTTTCAGGATAAGAACCCCATCTCTATGTTCCTTTTGCACCTCACCGTAGTTACCATGACTACCTCCTTCCCTTTGCTGTATCACAAATCATCAAACAGGAAGAGGGAACCAGTGTTGTCATACTCTAATAATAATGTCTCAGCTACCGTTGGCAGTGTGTTTTAATGCAGTCACTAAAGAACAATATTCCTCTGTATCAATTTTCAGAATTTGACAGTAGTTTGTTTTTTCAGGCATTGAATTTATAGCTGGAAATGAGTTTTCTAGTTTAGTAATAAGTATTAGATTTATTTTTCTTGTAAAAATTTTAAAGAACATATGCTTTGGCTTTGTATTTTAGAAGCGTCATTTAAGTGGACATCCATAGCCATGAAGAGGAGCCCTGGGAGGGCAGTAAGTAAGTTAAGTGCTGGCCTGGTAACCACAAGGTCATTGGTTCAAACCCAGCCACTCTGGGAAAAAGATGAGCCTGCTGCTCCTGTAAAGATTTCCAATTTCGGAAACCCTAAGAAGCTCTTCTCTGTCCTGGGGTCCCTATGAGTTGGAATTGATTTGATGGGTTTGTCATTGGTTTTAGCTATGAAATGCACATTGAACTTTTCCTCCCGTATCTTATTTGTTGTTATGTACTGTGCAGTCGGTTCTGACTCATAGCAACCCTGTACTAGGTTCCCGAGGCTGTAAATCTTTATAGGAGGAGAAAGCCTCATCTTTCTCCCTTGGGAACAGCTGGTAGTTTCAAACTGCTGACCCTGAGGTTAGCAGCCCGATTTGTAACCAGCTACAAACAGTAGCTCTTGTTGATTGAAAAAACGTTGCTTCATAGAACTAGCTAAAAAATCTTTCTCCCCTTAATTGCTAGCATTCTATATAAACTTCAGTCTTGACCATATCCTCTCTCTATATAATTTAAAGGCCATTGATTTGTAAGGTTAACTACATATTGAAATCATCTGCAACACTCCTAAATCTGCTGATTTAATTGCAAAGTGGTGCTGCCTGGGGATCAAGAACTTTAAAAGCTTGTCGTCCCCACCCATGAGACAGTTGCTGATAAGCAGTGAAGTTTGGGAGCTTCTACATGAGGGTGTATAGAAAAGACCACCAAACTGGCCGACTGGAAGAGAGGTACCAATGGTATGTACCTCAGGGAAAATTGCTTTGGCATTTTAACTAAAAAAGTCCTGCTAAGGCTCAAATAGCATGAGGTTTTGGGGAAGGAGACTTTTGGAGACACTTTGCCTCTTTTAGGAAACATATTCTCAACCCTAAGAGCCAGTGGGTCTTCCTAGCACTTTCTAACAGTTGTTGTTGTTGTTGTTGTTGTTGTTGTTGCTAAGTGCTGTCGAGTCGGTTCCGACTCATAGTGACCCTGTATAGGGGTTTCCAAGGAACAGCTAACTGCTGACCTTGTGGTT